>NW_006440638.1:15304234-15308633 GCF_000325575.1 Pteropus alecto | reverse complement strand
TCTCCTGATATGCCCCCTCCCTTTTTCTTTTTCCTTTCTCTCTCTCTCTCTCTCTCTCTCTCTCTCTCTCTCTCCCCCACCTCTTCTTAGTAAAATACACATAGTATAAAATTTATCACTTTAAAGTGTGCAATTCAGTGGCATTCAGTCATTCACGATGTTGCACAACCATCACCACTACCTGTGCAGCACATCTGCAGCGCCCCTAAGGAAACCCTGCACCCCTTGAGCAGTCCCCCGTTTTCTCATCCTCCCAGCCTGCGGCCACCACTAATCTGCTTTCTGTCTCTATGAATTTGCTTATTCTTGGTATTTCACATAAATGGGATTATTCAATGTGTGTCCTTCTGTGACTGGCTTCTTTCATTTAGTATGATGTTTTCCATGTTCTTCTATATTGAGCGTGTATTGGTGCTTCATTCCTTTTTATGGCTAATAGTCCGCAGATGGAGATACCACAATTTGTTTATTCAAAGGTTGATGGACATTTGGGTTGTTTCTATCTTTCGGCTACTGTGAATAGTGCTGCTATGAACATTCACATAGTGAGCATGGAGGAGCATGCTCCTGCACCTTCTAATCAGTGCAGGAGGCTGGCTGAGTCTAGTTCATAGCTCAATCCTGGCTCAATGATTTTGGAGTTTCTATGTCCCTGGCGGATGCTGGGAATGATTGTGAAATAACAACATTTTTGTTTCTTCATGAGAAGAATGGCAAGCCACTGATCTTGGGAAGCCACTGATCTTATAAAATAAAACAAAACAATGGTCAATCTGCAACGTGTAGGTATATGCGGAAGAAATACTTAACGTCCTTTGGAAAAAGGAATTCCTTAGAAGATCAGGATTTATGTGACTCAGAGAAGATCATGACTATTGAGCAGCCAACCTGGACTAAACCTTCCAGTTTCCTCTCATTTTCACTAATCCATAGGGCTTTAATCTGTGTCAATAAGTAACAGTTTAGAGCACAAATGCGAGGATTACTAAATACTTTCTGCTTGTTAAGTGTTTCTCCCTTGGTTTTGAAGAATGTTTAACTAACCATAAAAACTATTTTGCCAATGGTGGAAAAGGGAGTTGGGAAATCTTACCTCGTGTCAACCTAAGAAACGTCCAAACCTGTAGAGAATTTTCATGAGTTTAATTGAGACAAACGGATGAAAATCGCCAGGAAGCAAAACCTCAATGGATTGAGAAAACGCTCCAGAGGATAGCAGTTTTGCAGCTTATTTTATACATCAGAATAAAAGAAAAAGACATAGGGAGGGTTCCATGATATCCATTGGTGGTAGATCAAGGGGGCAGGAGAAAGCAAAGCAAGGAAATCTCTGAGATTGGATAAAAAGGCAAAATAGAGTAACGCATACTTCTCTTACATTGGTGGGTACAGGGTAGTTAATAATGAACATTTATAGCACACTGAGACGGTATGTGGGCAACAAGATTAAAATGAGGGGTTCTGTGGTCTAGTGCTCTGGTGCTCTGGTGCACAGTTGTGCCCTGAGGGGTGTGGAAAGGTATATTATCTTAGATGCAAAAAGACAATGGATGGGCTCACTTAAGGTGAAGATTGACCTTTGTCAAGGAAGCTATGGTGACTACTCGCTCTGACCTGCTTTTAGCGAGGGATTTTTATGTTCGGATCATCCTAAATGGTCACTTTTGGTTTCTCAGTCTGTAGGGGTCCAGCATGCATGCCTCGCCTCCCCTGAGCTTGTCAGGTGTGATATGTGGCCTCTTTTTCATCCACAATTGAGTATAACTTTTCGAAAAATTAAAGTAAGTAAATAAGTGACTTGCCCAGTGCTTTGGAATGAGTCAACAGAAGCTCTGAAATCATGTAGCAAAGCTTTTCCCCTGGAGTCCTAAACCCAAACTAGAGCACGGGGCTGGGTAATCAGAAAGCAAACCTAGCCCCATACCACTGGATTTTTATCAGCCTTCGGTAATATCACTTCCCCTATGATTTATGACTCTTTCCTTTGTCCTGGAAAATGATCTAGAACGCCCTAAAAAACAGCTGAAAGCTCAACTAGCCTCACTTTAACTCCAAAAGGTTTTCTCGAATTTCAATACAGCTTTTTGGAAACACTATACCAAGCGTATAAGTCGCACCACTAGCCTCCTTGAATTTCAGCACACACTGGAATTCAGAAAGCAAATAATCACAGCACTGGGCTAACTTGGGTAGCTTGCCCATTGTCTCTCAGGCTGCATGTGCCTTTAAACGTGCTGAAATTAACAGGGGGGAGGATAACTTTCCCAATTTGAGGGTGAGGAAGACCTAAAATAGACTTTTAAAGTACTATTTTATTTAGGCAGGTCGGTTAGCCACAAGGTGATGGTCTAAACTGCATCATTTGATGCAATCGGTAGAAACTGTCTTTCTTTAAAGATTATAATCAAGTTGCTTGATGCTTTTTTTGGTGAGATTCCCTAACCACGGTGGGGGAATAAGATCACTTCATATTCATTTGTTCTTTTAAGCTGTTGATTTTCTCCGTGAGCTAAAGAACTCATCATGTCGTTTCTAGTGCCAGGCTGCCATTGTCAGATAGTGTGTATACACACAGGCCTCAGAGTGAATGGGGAACTTGACAGCACTGTGTTCTACGTGTGCCACACGAAGGTTTTTGTGCTAAGGAACAGTGATTACAAATCGATTTACTTAACATTGCTTTAAAATAAAAAAAGAAAAAGCAGTCGTTAAGTTACCTATATGTTCTATTCTTAAAGCTCATTTTAAAGTCAGGTATGTGGAGTTTGGACACTTTTACCCCAAAAGAGTATATTTGCAAGGGAAAAAAGGCAGACAATACTACAGAGACACGTTATAACTTTAAATCATTCATACTTTCAACCAATATTTTCAACATGCCAAGTTCTGTATTAAGTACTGGGGTACAGCCCTGACATCTTCCTACTCCCCTTCTCTTTCTGATATGACACCCCGCGTGGCTGCTTCTCCCAGCTTGGGGTCTATGTGTCAGGGCAGTCAGCTAACTGGTGACACCGAGGTTTAATATTTAGGGCCATCTTGTATGGCTGTGCGAGTAGATGTGGGTTTCACAACAGAGACTGTGATGAAGGAAGGAGCACCATCAGGGTCTTCTGCAACTGTGACAGCAAAAGAAGAGGACAAAAGACGGGAATTCCCACAGTGCTGACAGGGGTGCTCAGGGAGAGGCAGATTAGGAGAAGGAGCGAAAGAGGAGATGAGTTCACTAGGCCAGGAGGAGATGGGGGAGTCTCAGGAGGGGCTCGGCGCACATGGAGATCGGAGGTGAATAATAATGAGGAAGTGGGGTGGGAGGTGATTACAGCAATTTGAGGTTGTTAGGGCCTTCGGTCTGAGATGGGGATTCTAGAAGGTGGGCAAAGGCTAGGTCACGAAGGGGCTTGAAGCCTCCTACACCGTAGGAGAAAATCCAAACCCATGTCATAACCCAGCCGCTCCTGCAGTCCAACCTCATTCCACTTCTGGTCCCCTCGTTTACTCTGCTCCCACCATGTGCTGCTTTTGTACATTGAACATGCGAGGCTCTGTCCTCCCTTTTCCTTCTACCTGGGATCGCCTCCTCTTGCCCTTTGCCCCCCTGACCACTCTAGAGAAGGTAGGACTGGCCTGTCATTCTGTCTCTATCTCAGCGCCTGTTTTTTCTCTCGTCACAACACTTTTCACAATCGGCAATTTTATAGAACACGTTTGCTTCTTTTCTCTCCATCTCTTCCACTAGACAATCAATCCCACCACAGCACTTCCACAATCTCTGTTGCATCCCCAATGCCTCGTGCTTGGCGCTTTGCAGATGTTTGATAAAGATTTGTTGAATAAGTAATAAAGAGTTAATATCTGGCCTTTGTACACACGTCCAAACGTGATCGCTCCCTATTGTAAACTTGGTAAAATCTTCACAACCAACTGACCAAGGATCTGCTGCTTTTTTCCAACTTTTCTGTGCTAAGGAGATAAACGTGGGAATCACTCCGCAGCTGATCTCAATACAAGTTCTAAGACTCCAAATGTGTACGAGAGTGGTCCAAGCCCCTGCACTGGGCCAAACAGCCATGGGATGGGCAGCTCTGCAAAGGCCAGACATATCAGAGCACAGCCTGTCTGTGGCAGTGTGACAAGAAAATAAAACAGCCGTTCTTACAGGAAAAATGGAGTTTGCTTGACTGTTCTAAAGTTAAAAAGAAAAGGCCAGCAATTAGCGGATGTTGTTCTTTAAAGTTTTATTACTCCTCCCCTCCTTCTTTCCCACCCACCCTCTCTCCCTCCTTCTCTCCCTTTCTCCTTCCTTCCTTCTCTCCCTCCCTCTCTCCCTCCTTCCCTTCCTCCCTGCCTTCCTCCCTTCCCCCTCCTCTGTCTCCCTCCCTGCCTGCTTGCCTGCCTG
>NW_006440638.1:15287419-15304172 GCF_000325575.1 Pteropus alecto | reverse complement strand
CCTTCCTTCCTTCCTTTCTTCCTTCCTTCCTTCCTTCCTTCCTTTCCTTCCTCCCTCCCTCCCTTCCTCCTGCCCTCTCTCCTTTCTTCTCTTTCTTCCAACTATCTTTTTGTCCCTCCAATCATTTTATTCATTCAGCAAGTGCCTTCAAGGCTCTAAGTACTGTGCTAAATGCTGGGGAAAACTCTGATGAATAAGCTCTCTGACATCAAGCAGCTGATAACATAGATAATGGAAAGAGGCAACGACAATTCAGAGTGCTAACTGCTAAAACAGAGTATTTTCAAGCTGCTATAAGCTACCAATGACTCAGTCATTGGTATGGAGGTATCATCAGCAAGGGCTTCTGAGAGGAAGTGGCATCTTGGTTGAGGCCTAAAGGACGAACAGTGGTGAGTGAAGTAAGGGAAGGAGCAGGGCAGCCTTGTTGTGATACAGAGTTACTACGTAGTAAGGAAAGTATTCCAGGTAAAGATAAAAAAAGAAGGGGGCACTTGAGAGAACTGAGGGATTTATTCCTTAATGCTAAGAGATGCATAACTCATATACTCACAATTCACATTTGATCGAAAGACCTCTGCAGCTGTAAAAAATTCTTATGTCAGATTATAATACTATAAATAAGTAAATCCTTTATAAGTATAATTTTTTTAAAAAATTAATTAAAAAAAATTCAAACAGCCTCATGAGCCTTATAATTCTAAAGTGCGTAAAACTGATTGCTGAGAGGCCAAATATCTAGGCGAAAGTTGGCAGGTGATATTAAAAAGCCCCATATTGTGATATGCAGGCTAAGTGAAGTGCTGCTCTTCATGTGAACTCTCCATCAGGAGGCCACTGTACTGAAGAGAAGCCACATTTGTGGAAGGTCTACAGTGTGCTAGGCACTGTGCTGAACCCCCTTGCTTGAGCTCACAATCCTCAGTATGCCCCTGCAGCAAAGTTCGTCATACAATTCCCAGTTTGTAGATCAGCTAGCTGAAACCCAAAGATTTGAAGTCAGATTCTCAGAGCTGCACATCAAATCGTCTTTTGTTTACGATATAGTGCTTCTAGGGCAGAAACAAAATGAGTCACGGATGTCTGAATAGAGCATTTTTCTCTTTTCCAATTATTTTGTCCTACATCTGAAAGTCCATGATACCCTATGGTATCATGAAGGCACACGGATGCCCCCTCCCACCCCCTGCCCACAGCCTCGCATTAAACAGGCCTCACAATAAACAAAAGAGATCCACTGAGGTTCTCCAACATAATCAAGATTACCCCCAGGCCACATGGCCTAAGGTCTGATCATCAACCAGCTGGACCAAGAATTTCATTTTTAGAAGCAAGTAAGGGTGGTTACTCGGTAAAGGGAATTCTACTTTGATGCCAACTCTGCAGTAAGAAGCTGGACAAGCCATTAAGAGAGAAATAAAATTATTCATCTTAGGTGCACGGAAGGCAGTGGAATATAAAAATTCAGAACATATGTTCCAGAGGTCAGGCTGTTGGGCTTCAAATCCTAGCCTTATTATTTAGGAAATGCATGAACTTGGATAAATTAACTTGCCTAAGCTTCAAATGTCTTCACATTTAAGTGAGAATAAAATTTTCATTACTACATTAGAGAGTTATGGGAAAGGTTAAATGAGGTCCACAGTGTAAAAATACTCAATGTAGTTCTTGGTCCATAGCTTAATAAACAATACATTTTTAAAAATCATCATCAGTATTAGGACTGCTGCACTATACAGTTTTAGGGGTGTCACTGACATTGTAGCCTATGGAAATAGTATCCCCAGAATTGTGCAGTGTATAAACCTGTGAGGCTTTATAAAACATCCCTGATGATCATGCTACTGTGGGTATGCTTCTCATACCCACTTGTGCTTCTCAAGGTGGATGCCTGGATTATTGTTCAAAAAGAGGAGGGTGCCATTTGCTATGTGCCTTGCATGAAATACATCTTACCAAAAAAAACCCCAAAGAAAAACCAAAAAAAAAAACCAGGTGAGTTTTAATAGCCCACAAAGGAGAAGCAAAAGGAGAAAAATGCACACTCGAAAAGCAAACAAGAGCTCTGAGGTGGTTGCCAAGGACCGCTAAGAGAAGAACTTCCTGTAATGGACTGGGGTTGGGGAATTCGGCACATCCCATTCAGTGGGCTCTGAGGCTGTGCCTTGGCACGCTCACTGACATCAGGTCAAGGAGTCACTAGATGAAGGAAGGGAAGTAGAGACGCATGTCTGTGTCAAGCAGGTATCAGGTAAAATGGTAGCAGAGTGAGTGGGTACAGAGGAGGTGGGAGGAAGAAAGGTTAGGGCCATAATTGAGGGGAGTCTGAAGGGTGATGTACTAGTAAGTGACCACCTAGTTTACTGTTTAACAAGGACACTTTTTATCATGAAATTAGGGGCAATTAATAATTACACCAGGGCTGCCATAGGCATAAACCAAGACTGCCCCAGGCAAACAGGAGGAGTGGCCACTCCATTCTTGATTCGAACTATTAGGGTGGTTGCCTAGCTACTATCAACATTCACTCTAAGCCTTGTTGTTTTGGAGACATTCTGATAGGGCCACCAGCAGACTTCGCAAGGGAAGAACAAAAGCTTTTGATGAGGCTTCTCTCAGCTCCAGCTATCCTGAGCCTCATTTTGCAAATTCAATGTCAAGTGAGAGCCTCCCATAGTTCTCTATTCTCTCTCACCATCCAGGTCCACCTTCTCCAAACTCTCCACCTAGAGTTCAGTCAGATGAAAGAGCATGTACACAGGAGGGTAACTATTAGAATCTACTTTTCTCATTGCTTCAAGAGTCTTTTCTCTTTGTGAGAATGGTTAACTTCTAGTAAATTTCTAAATATAGCCATAGGTCAAGCTATTTCATTAGATCTTCTGTTCTTATATAAATCTTGATGGCAATGTTTGAAGAAGAATTTAAAAAGATCCATCTGCATAGCACATGCAAAGATGTAAATTTCTAGGCATATTTTGTATGATCAGAGAAGAGGATTTCCTCAGTGCATATTTGGCAAGGGTTCTATTCTTCGGGCTTTAAAAAGAATTGTAAATGGAGTTTGCATTTTCCCGATTGGCTCTTGAATTTTCAAAAGTTGGCTAATGTGTGAGCAGTCAGCTTGGATTCATTCCTCAACACTATCTTACTTTCTACTCCTTGGAGCAATTACATAGGGTTGAGTTTGGCATGTAATGAACGAGGTAGAAGGAAAAAGCAGGAAAGGTAGGTCTGAAACAAGAACTGCAAAGAGAATCAAGCAGTAACACTGAGAGAGAGAGAGATGAGAGAGACCCTTCTTTCTATATCTGGCACTGTCAATCCCAACAACTCTATTAGCTCAGATTTTCTCAGAATAATTCTGCATAGTTATTATTATTCCCATTCTACAGATAGCAAGCCCAAGGCTCAGAGAAATTAAGAATCCTTGTTCTAAGACAAGTGGCTAATAAGTGGCAGTGCTGAGATATGAACCAGGTCTGCAGAATTCTATAGCCTCTGGGTTTTCAATAACTTGTGTGGCTCAGGTGCAGTTAATTTTAAGTTCAACTGCTTTAGCTATTCCTGTCACTGTGTGGTGGAAGTAAAAATATCTAGAAGGAAAAAAAGCAAAACAAAACAAAAACAAACAAACAAACAAACAAACTGAATAGACAGGGAAGGTGAGAGCCCTAAATAAAAGAGATGACTGCGAACAATGGAACTAATCCATCAGGAAAGTGAATGAGAGGGAAAGACAGGGCTGGAAGACTAAATCTCCACATATGATAAGAATGCAGTTGTAAGAAAACAATCCCATTGAAAATTGCATCAAAAAGAATAAAATACTTAGGAATAAATTTATCCAAAGTGGTGAAAGATGAGTACACTGAAAACCATAACACACTGACGAAAGGAACTGAAGAAAACACAAATATGAAAAGATATTCCATGCTCATTGACTGGAAGAATTAATATTGTTAAAATGTCCATACTACTCAAAGCAATATACAGATTCAACACAATCCTATCAAAATTCCAAAGGCATTTTTCATAGAAACAACAACAAAAATCCTAAAATTTGTATGAAATTGACCCACAAAAGACACTCAAATCGCCAAAGCAATCTTGAGAGAGAAGAACAAAGCTAAGGCATCATGCTTCCTGATTTCAAACTATATTACAAAGCTATAGTAATCAAAATAGTATGCTATTAGCATACTATGCTATTAGCATACTATTCCAATGTAATAACAAAAAGACACCCAGATCAATGGACCAGAACAGAGAGCCCAGAAATAAACCCACACACATATATTATCAGTTAATTTATGACAAATATACACAGGTGAAAGGACAGTCTCTTTAATAATAGTGTTAGGAAAAGCGGACAGCCACATGCAAAAGAATGAAACTGGATCCCTATCTTACATCATATACAAAAATCAATTCAAAATGGATTAGAGATTTTCATGTAAGACCTGAAATCATAAAATTCCTAAAAGAAAGCATAGGGGATAAGTTCCTTTACTTCAATCTTGGCAATAATTTTTTGGATTGACATCAAAAGCACAGGCAACAAAAGCAAAAATAAACAAGTGGTAATACTTCAAACTAAAAATGGGCAAAAGACCTGAATAGGCATTCCTCAAAAGACATACAAATGGCCAACAGATATATGAAAAGGTGCTCAACATCACTAATCATTGGGGAAATGTAAATCAAAACCACAATGAGAGGTCACCTCACACCCGTGAGAATGGCTATAAATAAGATAAGATATAACAAGTGTTGGCGAGGATGTGGAGAAAAAGGAATCCTCATACACTGTTGGTGGGAGTGTGAATTGCTGCAGTTGCTATGGAAAACAATATGGAAGTTCCTCAAAAAATTAAAAATAGAACTACCATATGATCCAGCAATTCCACCTCTGAATATTTATTCAAAGGAATCAAGATCACTAACTCAAAAAGATTCCCCCTCATGTTCCTTGCAGCATTATTTACAATAGCCAAGACATGGAGGCAACTTAAATATCCACTGACGGATTAATGGATAAAAACAAACAAAAACAATCAATGTTTTATACAATTGAATATAATTCAGCCATAAAAAGGAAATCTTACTATCCATAACAACATAAATGAACCTTAAGGGCATTATGCTAAGACAGAGAAAGACAAGTACCATATGATCTCACTTTTATGTGGAATATAAAATAAAACCAAACTTATAAATACAGAGAATAGATTGGTGGCTGCCAGAGGTGGGAGTGGGAAGAAGGCAAATGCGTGAAGGTGGTCAAAAGGTACAAACTTCCAGTTTTAAGATTAATATGTCCTGGAGATGTGATATACAGCATGGTGGCTATGGTTAACAATATGTTGTGTATTTGCAAGTTGCTAAGAGAGTAGATCTTAAAAGTTCTTATCACAAACGAAATAAACTTGTAAGTATGTGAAGTGATGGATATTAACTACAACATTACATTAACAACACTCTGTTTACTGCATTAACAATAACTAAATTTACTGTGGTAATCATTTTGCAATATGAACATATGTCAAATCATCACGTTTTCACCAAAAATGAAGACAGTGTTATATGTCAGTTATATCTCAATAAAACTGGAAAAAAGTGGCATTGCCATAACACTTGCATAAAAAAAGAAATGCAGAATAGTATCTCATAATGATTTGTGAGTAAACTTAGGATAGAATCTTGCTTCTTTCACTTGCTCGGTATGTGGCAACTGGACAAACGACACTGGCTCTCCGAACCTCTGTTTCCTTGACTGCAGAATGTGGTAATAGTATCCACTTTGTCTAATGGTTAAAAAGATTAAGTGAGGTGATGAACATAAAGCACTTAGTACAGTGCCAGGCATGGTTTCCTCCTGTTCTGAAAACCATTCCTGATGGGAAATTCCTCTTTTATTATTGATATCTCTGAACCTTTTACAGCATGCACTTTCTTTTTTTAAATTAATTGAGAAAACATTGGTTAATAACATTATATATATATATTTCAGGGTTACAACTTTGTAACATTACATCTGTATACTCTATCGTGTCTCAAAATAGTCTAGTCTAGTCTCCTTCTGATCATATATTTGACCACCTTTACTCTCTACATTCTCCCCCTCCATCCCCTTCGCCTCTGGTAACCACCATTCTGTTGTCTGTAACTATGAGTTTGTTTTTTTTGTTTATTTGTTTTGTTTATTGGTTTGTCGTGTTTTGTTTTATATCCCACGTATGAGTGAAATCATATGGTTCTTGTACTTTTCTATCTGAATTATAACACTTAGTATAATATTCTCAAGATCCATCCATGCTGTATTTAATCTTTTGGCAATATTTCATCTTTTTTAGGGCTGAGTAGTATTCCATTGTATATATGTACTACATCTTCATTATCCAATTTCCTGTTGAAGGACACTTGGGTAATTTCCATATCTTGGCTCTTGTAAACAACAGCATACATTTTCTATTTCATTCCAATGTTAGTAGACATGGTTTTGCTTCCCAAACTCTTTTCTCCCTTTTCTACAATCTAATCTTCTGTTCTGGAAACTAATGTCCTACTAATGTCTTTTTTTCCTAGCCAGACTTCTCTCCAGGGACATTTAGTGTTTTCTTTAACTAAACATTAACGTAAAACATTACACTTCCTTTAACCAAACATTAAGTGGGAGAAAAATAAGTCTGTTTCTGCAACACCTGAGCAGTTCTTCAGATCCCATCATTATTTTTAGTGTTGGAAGTCCTTCACTAATTGATCAGGATTTCAAATGAATGTCTGTTTTCTACCTGAGAGCCAAAGTCATGGAAGGAAGAAAAATAGAGAAGAGGTCCTACTTGAATCTTGTGGCTGTTTGCATTAATAGAGAATGACCAAATCTGGATATACACATTTAAAATATTTCATCTGTTTCCCCCTCCTTCTGTGAAAGTTATCTGTATGCGTTTGGCCCAAGGCCTATTAAAAGTTTCTCTGGAGGCAGCCGGACTTGGAACATTCAAGTCTGGAGCATGCATAAAAAGGAGGAGCTCTCCCACCCTGGTTGGAATGAACTGCTTGCCTTCTGACAGCAAACCTTTTGGGAAAGAGCCAGCCTTGTCACCGTGCTTGAAGGCTATGCAGGGGAACAAACGGATGTGATGATAGCAAGGGGGTTGAGCAAAATGCCTAGCAGGTGCCCACTTCATGGCTCTACTTACTTCTTGCCATTCTTCTGCCCTCCAAGCATAGAGAGGACACTGCGGCGCTTGGCAGGCTCGTTCTGACTCCAGTCTGGTGTAAGGGTTGCACTCGGTCTCTCTGGCTACTTTGTGCGTTCCCATCTGACAGCCCACATTTCTTCGCTGCACGCCTTGGCCGCAGGACACTGAGCACTGAGAAGACAGAGTGTGTAAGTGGGAGCTTTGGGTCATTGTGCGTTGGGTGGGGAGGGGGTGGTGTGCGTGGGGGATGGTGTGCGTGGGGGAGGGAGGGTCACAGACATGGGGAAAGCACCCCTAATCCAATGCCTTTCACAGCGATCACAAAGCTTTCTAATTTCCAATGAAGGGAACTCAAGGCAAGGTCTTAAATCTGCAAACTCGCTGCCTGTCAACATTGGTGAGTGAGGAGGGTATTCATGTTTTAGGAATCTCAAAAGTTAACAAAACTCTTGGAAAATTGAAGAGGCTGAGGATGATCACTAGGAAACATTTAGTAGGACCTAGAAATAGTGCTGCCATGTGAAGCGAAATTCCCAAATTATGTTTATACTGGAGGATTTGAGGTTCTTGAAAACCAGAGATACAGCATTGTATAAGAAGAATTTCTTGGCAGGTTAAAACTATAACCCAAGGAGAGTAAATCACTGAAACTTTTAGGGCCTTGTAAGTAGAATTATTTTCTCCAGTCTCTTCCTTTTCTTGCTCTTATTCCTGACGGTGGAGAAATTTTTTTAAAAACTATGGAATTCGCTAAAGTATTTTTGTCTATCTACAACCGAAGATGAATATATAAGAATAAAAGCTGACAAGGAAAAACCATTTCCTCACGCATAATGTTTCAGCTCTTGAAAAATACTGCTAATCAGGCTGAAACATTTTGTTGACCAAGTTGCAAAACACCATATTAAATCTGCAATTAACTTTCCTCTAAATTAATTTTTTAATGGTTTCTTCATCACCGGATTTTATAATCTCACTTATGGGCAGGCCAAGAAATATTGTCTTTATTAAGGCTTTGACAGTTAGAAACTAAATGCAACATTTGTTTGGAAAGAACAGCATATTATTACCCTTGGCTATTTAAAAAATTTACCAAGTTTTTGTGATAGCTCAGCCTCCATTAATTTGTCTGGCATTGAGAAAATAGGTTTAATGTACATTAAAGCCATATTACTAAGAGGAAGTCTTCATAAAGAATAGAATTGTACTTTTAAATTAGAAAGGAATCCTTGTCCAATTAACCTGCTGTAGGATTCATCCTACTCTGAGCTAATGGAAATTTACTATCAAGAAGTACACCCAATGGATTGTGCTGCATTGTAATTTCATTGCCATTTCAGATTTTAAGAAAGAAACAGATTATACTATGTAGAGGGCAGCTTGGGAAATCATATTGTTTCAGATGAGTCTATGCCAGGCAGGAGCTCAAATGTTCACATCAAAGCTGGCTGAAGAGAAGGAAATATTTTGGAGCAACATAGCTATTACTGTTTGGGTTTAACTATGTTAATTGGATTGAATGAGTTTGTGACCCACAAAAAATCAGACTTTTAAAGTCATTATGTCTTGGGTGGAACAGGGAACGTCTGAACACAAGTGATTGCCTTGTCTGCAGAGAATGGCCATATAATATGTATGGGAGCTGCATGTATAATATTTGCCATCGATTACACTGGAACTGAATGAACTGTAACATGGGAGAGTTACCTCACCACTGACAAATATTCAAACATCGTCATCATTGTCATCTAACAACAACACCCAAAAAACCCTTTGGCTATTTGAATTTGAGGTCTTAATTATAAAACAGTACATTTCCAGAACGATGTAGCCAAATGGAAATACAAAGAAAGAATAAGAATAACTAAAAAATTTGAATTGGGCATAGGACATATATATTCAAAAGCTCAGAATGCTTTAATAACCTAAAGAAAAAGAAAATTACATTAAAGACTATTAGAATGAATACTATTCAGTCTCTAAGTAAATGATATCTCTTTTTAATGCTATTGTTATTTAGAAAATTACTTATCATTCAATGAATGGAATATATTAAGACTCCTAAGTATGCAACATTAAAAAAAAAAATCACTTCCTACAGTGTTTGATAACTTTTTAAAAGGCAAATAAAGACAAAGGAAAGTTCAACTACATAATATATCTTTGTGGCTTCTGAGTTTTATAATGTCAAAGCCAGCTTTGAAATAATACAAAAAACTTTGACAGGACTTAAATGCACAGCAAGGTATAAGCTCTGCCTTTCTGAATACCGCATCCATGGTAATCTTTGTTCAAAATGAAGTGCACTGCATCAGAGTTACTTTTCTGTGTTCCAGTTTTCTTCCTGTGCTGTCTCGAGGGAGGCAACAATTTGCATACACAGCCAGCCAGGCTTGCTTGGTGAATTCTGAGAGATTTGTGCAGAAACCCCATGAATAAAACAGCATCAAAAAGACCTCTGCATGACCCTGGAGGTGGTGATGGTGATGGTATGTACACATGTGTGCTTAATTCTTCTTGTTCTATTTAGTACATCTTTTAGTTTGGTGAGGAAAAAAGCTGAGCAGTCTCTATTAATGTGCCCCCCGTACCCGGCCATCATTCCAGCATGCAAGTCTATTTGTACAGGTTTGAAAGTAGATGTTTTTAGTTCTGAACTACTGAACTGGGAGATATGTTTCATCTCTCTGTACTTCCTACTGTGCAACGCTAGTATGCAGAACTCACCAATTTAAAGAGGGAACTTGATGCTTATTTCCACAGATAAAACCATCTCTGTGGAAGTTCTGATGTTTGAGGAATCACAATATATACTTGAAAGCCTGGAAAGAATATTATATACTTTCTTCCAGTATTATTGTGGTGACATTGTTTAAAGCAGGAACTAGCTTGAATCAACGATAATAATATAATAATAGTAACAATAATAGCAAACTTTTACTAAGCACTTACTATGTGCCAGTCTCTAAACTAGGGTTTCTCAACCTAAAAATTCTTTTGTTGTTGAGGGCTGTCCTATGCATTGAAACAAATTTAGCAGCATCCCTGGACTCTACCCACTAGATGTCAGTCGTATTTTCCTTCCTCCACCAAGTTGTGACAACCAAAGCTGTCTCCAGACATTGCTAAATGTCACAAGAGATACGAAATCACCCCAGTTGAGAGCTCTATGCTAAGCATTTCACATAAAATATCGTTTACATTTCTTAGTAAACCTTTTAGGCAGATACTCCACAAATAAATTAAGCAAAGAACAGAGATAATCACTCTAACTCGAGCGAAAAACAGAACAAAACAGTCAAAGTAAATTCCATCTCAGGCAATGTACCGTAACTACTGTGGACTAGAATGTGCCTTCCAGTTTAAAATATGGTGTTAATGTGATGCAGTCTTCCATAAGACGTCAGCGAGAGTGTGGGTGAGAAGCCTGTATTCAAACAATTCAACATCAGTGCTTACAGATCAAATACAAACAAAATAATGGAGAGCACCCATCTCTAAAGCAAGTCTATTTCTCATCACTGACTATGTGCATGTGGTTTCCTTGATTCCTCAAAAAATACAGCTACACATTTGCCATGTTTCTCTCTTGAATACTTTCAGAATACTTCAGAATCAGACACCACCACCACACTGCTTTCATTGTAATTACAAGAGAAGTCCTAACCCTAAATGGCTGGCAGATTTATGATGCAATTGCCAGTTTCTCTTTTGGCATTGCACCGAAGAGCTTGAAAAAATGAATTATTTCCCTGAATCTAAGACATCATTGATTGCAAGACACAGCATTATGTTTTCTATCAACCCCTAAGAAAGAAAACAAGTGCTATTAATTTAATCATGGCATTCCAATTATTGTCAGGCCCATCCTGACTACAGAGATGGTAAACTGTAAGAAACACGAGTAACTCAGGATTGATGAATGCATCCATTGAATGAGTTCATGATTGATGAATTCTAATCTGATTATTTATTCTTTTCATTTTTGATCTTCATTGTTTAAAAAAGTCTTTCTATAGGAATAGGATAACATTTAAAAATTCACCCTGGAATGCTTCTGTATCATGGGAATACAGAGCTTTCACAATTATCAAGCTGAATCAAGAATTTGATACTGATTTTTATCTTAAAATTTCACGGGCATCTAACCTTAGCTCTTCATAAAAATCATCTAAACAAATCAAATGTAAAGTTTTGAAGAAAATGCTTTTAAACTATAGTGAGGATGTTTTTCATTTTTCAATAAAAGAAATGCTTTTATTGAAAAAATTTCCTTTACAAATTCAAAAATTTTAAAAGATGTAGGAGTAAAACATTCCCCTTTAAACCTCAAAACATCAGTTTTGAGGGAGAGACTATGAGGATCAGCATGGCTATACTAGTCTCCCATCCCATATTATGTACATCTTATTATTTTCAGACATTTTGACAAGAGAAATTGCAAGAATTATTCTTCCTACCTTTAAGATGAGATGACTAGAAAATAGCTACTAGCTGAAAACAGAGGGACCAGATATAAAATCTAAATTCATTGTCAATGGATAACCATTACTCTTGCTTTAATATCGCTGCCCTAAGGATATTCCTGTTTACTGCCAGATCATTAGTAAACCAATAATCTTTAATCATGCAGACCATCTTTCTCCATCAACCACTGGGTCTGATTATTTTTAGGTACATTTCTAAATTGCACAAATTGGATTTTACCTATGCAGCACCTTGTCTTGCCCGCTTTTATAATTCTTTTCTGCAAATCAAATCACGGCATTAATAAGCTGGCCACAGATCATTTCATAACTGTGTTTGCTTGCATTTTCTACAAAGGTGACTAGACTTTTCTAAGCAGTCATTTTGAACAGGTGCAGTCTTTTCTGGGGAGGCATTCTGATAATCCTATTACCTTATGTTCGGAAAAAACCCCCAGGGTTCAAACCTAATAGTCACAGCTTTGTGAGCAATTTTAGACTTCCCATCAAGATCACAGGATACTGGAGTAAAATGCACTCTGTGTTTACAAATAAAGAGTGAAAGATTCTTTCAACAGTCTTTTTATTGAATGAATTAGACTTTAAAATGAGCATCACTTACATGCTCTAAACTTAATATTCGGGGCAAGATGCATATATATAAGTAGAGGCTAAGGAACATAAAGAAAAGTCACTCCATGAAAGCCTACAAGAGAACAAGCTAATTAGTGTAGTATCTGAAATAATGTTAGCTGCAGATTTTTATATGAATCGAATAGTTTCCAAAAATGAAAGGACTGGAAATTGCAGATGACAGTAGTCACTTAAACAACTGTTAAGGATGACTAGTATGAAACACTGCTTTGAAAACTCATTTCTTAAGGAAGCTGCAGGAGGGACTAGCTCTGGCTGGGCACAGAGGCTTTGAGTGTTAAAGTAAAACAAAACTGAAAACAAAACATGATCATTGTGATAAAGGCCTTGAGAAGGACCAGACCACTCTGCTGATGCGGACCATACTTTACATTTCTGGGAAGCAGAATATAGCTGGGAGGTATAGGGGACAATGACAACAGCTCAGAGCATTTAAGAAAAAGTTCACACTTCTACAGGAATCTTCCATCAGTCATGTTGAAATAGAGGATTCTCGACTCTTCCCCCTGTTAACACAGCTGTCCAATACGCTTCTTTGGGACCTTAGGAATCAAGACCCAGGCTCTGGAAGAATCAATTCTAGAGGCTACCAACCTCGAAGCTAGTTTTTTAAATTGATTCTCTGGAGTATCTGCATGATTCTCTGCTGCACAGGAGAACCACAAATTCAGTCAAACCTCATTGAATCGAATCAATGGAGAAAAGGAGCAGTACTGTATATGAAACATGTGAAAAGAAATTGAGCCTATTACCTTTAAGTAAGCACCTTCAAAAACGCTGAGAAAATGTACAAGTGTGGAATGACAAGATTTACTTTATGGAGTAGATGCCAGTGACTTTAGTTTATGCATTAATTGTTTATAGGTAAATAGAAGTTTCCAGAGTTCCTTTTTGATTTCAACAAAGAAACCCAATTCCTGACTAAATTATCAAATGTTTAGAAGTAATGGAGTCTAACCATAATCAGTTTCTTTGGTACTTACCCCTCTTACCCATCTGATACACACATCACACTCATCTAAACAAATTATTATTCTTGAGACCCCTGAGCTAAGTAGGTAGCATTCATTATTGCATTAAATTCTCATAAGAATGATCTGAAGTAGGCTCAGGAAGGTTAAACAAATCACCCAAAGTCGCATAACTAGAACATGACGGAGAACTTCCCCTCTGTCCCCTACCTCTCCTGTACACAAGTGAATGCGCAGAGAAAAAGTTCCTTATACTTTATATTGACAGTCCTTTCTTTGAAAACCTCAAAAGTAAATTCAGACTCAATTCCTGCTAGGGGACCATAGTCAACTTTACTGCAATCTGAATTAGCGGTTCTCTGATGAATAATAAGACAAATGGCATCAGCAAAGTGTTGAGGGGCTATTCTGTGCTAGACGTCTAATATCTACACCTACTGTCATTTAGAATTAATCCTCACAACTACCCTACTATAGGTATTGTTATCCAAAGCACCAAGGGCTGAAGCCATTTGCCCAAAGTCCCACAGCTAATATGTATCCTGACAAAAATTCTTCCCTCCCTGTCCCCCAAACCGAGCACAGGAACACAAGTCAACACGATGGTGTCGGCCATGTGTCCAAAGGTAACGAAGCAGTCGTAGAGAAGCATTGCTCACCTGACTCCAGGCGCCAGCCTTCCATTTGGGGCATCTTCCTCCTCGGCACTTTCTGTGCCCATTTGGCTTAGCAAGGTGTTTACAGTAATCACTTTCTAAATGGCTTCCATCTTTTGCCAAGCAGTAAACATTTCGTTGTTTATGCCCTCGACCACAAGAGACAGAACACTGAAATATAAAGCAATGGCAAGGTTGTTTTTTTTCCTTTAATCACATGGACTTTGATAAAAACCTGTGTCGTGAAATGTTAAGATCATGCCTAACAAGAGTCACCATTCCCCTCTTTTCCAGCACCATTTTGGATAATATCGCAAGGCTCAACATAGAAGGAAGGTGACACTGGGGGAAAAAATGTCCATAGCATTACAGCAGAAATCCTGTATAGTGTTTTGGGTCACTCAAGAGAGTGAATAAATCCTGATAATTTTTGCCAAAAATGAAACCCACGAACCTGAAATTACCACACAGTTCTCATTTTTAAAAGTCCTACTATGAATTAGAAAGGATTTCTTTTGCACATCTCACTTCATGCAATCTCTGATCAAGATATTTCTACAACAAAATGCCTCGTGATTCACTGATTTGGATAAAGGTGCATTTCCAAAATACAACTGTATCCAATTTCCTAATTAAGTGATTCCAATTTAAGGAAACTCTTCTACCATTTTTCAGAGGATAGACTCTCATTTTCCCAGTCCATCGGGAAGGAGGTGAAAAAGACACATTAGAAACTGAAAGGTAACCTAGCAAGGTAAGTCTGTGCCAATTTTGGGAGGGAGGCATTACCTTTCAACTTTGGTCTGCAGATTCACTGGACTGTTTTAAATGTGACCTTGTCTGACCACATCTAAGAAACTTGACTTTGATTTCAGATTAGGTTTCTCAGAAAGGTTTAAGAATCAAAGTGCCCATGGAGTCAGGACAAAAATTTGATATGACAGCTTCTTGCAGAATAGGCAAGAGGCTGGCCCCAGGGAGCGCACTCAGATATTCAACTTCCATTGCCTCATTAGCAATTACAGAAGTCATTACCACTTGGATCATAAGCTTGCTGGCTCAGGTTTTCAAGACACATTATTTCCTAATATAACATTCTTGCTTTTTAGAGGAAAATTAGTTTAAGAATGAAGAACAAAATGTGAAAATGTAATGAAAATAGATTTCAAATGTCATTTCCTTCTATTTAATATTTCTTCTTTTCCCCACTAAGTTTGTGATTTTGTTAACTTAAATTACCAAAATGCCCTTTTATGCCTAATAGATATATAGCGCTATGTAAAATGTAGCCTAATATCAATTCAATCACTATTACCAACCAACCATGCTCGAAGTTATACCATTCATAAATGTGTCAGACATGTTTTTCTAGTAAACACAAACATTATAAAAATCTCAATTGTAGATAGATTTAAAATATGTATCTTAACAAGTTTGGCTATAACTTTTTACTTTAGGAGATGGATACATTGCTGTTTACATGTGAACCCTCATCTTAGGTGAATTATGATTTGGAGCAGTCATACTGGAAATCTTAATAGAGTAGATGGAAAGAAGCAGCCTAATTTGAATATCTATACTCCAACCAAAATATCCATCATTTAACCTACAGCGTTTTGATATATGTAAAGACTTTGGGATATAATTCTAGAAGGCTTTTAGGATGACCTTCCTAGAAATATCCCTAAAAACCAGTGATCTAATGACTTGCACACAGGTATTCCCCATTATTAGTAACTAATTTTAATATTTAAAAATGATACTTTGAAAATACAATAATATAAGGACACAATTAGAATTTGGTATTTCATTTGTTTATTCAACAAACATTTATTGAGTACCTACAAAGTTCCAAGAATTTTGCAAAGAATTGAGGATAGATTAATGAATAAAACTGACAAAATCTCTGCTCACACGAAGCTTATAGATCAGTGAGGGAGACCAGCATTAATCAATTGATGACAAAAATAAACATATGCTTATTAACTGATATAGACACTATGAAAGAAACTGGCTGGAGTGGTTGGAAGAGGGCTCTCTGAGACATACCTGGAGCCAGAGCATGCAGAGCTCGCTCACAGGTCAGAATAATGTATTTGGATTTTATTCTGCATATAATGGGAAATCACTGAAAAGTTTTAAGTTGGGGTAAGACATGGTCTCATTTTGGTTTCAAAAATTCTACCTCGACTACTGAGTGGACAAAGGATTGGGAATACAGTGTGAGTGGAAACTAGAAAACCACTCGGGAAGATATTGCATTTGTCCAGACTAGAGGTGATGGTAGCTTAGATTACGGTGCAGAGTGTTGGGGTGGGGAGGCCAATGGATTTAAGACATATTTTTTTGAGGTAGAAATGACAGTACCTGATGGATCAGCTATAAGGTGGAGGGGACAAGGCAGACCCAGGGATGTCTCCCAAGTTTCTGGTATGGCCATCTGGATAGATAAATGACATTTATGGAGATGGGGAAAACAGTAATGGGGATCAAGGATATATTTATTTATAGGAAATAGACTGGACTTAAATGATATAGAATTATGAATGGTAACACTTGTTTTATTAGGGTGAAGAAACAGACATAGTTGTCTTAGGGTAATCAGATGAACATGTGTGAACTTAAAGCAAGTCCATATGCTCAGGGATAGTCATTTCAATATACAAAGAGTCCAAACAAGCTGTCCCTTAATATGGAGAGGGAAAAGGCAGTTGATAGAAATACTGATTTAATAATCTACAGTGGTCATTGGAAGATATAAACAGTCAGCAGTCTTCAGAGGTAGAATTAGAAAAGGC
>NW_006440638.1:15278310-15287398 GCF_000325575.1 Pteropus alecto | reverse complement strand
CCATCGGAGCAGAACTATTAGAAATCATAGTAGCTCTCTTTTATTGAACTCTTAGCATGAGCGGGAAACTGGGTTGAAAGTCACTGGCCTCTCTCATTTAATCCCAACAGCAAGCTTGTGGCTCAGGCACTATTAGAATACCTTTTTACAGATGAGACTGCGTATTAAAAAGGTGACATCACCTGCCCAGGGTTACAGAGCCAGGGAGCAGCAGAATTAGGCTTCAAACATAGCATGTCTTTCTCCACAGCCACCATTTTCTTAAGCTACACTGAAGAAAGGTCTCATTAAGGAAACAGGCTGCTCACCTGTGCTTACCCAAGGCAACAACAGAAAGCATGAATCTCAGAGAAATGTTTTTTAAGACTATTTTAGAGATCTCTGATTCCTTAGTCTACTAAGAAGGGAGTAGTTATGCAATGTTAGTATTTTGACTTTAAGACTTTCTTCACAACATCTTTGGTACCCCGGGAAGATGACATTATATAAAGCAAATATATGATCACATATATAAAGGGCCATATTTTCCTTTGGCTGAGGTACACCCTGATTTTCTCTTGGCCATTTTTCAGGGTTTGGTCACCCTTTGGGGCCTGCCTGATGCTACACGGTAAACGATCATTTCTATTCACTGGTGACTGGCTCTTTGCATGCTCACAAATGGGAGGTTGCAGGTCGTAATGTTGGCCTGCCAATTCACCAAGGTCTAATCTCTCAAATGTTTGAGCTGTAGAACATCTCAAAGATTATTCAGTTTATTTTACAAATTCAGAGAAAAGGAGACATGTCATGCTCATGGTCACACAATAAGAAAGGAGTAGATGAAGCCTTCTATGAGTTCCAGTACCTAGCACAGAACACTGTTCAGTGCCAGTTGCACTGGGGATTTGTAGCCAGGTCCCACTGTCCTGCATATGTTGCTCGGCAACCACAGCTGACCAGACATCCCAATTCTACCTATTCTAAGTGATGCTCATATGGAGCTAGCTAGCAGGATGGACATGGACTAGCAAGGCAGACAAAGATTCTGCACCTCTGGCTTTGACAGATAGTAAACACCAGTAGGAACAAGAGTGAGTATAATAACCTCTTATACCAAGGTACCAGTTAAGAATAAGTTCCAAGAGGTGGATGTGTATGGGTGCTAGCACAGTAAACAAAGGCTTGCTGTCTTCACCTTGTTCTAAAATGCAGCATTTCAAGGCATAGGTTTTTGAGTCAGACAGACCTAAGCTAGAATGCCATCTGCCTTTTTACACTGGTTCCACTTGGGGCAAGTGACTTAACCTTTCTCAGCTCAGATTTGTTTGTAAAATTGTACACAACTCAGTAGAGTTGTATACAATTGAGACAACACATGCAGGCAGAGCCCCTGGTGATTTGGCCAAACAGTGTAAACATCAACATTCTATCGTTACTACTACTACTTCTATTCAGTGAAGTCTTTTAGAATATCTCCTTACATGTGGTTAAAAAGGTGAGTATTTTTTGATATTTTTAAAAATATATGTTAACTAATGGAACCTAAGATTAACTTTCTAACACAGGAGTTTGCTGAGTGGAGGAGGGACTTAATCTGGCAAAATCTTGCCAATGTGAATGAAGAGTTTTCTTTTCCAAAGGTCACAGAGAAATGCACAGAGCAGACATAAACGTTGAAAGTTTCTTCTCTTCTGCACTGCCCTTTTCACTCTTATAGATTATTACTTACTCATATGGCCTCTTCTAAGCACAGAACACAGAAAAACAAGTAAGGAAAAGAAAGGCACCATATCTGAATGCCACATCTCTTTTCTATTCCACCATTTCCCGGTCGTACTTATAATCTCAAGAATTACTTATGTTTTCAGATGCGTTTTTATTATATTTTTTCTTAAACCTCCTGAAACACAGAATCGACATCAGTGATCACCATTACTAAATGCATATCCACTAAGTTCCCTGCTCTGCTCAGCTATGCTGCGGGAGCGGTCACAGGTCTTTGTCAAAAAAAACCCTCCTTATTCGCGGGTGTGAACACATTTAGGGGATTTTTATAGGGCTTCTCCAACAAGAATGGCTCTGAACGAGGGCATCAGGGAAACAAAATGACTTAGGAGGAAGGAGAAAAAGCTTTGCCAGGAAACAAGGGCTGTGACTTCAGGGTGTAAAGCCAGTGTTGACAGGCCTGCCTGACGGCTGTTTATGTCCAGGACCACCATGGCACTTATTACCATGAAAAGGAGCTGAGAAAGGATGAGATTGGCAGGGAACACCGTGGATGAAAGCGGATGTGAAAGTCACGGTTATCCCAGCAGGATGAGGCATTAGGTCATCCTTCCATCTCTATTGCCCCCAAACCTCCAGGCTTTGCAGTGCTGCAAAGGTCTAAGGCTGTGGGAGGAAAGGAACTAAGATTCACATGTCAACTCTTGGCACACACTTGAAGGTTGCCATCAATACTATAGCCGAGTAGGTGGCTCTGCAAATGCCTTCTAAGGGAGACGGCAGGGCCAGGAAGATAAGGAGAGACAGAAAAAGATGCTCATGCCCACCACCTCTCATTACCCCCAAGAATTATGAGGCACAGGGCTCTTGAGGTGCCCCCTCCAACCTCATAAATATAACAACTTTGTGTGGAGGGGTGGTGGTGGTGATAAATTTTAACATTAAATATAGCAGCACATGAGATTAGCTGTGCAAGTTGTGAAAAACAAATTGGGGTTCTTTCTGTGCTGTATGAGTATAAATATTACAGTTCTTCTACCCATAAAGAAAAAAATCAGGAATCAAGAAAATCTGCAAAAGCAGCATCTGATGAATTCTCTCATGGCCACATCCAGTGGCATTCCCAGGAATTTGAGGCATATTACATCACCAGGCCCTGTTACTTCTAAAGTGCCTTCCAATTCCCCACTCCCAAGTACGCTATTTTTATACAACTTTTTTTCCCTTTGAAGGTTATACATAATGATGATTTGTAACTGACTTCAGCAGAATAATGATACTGGCTGGCACTTTTTTCAGGAATGAGGCAAAGGTGGTACAAAGACCCACATTCTGTGCTTGCCACAGGATTATCTATGAAGCCGGTCTGGAAGACAGGGAGGGTAGTGAGTGAGCTATTTGTTCTGGAATCCTTATTCTCAGCTGTTGCAAAGCTGAGTGAAGAAGTATCTGAGGAACTAACTGATGGACAAGCTATGGCTGATGAGAATGGTGATGAAAGTTTCTTGGCACTCTGAAGGAGGGCTGTGACTGAAGGCCCAGGCAGGAGGGTTCAAGGTTACCTGGAGATGTCATTGTGCTGGAATATGACATTGCTCAGAACACTCATTCATGACTTATGCATTGTCACAGGCAGTCAGAATGGACCTGAGAAGCTTAAGTCACCTTTGGGAATTCTTCTGTAGAAAAGCAATCCATGAAGGTTTTCTCTGGACTTTCACCTAACCAATGTCCAGCCTTTGAACCATTTCCTCCTATTGAAGGGCTAGTTTATAAGTCATCAGTCATTTAAAAAAAGCAGGACAGAGTTCATTTAATTGCATTTTCCAGTTTTGCTTTCTCTGCCTCTCTGGCCCTTCCTCCATCAACTTGGTGTGAAAGAAACATCTTTACATGCCAACATGTCAAATATCTTAACACTGAAAAACTCAGAACATTTTTTTGGGAAGTAGTTCATGTAATTAATTTGCTTTTAGGTGAATATTAATTCCTCCCCAGAACTGAGATGTGCATTCACATCTGAGTTTGTATCAAGAGAAATAAGTCTCACCAGGAGGGGAAAAGGGCACCTTAACCATTAATTAATTGAATTAGATGCTCATCCTCCAACTTTGCAATGCTCTATTGGGAATTCAGAGAGGACCATTTGCTATCAATATGCACTATTCAAGTCCTTTGTGTCTCCTCCTCCTGTTTACTTTTCGGTAAAGAAACGGCTCAAAAGTGCCACTATGAAAGGATGAGACTAGAATAAAGAGAAACCAGCGCAAGCGTAAATGGCTCACAACTCAGACCTGGCATTAGAAATGGCTAAAATTGTGTTTGATGGTTTTCTGTGAATTTAAATTATTTCCATACTATTCTGAGGTTTATTCAAGTGGAAATCCAAGGGTTGAGACAGAAGAGGGTGATAGTTACGAACTTGGTTTTGAAATCAATCAGATCTGATTTGACCAGTTCTCTCTCCTCCTTTGTGACCTTATGCAAGACGCTTAAGCACGGCGAGCATATCATTCCAGTTTTATTTAACAAGAGGTATGAAATGATGGTTAGTAAGCACTCAAACTTAACATGTCCAAAACAGAAGTCCTAATCTTTTTCACCACTCTTCTTCCTATAGTCTTCACCATTTCAATCAATGGCAACCCCATCCTTCTGTTTGCCAGTGCACAGCACCCAGAGTCACTCTAACCCCTCTTTCTCTTGCATGCCATATCCAAACTCCCAGCTGGTCGTTCAGCATTACCTTAAAAATATGTCGGAATCACATCACTGTTCACCACTCCCATTGTGAACATTCTCATCTGAGCCACTATCTTCTCTCATTTGAGTTACTGTAATGGCTTCCTAATGGTTTCCCTGCTTCCATCTTTGTTCCTCCTGTAGCTTCTTCAAATTCAGAAGCCAGAATCATTCTTTTAAAATAAATTCAAGTTCCTACTCAATCCTCCTCTACCTTCAATGGCTTCCTAACTTACTGAGTATAAGCAAAAATCCCTCCAATGGTCTAACCTTTCTTTCCTCTCCTCTCCCCGCCCCCATGATCTACCTCCACGTTCCTCTCCCTCAACTTTATTTCTAACTATATATCCACCCTACTGCTACCTCTATCCCAGCCATACTGGCCTTCTTGCTCTCACTGATACTGGTGTACTTCTGTCTTTGGGTCTTAACCTGAAATACTCCCTTCCTGGATATCCATGTGGTTTGCTTTCCCCAGATCTCTGCTCAAACATCGCCTTCTTAATAGAGACTTGCCCAACCTCCTTGAAATACAGTTTCCACTTCCTCTTCCATGTTATTTTCTATCCCTCTTGTCTAATTTATTTTTATCTGTGTCACTACTCACTTTCTTTCACAATATATAGTTTACCCTTTTTTTTTTTAAATAGGTTATATCCCCAACCCCACTAGATTGTAAGCTCAGTGAGTTTAAGGATTTTTGTGTGTTTTGCTCACTGCTATATCCCCAGTGGCTAGAGCAGCACCTGGTTTACAAAAAATACTCAAATACTTATGGACTACGCAAATGAATGCATGAATCAGTGAATGAATAGTACCTAATAGAATCTAGAGTCACTTATCTCACTAGAATTTTTAAGGATTAAGTAAATATTCCACACAATGCTCAGCTCACTGTACAGACCAAATAAATAATTATTGCTCTCTCCTATCTCCTGTGTCTCTTGAATCCAGAACTGGCTAAGTACGTTTGTGGTTTAATATTTAATTCATAGCTACAAAACTAAATATTTCACAGGGGACACAAAAGAGGAAGGTTATCTGGGAATGTAACAGAAGATAACAGATGGTAAGTGGCAGAAGCTAGGAACTCAGAATGCTACACTGCCCTGCAAAGGCAAGACTAACACTGACAGTTAGGCTCTAAGCCTTGAGACCACCACATGCCCTGAGTGTCACATATTGATTCTCCTTCCAAAGATGTCACCTTAGAATGGTACCTTTGCCAAATGAAAAAATGTAGACATACAGATTTTAAAATAAACTACAAAGAAAAGTGATGGACAAGCACAGGCTCTGTCTAGGCCAGGTATTATCTAGATCCCCTCTGTTTGGGAACATCTGAAAGCAAAAACCTGAAGACTCTCACACTTCTGTTCCAAAACAGTGTGTCTAAGTTTGATCCTGATTTTTTTAAAAAGTTTCCTTTTATTTAGAAAAACATCCTCAAAGTATAGGATATCCAGGACTGCAAAACCAACATCAAGCCTGAGATTTTGTTAACTGAAAAGTGAATTAGATAGAAATGAATCATCGCCACCTTCCTGTGCACTCTACAAACTAGCCCCCATAAGCCTCTCCATTAAATGGGTTAGTTGTTACCCAAACATTAGGATCAGGCCACATCCAGAAAGATCTAGTTTTCGTTGTTCACAGACCTCTCCCTGTAGCTGTACCAGTTACACCATCCTAGGGTGCTGTAAACGTCCAAGGGGAAGCCAACCCTTTTCAGAGCTCTAGCCTGGGAACGCTAGGTGACCAAGTCCAATTTCTGAGTTCCTTTAAAAACCACTCAAAACCAAGTGCAGTGTTAAAATTGTTCTACTCAAAAATGCAAATATTCGGCTACCTCTCACTTTCGATAAGTAAAATAAACAAAACCAGGAATCTGGCTAAAATCCCCTGGGTAACAGCTAGATCCTAAGGACTAAGCTTCTATGGCTTTTAAAATAAAGAGGAGCGCTAAACTGGTTTCCACTTGGGCAAAAGATTGCTTCTTTCATGTGTCATATATCAAAATCAGTATTTCTAGAAGTTTTGAAAGCCTTACTGGAAAGACAGTAAGAAGGAATGGGGATTGGGAGTCAGTCAGGTATGGATCCAAGAATTACCGATTATAAGATATTGGGAAACTTGCTTAGCTTTCCCAAAGCTTATTTTTAATGCCTGTATAATAAGATCCATTTTGCAAGAATTACATGAGGATTAGCAATAGTGCATATAAAGTACCAGTACAGGGCTCGGCTCCCCACGAATGCTCAGTAAATGGGGACCTTTGTTATTACCTCTCCACTTCCAGTCAGAGTTATCTGGCCAACTGCAGATGGGCACCTTTTTGCGCCACATCGGTAAACATAAAACTGGCCATCATTTGGTGACTGTGATGTGGAGAATCTCATTCATTTAGAGAAGTGAGCTTTCCAGTGGTGGCTGTCTTCTCATTCATTTCGGGGAAATTTGCATGTGCCTAATTTATAGCTTAGAATCACAGGTAAGATTATAATTACGTAAAAGGCAAAACTCAATTTCTAATTTTAAAGGACTTTTTACATAGTTCATTAGTAATCTAAGGTTCCAATTAATTCTGGAAGGTGGCACCCACTTGCCTGATGGAGAACCAAGACCTCTTCTACATTGGGCACCAGCGTGTGTGTCTTCCATCAAATAAAGTTTAAACATCGTGGGAAAAATCCAATATTTCATTAGTACCTAGACCCTATCATAAAATTTCTGAGGTCAATGGCAGTGTCTTGGGCTCATTTTGCTTGCTTTTCCTCTATCAATAGATTTCTTCCCCAGTCTCAATGCTTTGGAGTCACTTCTAGTGTTTATGGCCACTGTTAGTGACTTTTTTGAAGGAGGAGAATTGAGATTGATTTCCTTTCTAGGACTGGGAGATGCATCACCTAAAATTTCTCTGACCCACTGATCTGAGTTGAGCCTGCTATTCTGAGCTTGTATGTGTCTGTGCGGTGTGGGAGTTGGTAGTTAACTATATAGCATTCACCATCAGCAAAAACAAGAAAGATTTGCAAAGTGGGAAAGGGGAAGTGTAGAGAGGTAGAACTTTAGAAACTTCTTTCTCAGAAGTTCATGTACTGAAAAGCCAAATTCGTGCCATATATCTGGAAAAACAGGTCACCTATGTATGGTTTCTTCTGATGAGTTAAAAAGGAAAAAACTGGTGGAGAAATAACCTGTGGTGAAAACTGGGTGATCTCTACAACGTAATGATTTATATTCCCTGAGAGGAGGAAGAAAGCAATTTCATAACCTCAAAGACTCTCTGACTTGGAAAATAGGGATCAGTATCAAACATGTTCGGGAAACGCTGCAGACTATACCTGCCTAATACCCATGAGAATATGGAAAGAAAAGTTCTGCTGTAGGAAATCCATAGAACTATGGGGGTGGGGGTGGTATACCTGCTAGGGAACATTTGGCAATGTCTGGAGACCTTCTTGGTTATCATAACCAAGAACACAGGCTACTGGCATCCAGCGGGTAGAGGCTATGGATGTTGGAAACATCCTACAGTACACAGCCCAGCCCTATAACAAAGATTTATCTCATCCCAAATGTCAGCAGTACTGAGGTTGGGAAACCCTGTTTCATACCTATTTACAGCCTATGGAATACTTTCCATATCATACACTTTCTTAGGCCATAATCAGAAATGCAGTCTGCTGCTCCCTGGATAAAATGCAAACTAGGATTAATCCTACTTTTTAAAAGTACCCCAAAGAACGACCTAAATATTCAACTCTGACACCGATTCCTAGATATAGCTGCACCAATACACGTGTGCAAGTTCTATGATGAATGAGAGAAGCATCGCTTGGGTTTGAAATATAAAATTAAAAGAAACATGCACGTATGAACTGTCAGCGCTATCAGAATGATCCAAATGTATGACTGCTGGACTGACTCCTGTTTTCTTAGAAATGCCCATTCTCATTTATGCCTTTCTTTCCAAATTTGGTCGCTCCATCCGAAGTTGCCATGCGGAGTACCTATGGATCACATTGGGCACATTTGTATACATTTATAACTCCTCCTTCCCTCTCCAAAAAAAGAATGAGTGACACTGCTTGTTGCTTTGCTAATTCAATCTGGTGAGACGACTTCGAGACTTTGAATTTTTAGCACATCCTTGGAAATCTCTGATGGCTTCCTGGGATCCCACATAATATTTTATGGAAAATTTAACTCTCCAGAGAGAAGAGCTTTCCTACAGCTAAACAATGTTATTTCGCCGGGCTTGCAATTGTGCCCTCAACTTTGACTTTTGATTATGAGTCCTCTCTCTTTTCACCAGAGGTCTCTGCAGGGTTTCTCAGTCTTAGCACAATTTCAACATTTGGGGTGAGATACTACTTTGTTGTTAAGGGCAATGCTCTGCACTGTAGAATGCTTAGCAACATCCCTGGCTTCTAGTCACCAGATGCCAGTAGTACCCCCAACCCATCTGTGACAACCAACAATGTCTACAGACATTGTCTATTGTTTGCTTGGGGGTAAAAATTACTCCCACTTGAGAACCATGGAATTATCCCCACGTTTTCAGAAAGTCCTTCAACAAACTCTCAAAACTGAATTGATTTTAATTGACTTGATGGGGGCAGGGCATTAGAGCTTC
>NW_006440638.1:15193267-15278159 GCF_000325575.1 Pteropus alecto | reverse complement strand
ACACTAAAAGGGTCTAGCGAGAGAGAACATGACATGTACAACACAACTGACATCGGCAAAGAAGATCCCAACTTCTTTGGACAGCACTTCCTCCCTGACATCATGTCTGTGATGTGCTACTACCAAGGGGTTCCCGGATATTTCACATCCGATTAAGAGACAACTAACGAGAAGGACATAATGATTTCACTAAGACAAACTGTAGGACACACTGTAATGCAGGAATAGGTGAGTTGGTGGGATGAGGGCTTTTTATTAAGGGCAAGGAAAACAAACAGCACAGATTTTTGGAAAAACTCTTTAGTTTTCAAAGGAATCTGGGCTTTGACCTGGGAGCAGTGGAGGAAAAAAAGGGGAGTGTGCATATGGCCAAGTATTTACTGGAATTTACAGGCAAGACGTGCAATGAAAGTCTGGATTTCCTGGGAAAAAAGGGAGCAAAAAACATGGCACTCCCAGAGGCCTTTCACTTTAGCTTTCATTTTGTTGGTTTGCAAATTCATGGGTGGGAGAGTGTGGAGTGAGGAAGGGAGGAGATAAGATAAAGTCATGGGAAAAAAGCCAATAAAAAACTAGGAAAGATTCTTTATACTATGCTCTGGCTAGAGTATCCACTTTTATTATGATGTCACGGTGCATATCTGAGATTAAAAAACAGCTCCGTAAAATGTATCAAAAAATTTTCAAGTCCTGAAATATATCCAGACCTAATTTTCACTTCCTTGTGAAGTAAAATACACACTCTGGACATATTTGTTTATTTAAGAAAATTTAAAAACTGTTTATTTTGAAAATTTTCAAACTTAAAAAAAAAAAATTGCAAGAACATCACAAAGAATTCTCTTATCCAGATTCCTCAGGTGTCAACATTTTACCACACTTGCTCCTTCTTCCCTTCCTCCCTTTCTATATACACACATTCTAATATTATTTTGTCTTTTCCTGAACAATTTGCGAGCAATCTGCAGACATATTGTCTCCTCATCTTTAAAACACTAGTTTCCTCAAATCAAGGACACTATCCTACATAAACACCATACAACCCTCTATGTCAGTATATATCACTATTGATACGACACCACTGTCCAATCCCATATATTTTTAAAAGTTTTACCTTCCTACAAGTTAGCCCTTTATTTCCACATTTCTAGGCCAGTTTGATAAGGATTTCATCTCCTGAGTAGCTGGGCTCATTCATTCATTCATTCATTTCTGTATCGTTTATTATGCCCACTTTACATAAGGCATTAACTTTGAACAGCTGGCCTCTATAGCCCAAAGGACATTAAGGTGCGGGGAATTAAATAAATTATTTGGGAAACAGGTTTTTCACTTGAAACATGGTGGTATGTTTACATTTCTTCCTGTGTCCTAGCTAAGAAAAATGAATCAGACCCACACTTTTTTCTGTTTTCTTTTTCCTTTCTTCATCTTGCACAGCTCCCGAACCATGTCTCATTATTTGCCTGCCACACGGGCTGAGGAATACAGTGTTAGTGGGAGAATGAGGGTGAAGAAAGGAAGAGAATGTAAAGACAGAACTCAAAGTGGCTGCCTGTCCTACCAAAGGGAATGAATAAGACAGCATTGCCGAAAGGAGGGTTCGACTCCTGTAGCTTAGTTTTAGCTCGAGAAAAAGTTTGGAAGATGTCTAAATGCATTTAATTTATTTTATTACAACCTGAGAGTTCTTAGTGTGAGATAACTTTTTAATAAATTTTGATTCCATCATTTTTCATAGTTCACTTATAGCATAACAGCATATCACATTCTACAACAAACTTTATCACCACGAACATTTGCAAACCCCCTAGCTGGCTTTAACGAAATCTAATCTATCATCTCGATTTGAACAAAGGAAACACTTAGATTTATTACCTCAAGTCATTGTATTTTTCTTTGTATATTAAAATGTCAGAAATACCACCTAATGTGTGCTTAATCAAAGCTGTATGTTTTTTTCTCCCTCAGAATCTTCTAGAAGGCCCAAATTTTGCTCTTTACTACTTGGTTTAATTTTAAGAGAAACAATTTTCTCATATTCATCCCCTTAGAGCTCTGAGCAAAATTTATAAATGGGTCAATAATATCAGAATGTTTCAAGTAGTACAACCTGGGAGGACAGAAAAATCTTAAACTGTAGACTTAACTATATCCAAAGAGGTTGCATTTCACAACTTCACCAAAAAACCCCCAAGAAAACAACAACAACAAAAAAGCCAAAATACAATAACATGAGGGGACTATATCTAGGTTAAAACTCGTGGTTTGAAAGTCAGAATGTCTGGGGTTCGATTCTGATTCAAACACTTCTCAGCGGTCTAACCTAGAACCAACTGGTTAACGTCTCTGATGGTGCTAAGTTCATCAAGTAGAGAGAATTAAATTAGCGAATGTGGGTGAGTTGCTTTGCATAATTCCTAGCAAAAAGTAAATGCTTCAAAATGTGATTGTTAAAATAAAAAATCAAAGTCCTCCCTATAATTATGATGGGAAATACACTGCAAAATTAAAGGAAGGAAAAACAGCTCTTTTTCGAATATCTGAAGCTATCAATTCATTCGCTTCTTGAGATACTTCAGAGAACAGCGTCTCAGGGGAATTATTTGAATTATTTCCCACTTAAGTGCATAGACACCCGGAAAGTAAGCATAATAAATTAATAACAGCTTCTAAAAAACTAATCATCTAAATGGTTTATAGTTTCATTCAGGACACTGACTCAAAGAAGAAAACAAACAAACAAACTTTATCTGGCTACTGGAAAAGATATTTGTCGATATCATCAATTTGCAGCTATTATTGTTGCAAAAATTTTAATTTCTGAGGAGTGTCAGTATAGGGTATGAATGTGAATGAACTCATAAGGGCTTTCTTAACACTGTGAAGGCTAGAAGTGTTTTTGAATCAGAGCCCTGCAAAGCTAATCTGCTCAACCTTCACCTACTGGGCTCAATAAATGTGAAAAGCTGCCTTCCTAAAACTTTTCCTTCAAAGAAAAAATGATCTCTTGGAATTCAAGCTTCTACAAGGTGGCTACCTGGTGTTTTCCATTTTGCCTTCTCCTAAAAAGCATCAATCAAACCTTGCCCTTTCAGCCCACTGAACACATAAACATTCTTTCTCCTTAACTGAACTTACTGCCATGATGAACTTGAACTCTGAGATGCACAAGAGGAGCATTTGTTTTAACAGCTGCTTTTACATCGAGGCCCTGGAGTTACTGCTCTCAAGACAGCTGGTTCTGATAGCCTCTCTTTTTATTGTCCTCTGTTTTTTCTAATGCCCAGCTGTCAGGGAACACCCACTGAAATGTTCTAGAACAAAGGCACAAAACAGAAGGGCTAGAGAATGCTGCTCAGTGCATGCAAGGGCATCCTACGTAGGGAACCCTTATATGTGGATACAGGGTTTTCCTCTCCAACTTATTTTTATAAGTTTATTGACTTCTTTGCTAGTTTATTGTTAGTTGTTAAAGATACACTGTTGCCGGAGGCAGCCCTGTCCGATGTGGTAGCCACCAGGCTGTTTGAATTTAGAGTAATTAAAATGAAATACAATTCAAAATGCACTTCCTTGTTGAATTTAGCCACATTTCAAGTGTTCAATATTAGCCACATGTGGCTAGTGGCTTCCATATTGGAAAGGAAAGATAGAAAACATTTCCATCATTATAGATAGTTATTGGGCTGCATTGGCCAAAGTCTAACCTTTTTCTGATAGGAGAAAACAGGACGCAGAGCTGGCTAAGAGCGATGGCTTTGTAGTTTCAGCTTATATTTATTATCTTTTGTACGACTTCTTGCACACTCTTTTCTTGGCTGCCAATGTTTTATAAATTTCTGGAAATGCTAGTTGTGGTCATGTAAACCATCCGTGAAATTGACCCCAGTTTAGAGGAAACAATGACAACAAGAAGCAAAGGGTGGTGTGGCAATCCACGCATTCCAGATCTTTTTATTGGTGCACGTTAAATAACAAAGGGAGAAATTTGTTCTTGGCCACAAGTTCCCACACTGTGTGGACTGTGGAGCCCCAGCAGGGAGAGGCAGAAAGCCAGGCCCTCCACTTATCCTGGCTTTCACACCACTGAACTCACATCTGGGTTCTAATGGAAAGTGAACAGAAGCATATTGTCTGCTAAGAGGTTTTTAAAGGTTCCATGCAATCAGCCAGGGAGCATTTATCCCTGAAAATGATTGGGCAATAGGCACATTTAAAAGGAAAGATAGGATCGATAATTTATATTTATTAAACAAAGATCACTGCAACCATGAAGACATGTGTATATATAGATATATATATATGTATATATCCTAATAGCAATTTTTATTTTTATTTTTATAGTGGTAGTGAGGCTACCAGGAAAAAGAGTCAGTTTTCTAACTGTGTATAGTTTTATTCCTTTATCTACTAAAATAAATAGCTCTGACTTGTAAACTGCTATATCCTGAGCACCTAGAACAGTGCCTTGCTCACAGTCGTCACGCGAAAAAATATTTACTGAAAAATTAATGACTTTCTTTTTTAAGGAATGACCCAGAGTATTTTACTCCCTTGTCATAAAATAAATCTTCCTTAACTGCCTTTACCAGTCAAAATTCCCTGCCAGCCAATTAGACCTGGATTCAACCTCTGCCTCCCACTCTGCATTTAAGAGTTTCCAATCCTTTCCATTGCAGAAGGGCAATTCTTCAACGTTAGTTGGTGTGAGGACTTACACTCCTCCTCAGAGTCTAATAACCCTCTAACCTCTGCCCTCTACCCCCAACTTCGGACTTTTTAAAACTGTAAAAGTAGAAATCTGTCAAGCTATCATGAACTATTCGCTGTCAGAAGGCAGGGACAGAGTCCCTGATAGGTATACAATCACTGTAAACACTAGGAAAAAAAAAAGTCCAGCTAAGATTTATCTCCAGTGAAATAGATGCAGGCCAGTATTTTGCTTGTTTAGAACACATTTGAGATCAATGGTTTATAGAGTCTTAATGTACGCTAAATTCAGATAAATTTAGTAATTTCATATGTTGTAATGCTTTGATTAAAAAATATCTTATTTTTTATATTCCATATTGATAGAGACAAATGTGTTTCTTATTTCTTATATTTGTTAGGAAAACATCTTATATTTATAAAAAATGCATATGCATTTAATGTGATATTCCTTATGGTCAAAATCTTTATATCGTCCTCCCAATCTGGCTAATATGATATCTTTAAAAGGAAAGAGAGATGTGTTTTGCCATTCCTTAAGCATAACCAGTTGTTTGAAGTGTTCATAACTATTGGGTATGAGAATTTATCAATAATAGTAATAGATTTGGATTTCCTGTTGTTGGCTTCAAATGGACAGTGTCAACATTAGCTCAATAATGTTAAGGTTAGATGAGTTTGAAGGTTAGGCATACCCTTTATTGACTATAAACAGGACTTTAAAAATATCACTATGAACATGGGCCATTTCTTTCTACCAAAATAAGCAGGATTAATAGTCAGTATACTGACACTGAAGTCTTCATCACTAAAGCAGATTATCACATAATCAAATAGAGTCATAAAAACACCTCCCTCACAGGGTACCGTGGGTGCTAAATGTGATGTGTATTTGCTGAACTTGGCTTGGTACATAATAAATACTCAGTAAAAGTTAGCTACCATTGTCTGCTTTGGAGAAGCTTTTAGTCTCACCTTATAAAGTTATAAAGTTATTATTTTCACCTTATAAAAATGTCAAACTCATATAGGGACTCTTTTATTTGATCCTTTCACCCTCAATTAGCATAATAAACTACAGTGCAAAAGGGAGGCTCAGTAGGGGAATGTGGAACCAGTAGGCATCTGGGGTCATCTTTATGATTTATAATTTTTTGAAAAGTGCAGGCTCTTTTAAAACTTCCAAGTTTATTGTTATAGTATTTTCTTTATTCTTCTTCAATAAGAAATGCTTTCTGAAATGTAATGCGGGTGAACAAATAACAGAATTGACAAGTGTTAAGTCTTTTACAGTTATCTGAACACAAAGAATGAGGTGTGATCAAATTTATGCACTTTAGGTTAGCTTTTTCCTATACCTAGTTCCTCTCACATATATAGAACCATTTCTTCTAATCGCTTGTTTGTCTTCTGGCTATATATTTTATCATTATCTACAAATTCAATAAATGGAGCATTCATATTTCATAGTTGAGACTCAATGAATCAGGACAACAGCATTAGAAAAGGAAAAAAAACCCAACGAAATGTTAAGCCTCATATATTTTTGTTTATATCACTAAGTATCATTTCCAATTCAGAAATATTTTTTAAAAGTATCCCTTTAGAATATACATTTTAAACTATCCAATTACATGAACTTGCCATTTGGCTACTCAGATTTGGGACAGGGATGGTACAGGTTGGAGGGGATATACAAAATTAAAACGTATCCTTTTAAAACCAAAAGAAACATGAACATGCATTTCTAATTCACACAGCCTATTTGACTTTACAGTCTGCTAATAAACACTGATTTTTAAACATTGTATATAAAATTAAATAACATGGAAAAATAAATTATGCTTTATTATATAAACACATAGAAATCTGTACTGCTCAAAATATTCAGATAACACTAGGCTTGGCTGCTTAAAACTGTATTCAGAAAATACAGCAGTAATATTTACAACTTTATTTTTGCTAGAGAGAGATGCTGTGAGGTGATAAGATACTGATGTCAGACATTTTCTCTTTCTACCTACAGGAGCTGCAAACTTAAATATAAAAATGAGGTAGACAAAATTCATAAGTTGGCCAGGCAGAAACAAAAGCACAGTTCCTTCGTGAAATCATAAATTCTCATTATTCGGGTAGACAAGCATTATTACAAAGCACCTACAGCAAAGCTCAGAGAACACTTTTAGGTTTGTCATGAAAAACACAAACGAGCAATTTCTCCTAAGAAGAACCACAGTCCCCAAGGTTATCAGTTAACAGATACATGGAGCCATGGAAAACAGGAACGCTACGGGACCATCCTGGATAGGTGACATCACTCACCCAGGAACCTTTTTTACTTTAATTATCTTGATGAATCAGCTTACTCTACAATGCTGCAGATATTTACCCTGCTTTCTGCTGTGTTTTGACAGTATAGAGCTCTCTTTCCAATTTATCCCTCCAGTCAGGGGATGTGTACATTCACTATTCAGTCTGCTTCTGGGGACTGGCTACGGCAGCCGACCAAAAGCCATATCAGTGTAAGAACCTTATTTCAAAAACAAAACATCACCAACGAAGAGTGCAAGGACACACTAAAATGAGGGCAGAAAAGGCTGAATTTTGGGAGGATGTTTTTCACAATCATGATTCTAAATCTGCAGTGACTTGAGGCAGTACTAAAGATCTAAAACAGGTACTTGAATCCTGTGTGAACAGGAGTTTTTTTTCTAGAGACTGGAAGCCGTGCTAACAGCAACTTGGCGTTTCTTTCCTAAATATTGCTCCTTAGTAACAATTGTTGAACTAGGTTCTCTCCATTTTGACCTTGGAAAAGGCCTAGTTATATAGCAGCGGTTGCTCCTCCACACTATCTCCAGCGTGGGAGTACTTGGGGAGAGAAAGCAAGTGGCTGAAGGACTCATTGTTACCCTTGGTCTCTAGTAAATCTACTTTGCTTTCTGTTGAAAACAATAGCACCTCAAATATATTTTTTGTTGTTGTTAATTTCACTGTCAGTTACAATGAGGAAGCACCATAGAAGTGGCTGTATGGCTATGAACACAATTCACTGAGGTATGCTGAAATTTAGAATTGCTATGAAATTAGACCAAAGCATCCACAAAAATCAACATAAAAGTAAAGTTAAAATCCAAAGTAAGAATCTGAATGATTGCCCTCGCGCACATATATTTAAGTAATATATTATGAATGTATCTATTTAAATAAAATGCTTTTGATTTAATTTTTTAAAAATCACCATTAAAAACCTTGCAGGAGTGCCTTGCTCCTAGACTGCAGAGGCATTTAAATACGTATTTGAATAATGATCACTTTACAAAGGAAGCACTAAAATCATGTAAGTTGTAAAAATATTTGACAATGTGTTTGCCAAATGTGTTTGCTTCTGTGTATAACAGATCATTAGAATCTCTCTCTCTCTTTCTCTGTGTGTTTCAGAAAACTGTGTGCAGGCACAAGAAGAATGACTATAATAAACAAACAAACTTAAAGTCTTCAGTTACATTAAATACCAGATCATATTTTAAAATTTGAGCATTTAAGCTTTTAAAATGCTCGTGGGAGAGGGTGGTGATCCTGTGTAAAAAATTGAGTTGTATTTAGAAAGTGTTCAAGGAAGAGAATGCTGTGGAAACTAATATATGTATTGTATATAATGTATATTGTACATATATACTATACAATATACAATATGTATTATATTATTGTATTATATTATATATATACATACTCACATACCCTCTCTGAGGGTTAGGAGATGTGTTTTGGTCAAATAAAAGAAACAAAACTTTTTAGAGAGCTAGTAGACTTTTTGAAACATAACTCTGCTGTAGTGCTGCTGTTGGCTGAGTGGGCAGAATGAAAATACAATGGGAGCCAGAGGGAAAATTTTATGAAAAATAATATGTAATAGGTGACTTAGGGAAGTTAAGATGTCAGAAGATGTTCCTGACATTCTAAGGTTATTTCCAATCTTTTTCAAAATCTTCACTCTTGTAGACAAAATGCTCTGGGTGAATTATATATCTGACTCAGTGGTATTTCTCAAGCTCTTGAATAAAATCCTTACAGCCCAGCTAAATAGTACCAGTTGAGATGATACTCTAAATTCTTCTATATTTCTACTTAATAAAAATACAGTTGTTAAATAGCTAGCGTTTTACCTGTAGACACAATCTCAGATGCTGAAACCTTTGACTATTAGCAACGTCAACAGGTATTAGCCATGTTGCATCAGTTAATCTGCTCTTTAGCTGGTTTCAGGAATGGTTTAAGACTTTTCTTCAGAACCATATTAAAAAACCTTCTGGATATGACTTAATATAATATTAAATTCAGGTTCAGTGTAGTTAATATATTTGCAGGAATATTTACCGTATTTATATGCAACAGCCCTAATGGCTCCACAACTTATGGCACAACTTAGCCGAAGTATTGTTTTGACATAGCTGACCTTTCTGTTTGCCAAGAGCTGCCCCAGACGTTTGTATAGCATTTAGAGTGGCAAACCTGTCTCACAACATCAGTAAGCAGATAGCAAAGGAAGCCTAAGACCGAAACAAAAATGGTCTCAAACGGGCTTTGTGTCTTGGTAGACGAGAGAGAACGTTTCAGACATTCTGAAAAGCACCAGGTCACTGAGTCCACTGTTGGCCTTCAGCATTTTCCAAATGATTTCAGTCTATTTTATGGGTAGCTTTGTGGTGATTGTGTTGAGCTGTACCCAAGTTACACAGAAGCAAATTATAGTCACTGAAGAAAAAATTGCTTTGGCCTCAGTAAGCAGATATCTCCCCAAAAGGTCAAAACCACCACGGCTTAGAAAAAGAGAGTATGCCTGCTATTGAATTGTCTGCTTAAATCACTCTGGAGCTTAATAACCACATGAAGTTATTTAGTATTTTTAAAAAAAAAAAAAAAAAAAAAAAGAAACCAAATATATATAGTCTAGTTCTTCTACAAAAAGAAGCTAATTCTTGGCACTGGCACCAGGCCTGTATGAGGTACATGTATTCTGTAAAGTCACTTTGGCAATATCGTAAAAAATTAATTCTGTTGTATGTCAATATGAAGAAAATAATAGACTGTTGTTGTTGATAGCACAGTTTCAGGGATGCCCTGGCAAGTACGACAGTTATCTGCTGCAGAGGAGTACCCCAGAATATCTTGGAATTGGGTATGTTAGTTAGGTAGTTTGGTTAACAAACATTAATAGTTAGGGCCGTACCGAACTCCAAGGGCCAGTACTCCATGAAGCCTCTTGAGGACAAGCATGCGTGTTACACTGCTCACGATCTGGAGGCTTATCAAGAATTTCACAGCTCAAATCTGGAAACCGTTCACCGTTGGGCCGCTGACAGACCACCAGTCTTGTTCGCAAGCCTCCACCACACAGCTTAGTGCACTGGAAAAAGGGAAAGAAAGGCTGCAGTTATTCTGCAGAATAGCCAATGACCGATTTTCTTTTCCTATAAAAAAAATTTCTTAGCCGAACTCCATTATAGCACAGGGCACAACTATGCTGAATTATCCAAAGTAATAACTACAACAGACTGGAGCGCTCTATTTTAACGGTAGGTATTATTTCCTGAATGCTTCCTCTTCACCTGTACTAAGTGCTCTAATATACATTACCTCATCAAGAGGACAGTATAATCATTTGCCCCATTTTATATATGGGGCAACTAAGCTTAGAAGAGGTTAATTAACTTGTTCAAATTCAATTCAAATAACAAGTGTTTGGGATAAGATTATAGCATACAATACCAAAAAATCAAAACAAACAAACAAAACACTAATACCACATAAAGAAAAGGATGATTTAGCCAGTTTTATTTTCTGGCAACATCTAAGAAGTTGTCACCAACCTTTGGCTATTCTGTGACTCCAACCTCCACAGACCTTTATGACGTTAAGATATTTTACGCTCTCTCTAGTTAGGATAACTATGACTTTACCCTAGGATGAATAAACAGTGTGGTGGGAATGTTAGATAATGTTCTGACTCCTGGCTAGATCCAAACTTCTGAGGCAGGAACAAGTTGTATTTCTTGGACAGCACTGCTGTGCTCACATCCAGGAACACTGACATTCGGTTTCCCTGCTGTGTCAAGGCCAGATCTCCCACGGCATTTGGAATGATCTGGTCCGTGCTGACAGCAAGCATCCCAGTGAATGCGTGTACTCCCCTGGCCTCCATCCAATTACAGAAGCTTAATCATGGGTCCCGCAGGACAGAACTTTGTGAGGAGTTTTGGGAAACCCATAATACATGAGTCTGAGAGCCTGACTCTCCCTTCCTGCCTTTCAGCAAAGCTCTCCAGAATGACGTACTGTCAACAAAAGTCAACAAAAATCTTTGCTATGACTGCCGAAGACTACTGGGTTACGTGTATGAAACCGAGAAATGTGGACACATAATTTCGGTTAGCCAGGAGTGTGGACTAATGTGCCCATCCATCTCATTTGTCTTTTCCCCCTCTTGGCACTGGGATTTCCAAGATGTTAATCCTCATGCTTTGTTTTATAAATTTTACAGTCAAGATAGAACGACACAACAAGCTTTAAATATTTGCTCTCCCTGTAAATTCAAGAGTAGAGAGATATAGTCTTGGTTAATGAAATACAAAACAATAAGCACACAAGCCCTACATGTAATAGTGGCTCAGAAGCCCATTTAATAATAGAAATACTATTGATAATAATTATCACTAAATTTAATTATCATTTTATCATAGCAGTTAACTTTGATTGAAGGCAATATGCTAGGCATTTAACATGCTCTGTCTCATATAACAGTCATGAATACTATCGAGTTGATGCCATTATTTTTCCCACTTATAGAAGAGGATATAAGATGTTTTGCAAAGTTGCATTATTTGCCAAGGCCACATGGCTTATCTTTTTTCTGGTCCAGTACTCTATTGCTCTTCATTGGTCATAGCAGGCAACTCTTTACAAAGGTCTAAAAGGTAACAGCTGAAGAATTTCATTAGAGAATACACAGAATAAACACTTCCATGCTTAAAATGTGTCACCTTTGATAGGAATAATAGCACTTATTTATTCTGGTTTCATCAGGGATTTAAAATAACGGGAAACAGTATGCCATGAGAATAAGGGTACATCACAAATACCCCAAAACTATGAAGAAGATGGCAAAATTTCCATTGCCAAATTTCACGCATATTTTCGGTCACTTTAAAAGCATCCATTTTTTAATCAGCAGAGGTTAACAACCTAAATTAGCATTTATCTGCATTCTTTCCTAATTTTCCTCTCCTATATATTCAAGCTGTCTCTGGTAATAAAAGTGCTTTTGAAATAGTTCAGAATTAAGACAGGTTTCCTAGTTAATTCCAAATAAAGAAGCTTTAACTAGAGCTTGTTCTTCTTCCTTCAAATAAACTGTGAACAATAATATAGTTTGGGCAGCAAAATTACTCTGTGTTTTTTCCAAAAAATGTACAGACAGACTGTTTACTCTCACCTCTCCCCAGTTGCCATAAGCCCACTGAGGACAAGGGCCAGATTCACAGGCTCTTTGCTCATCAGGTTTGATTCTCTCCACACAGTCATTTGCGGTGTATCCATTTTCATCCTGACACACAACAACACGCCGCTGGGACCCGCCGGCACAGGTACTGGAACACTGAACACATCAGACATCACGCAACAGGTTAATCCTCACCTCGATCTCCATTTTAGGATCAAAAAAACAGCTGATTGAAAGGTCAGAGACAGATGCATAGAAATCATCCACAATGGACAGAAAGTAATTATGAGAACTTTCCGTCTGTGGGGTTGTTTTAAGTACACGTCTTACAATCTACGCCCAGAGGGCAGAAATGTGGCTTCTCCTTTGCATGCTTTATGCCCTCTGTAGGTGTTCAATAAATGTGTAATGAGCGATAATGTGTTGTGATTTCCAAAGCAGCCCTATTTATACTCCTCGTTTATCCTCTCTGCATCTTTGAGAAGTACGCAGGTGTTGACTTCCCTTTCAACGCAGGGGTCAAATTACATGCTTAACAAATAGCCTGTTGTTGATATTAAGCTTTCCTACGAACTCATTCAATTACCCGAGGAAAGTATCATGGAATGTCACTTAGACATCATTTCCTCACAGGTAATGTTCCCTTCTCTCCCTTCATAATAGAGTCTACTTTAGTGGCTAATGACAGCAAGATTTGTTTTTTTTTCTTTATGTATATTTCCCAATGAACTTAATTGAATTCCATATTGACAAACCTCTCTTCAGGTGCACATGCAGTCTAGCACTCCCTTGGCATGGTTGTCATAGAATTATGTTTACATTTCAGCTAATTTCCCACACAAGCTTCTCATAGCTCTCTTATTTATCTATATCTTGAGTGTTTTTTTCTTTCCATAACTTCCTTATCTTTTGAAACTCAATGTGTTTGCTACTATCCTTCACTCTGACCCTTAACTTGTAGAATCAGCTTGCTGTAAAATAACCATCTAGTCCTCAAAGCAATACAATTCCCACGAGTTATCAAGTCTCCACATGCATTTGCAACAATGTTTTGAGTTCAGGGTTTTGATGGCTGATTTTTGCCTTCTATCAAATTTCAGTGTTATTTCAAAATACCTGCAAATACAGTGTCTTGCTGGTCAGCTTCTTCCATATAAAGATGTGAATATATTTTTCTTATTACGTTGGACCTCTGTTCAATTTCCCTACCTATGCTCATCAAATTATGAGTGATTTAAATATATATTTGGTTTAATTTTAAAATGTAGAGCAAGAAAATAAATTTATGAATTCTGTCTGATAAAATATTTAGGTAATTTTTGACTTAGGTAAATGATTTATGAATTTTGAGAGAATATTTAGGTAATTTTTGATTTAGGTAAATTTTGAATGTTTTAAAACATTATACCTTAAATCTCTGATAGTTCTGGTATACTTACTCTAAACTTGAAAATATTTGTTTTCTACTTTAAAAAACACTTAGCACATATTAAAAACACAGAGGACTATTATTTTAAATGTTTGGAGATCTGAATTTAAAACACTAAGAAGGACCTTCTATATTGTAAAGAAATTTAGAATATATATTTTGGCCCTTGAGTTTTTCCCTTCATAATACAATCTTGTATTATTCCTTTATTATGTCTCCAGTGAGGAAAGCTCCTTGAGGGAGGGCTCAGTGTCGTAACCTGTGTCCCTGTCAACGCTCACAACACTGGTCATAGGATTTATTGCCTGGTCCAATTAAAGTTTCTGGAAGCAACAGCTCCATAAATCACATGCTACCCTCTCTTCAACATGGCTGACTGGATACCTGATCCAAGGCCAACTAATCCACTGGCTGCCCAGTGACCAATCAGATGATTCCTACTGAGGCTCTGACCAAAGTGATAGATAGTACTCAGTTGGGGCCAAGTAATTGAACTTCACAGCCCTGAAAGTGCACGGCACAGTTCTGAACCCAGGGTCATTTTGGGTCTTTATACTCCCGTACACAGGTGAGGTGTTGTATATAATCTTTCTCCAGGTCTAATTTTGTCATTTTTTGATGAACAGGAATTCTTAATTCAATGTCTATGTTGCAGAATTTCACTCTGAACTTCTGTTGTTAACAATTTTCCTATTCTCTTTAGATGACATATCTTCCTAGGTAAGCATTTCTTTAAATAAACCCTGCACCTATCATCCACACTGGAAAAAACAAAGAAAAATGGCCTTTAGAGAAGCAAGAAGTGATGGACATCTGTTTTTCTTACCTGCCTAGTATACTTCTGGCAGCCCGTTCTCCGTGAAGGAACCATTCCTCCTCCCCCAGTGGTTGCCACCTTGGTAGGGCTGTCTATTAAGATACTCTGCCCTTCTCTGGTCAAGGAGTGGGCAAGTGGAACAAGCTGGACCAAATCAGACTCTCTTGGAAATTTAAATCTGAATAAAGTAACTCAAGAGTAGTTCAGAGTTGAAAGGGATTCATTAAGACAGAAACTTCTTTAAAAAGTTATCTTGTAGTTACTGCTTCATCTAGATCAGGATTTGGCAAACCACAGCCTAGGGGCCAAATCTGGCCTGTTTTTAAAAATAAAGTTTTATTGGAACATAGCCATGCCCACTCGTTTATGGTCTATGCCTGCTTTTGTACTGTGACAGCAAGCTGGTTAGTTGTGACAGAGACTATACGGTCCACATATAGCTAAAAATTACTATGTGGCCTTTTGCAGGAAAATATTGCCAACCCCTGGGCTAGATCTCTGAAGATGCTCTGGGCTCTGCTTGTACTAGGGCTACATGAACAGATTTGTTTGTTTTGCTTTCACTTGAAAGAGTCAGTTTTTTTTTTTCTTTTGCTCTCAACCAGAGACCTCTAATTGATAAAATACAAAATACAAACAAACAAAAAAAAACAAACAAAAAAAAAACGAAAAACAAAAAAAACAAAAACAAAAAAACCAAAAAAAACCAAACAAAAAAACCCAACCAAACAAACAAAAAACCTCAGAGATGGTTCAAGTTTATACAGAAATCTATTGTAAAATGAGGTTCTTACTCTAGAATCCAATGCAAACTATAGATTCCCATTCTCTAGTGTTTATGATTCTTTGCTGCCTTTCCTGCCATGGAAGGCAGGAAGACCACATGCAGTTTGTGCACCGTACCAGGCAAGGATGCACGTACATTCCACACACTCCTGGGAGTAGGTCAGGCACATCGAGGGAGGACTAAAAAATCAGTGTCCAGCTTCAGCCTCACTTAACTTAGAAAAAGAATCCCCGAACAACAACAACAAAAAGGCACAATGGGGAAAAGAATGGTGTCGCCTGTTGCTACAAAAAGGTTACCTAATCCTCCCTAATTGGGAACTCTGCCCAAGAGCAGAATCATTCAATCTTAAAGGACTGCATCATCCCCAAAGGTAGTCCTAAATAAGAATAGTTTTAAAATGCGTTTTAAAAAATTTCTAGTGCTATCATTAGAACACACATGTATGAGTTTTGAATTTTTTCAAACAGAGTAATTGTGGGACACTTGGTGATTACCTCTCTTAGTCACTTTTTAATTTCTTAGAACCAAAATCTCTTCTAACCTAGGGGAAGGAAGACTTAAAGTAGGAAGCAAGTGAGGAGAATGGAATGGTGAAGCTCTGCATACAGCCAACACTTGCAGTGGTGCAAATACTCAGTGGCTAATAAAAATTCACAGAAAAGTAAGTATAATTTACTGAAACATCACCATGGTGAGAAATGGACAGCTTCCTTCTAGTGCTTTGTATTCTAGAAATGATTAAACACTGTTAGCAGGACTAGAAGGAAATTAATAGTAAATAATTAAAAAGAAGACCTGGGAGTGATTAGTAAACCCCTAACTGCCCATGCCTACCCAGAAGTCTGTGTTTTCTTACCTCTCCTGCAGTTCCATTTGACTTGCCCAATATTCCACATTACAATGATTTTTTTTTTGAAAAATTATTTAGCAAAAAATCAGAAATATTCAAAAGCATGTTTTCCCTTTGAATACTGAATATTTTTCAAGGTCATCCTAATTTGAAGGACAATGGCAATGATAAGAAGGGTAATTGTTGACATCTATTAAGGTCTCACTCTGTCAGGCAGAGTGCAAAGCACTTTATTTGCATCACTGCATTTAATTCTTAAAACCCATGAAAACCAGAATGACAGTTAACTTTGTTTTACACTTGAGAAAACTGAGGCTCAAAGAGGAAAAAGGACCTGTCAAAGTCCACAAGTTATGGTACTTCTTCCCTAAGCACAGATTTTACCTAGACTAGTGTTTCCCCCCAACCCAGGACAATGATCTACTAGTACAAATTACATAGCAATCATGCCACTTTGAGGTTGCACTCATCTGGAAAACAGCAAGACGGAAAATGACTTTCATTAAGAGCTCCCTTTCAGAAAAATTCTCTTGCCTTTTTAATTTCTCTACAGGTAAGAAATGCCTGCTGCCTCCAGGCTCAATCATCATGGCCTTCATAGTACCTTCCAGAAGGTCACTTGATCATGTCTCCCAGCATGCCATCCCTTCCTCCACCCAGTTAAGGTTGCTTATGGGTGCATGAAGACAACATCATGTGACACCTTGTCAGGGACTGCAATTGACCCACTGTGGTTCACCCAAAACAAATGAAAATGCATGTTAATCCCTTGTGAGAAAAAATGCTCCAAGGGTGTTTCTAGTCTGTTTTCCTCCAAACGCTGCCTCAAGCGAAAGGGAAGGAAAGTTAGGAAAAGACCTCTGTGAATACTCACTGCTCCCCAGGGGCCAGTCCTCCACTGGTTTCCACCGAGCACATGGGTGCGGCTAGGGCTGAGGCTCCTGGGGTGATAATCCTCATTTTGGAAAGGGTGCTGAGCCAGGCCACTGTCTGGGGTCCATTGAGGGCATGGTGACATGGAACAGTCCTGGTTGGTTTCTGGGATATAATCTGGGTCACACTCACTCTGATCAATCACATGGTCACTGTAGTTGACACATACCACTTGCCGGGTTGCTCGGCCTTGCCCACATGTCACAGAACACTAAGTGGCATGTTCAGAAAAAGGTCAGAAAAAGAAAGAATCAGTCATTTGGCAGTTATAAATTCATGAATGTGCATTTCTTATAAATTGCCCACTACTTGTCCAGCTGATCAGGTCAAAAACTTTGGCGACAGCCTTGACTCCTCCCTTTTCTTCCCACCCCATAGCCATTTCATCAAGAACTCCTGTCAACTCAGTGTTCAAAACATACCCTCAACTCAGCCACCTTTCACCACCTCCACCAACACCTCCAGTCCACGCTATCACCTCCCTAGTTCAAGCCATTACCCTCCCTTGCCAGGAGTACTGCAATGGCCTTTCGGCTGGGCTTCTGTTTCCAATTTTATAAGACCCCACCCACGTCTGTTATCTATGTATCACAAACCATGACCCTTGGAAATGAAAGTCGGATCATGTCATTTCCCCCGGTGCCTTCCCAATTCACTTTAAATAATGTCCAAAGTCTTTACCTGACCTGGTAGACTCTTTAGATGTGGCCACTGGCTATTGCTTTGACTCAACTCCTATCACTCTCTACTCACTGCATTCCAGCCACAGTGGCCTTATGGATGTTTCTTTAGCATGCCAAGAACACTCACGTCTCAGGGTCTGTGTATTTGTTGTACCTTTTGCTGCACCACATGGATATCTATGCGGTTTACTCCCTCACTTCATTTAAGTCCTGCTCAATGCAATGTCAGGCCTTTGCCGACCACGCTGTCTGAAAGTACATACTATCTTTCTCTATGCCATTATTCTGCTGGACTTTATCTAGTATTTATCAGTATCTGTTGCTATATTATAAATTTATTTCTTTATTTTCTCAGTGACTGGAATCTCCATTCGAATAATCTCCATGAAGGCAAGGATTTTATTATTTGTTTTTCATTGCTCTTTCTATAGTAAGCTTTAACAAATATCTGGTGAATAGACAGATATATCTGATATATGCATGGATGTAATCTATGTATGTTTAGAGGTTCAAGGCACAAGAGTGAGATTATCTACCATTTATTGAGTACCTACTTTGTGCTAAGTATTTAACATATATAATCTCAAATAATCCTCACAACAACCTTGTAAGATAGGTATCTTTTGGTCTTCTTTGAAAAAAAGAAGAAACTGAGGCTTAAGGATTTTAACCAGACAGCTCAAGGTCATGCAGACAGTAAATATCAAGTCTGGATGTTCACACAACTCTCTTTGAATCCATCGCTCAAATTTCATATATATGTTATGATATTTATTGAAATATTAGTCTTTATTTTCTTTATGATGTTTCCTCACCTATCCCAGACTCTGTGATTTTTGCAAGGCAGAAAGCAGGAGCTGCCTTAAAAAGAAAGGTTTTCCTATTTCTTTAAAATTCCATAGATGATGTTTGGTGTGCATAGAAGGTTGGGTCCACAGCACTGGATGAGGATTCTCACTTCTTACTCTTGGCAGAGAAGCCAAGAGCCACTGGACTTAAAGAGATCATAGGAATCAGGAGGCACCTAGACTCAAGGTAAAAGGCCATCTCCTTTCTCCTCCTTTTATCTTTGGTACTCTTCATGAGAGTACAAACCTACTACATTCCAATGTACTTTTGATACTCTACAAACCTACTACATTCCGATGTGACTCAAAATTGAGACTGGGTTTTCCAGTCAGCACAAGAGGATAGGGCTTCCGTAGATTGTAAGTTGATTTACACCTTTTTTAAAATGTGCATTTCTTGTACATCTGGCTAAGATTCATACCAGCTGCACATATTTGAAGCAGAACAATTTAAATCACAATCTAAGTCCAATTCTAAAATACTACTCATTGACATTTGGGACCTGCTATTAGTCATCCCCCTACTGCACCCCAATCCTCTCCCAATTCCAAAGAATTCACTTGCTTACAGGGCTCCAGTCCAAAGCCTTCCACCGCCCACAGGGGGTCACAGAACATTCCTCTTCTGCCACTGGTCTAGGAAGGGTCGTACAGGCGCTCTCGACAGCCACAGAGCCATCCTCATCCCGGCAGCTGACATATCTCAACCGGGTGCCTTTTCCACAGGTGGCTGAGCACTGGGTGTTGGAGTAAAATAATGTAGAAATGTTATTTGAAACAATCGCTAACTGGACAGCAATCCACTTTCCACAGCCATGTCAGAGAACAACTTCCTCCCTTCCACCCCCTCTTCTTCTTCCATTCTATTTCTTACTGGAGTCCAAGACCCAAATCGCCACTGGGTTCTTGGTGCACCGTGTATGCTTCTCCTTGCTTCTGGGGCGGCTGGGGAAGGATGACAAGATGGTAATTCACAGTCCTAGGTGTGAGAAGGGGGAAAAAGCCAGTTACCTTTATGTCAATGCACACCTTAATGGTCATGGCATATAAAATGTAATGGCTGAAAATTCTAAGACCTCAGATTTGTGTGCGATTTTGGGCAAGTAATGTGACATCTCTCAGCCCCAATTTCTTTAAGTGGAATATAATCTGAGTCACTTTGTGGACACCTTGATAAAGGGCAGGGTCTAATAATTTTTAATACCATATTTATGTACTTGTTCATGTGGAGAAAGAAAAAATATTGTAAAGTGGCAGATATCTTGAGAAACAGCAAGATATCCTTTAAAAATGATCGCTTGTTAATTTTTCAAAAATCTGAAGGCCAAATTCTGTTCTCAAATTTCAATTAGTTTCCTAATCAGAATTTGCTCATCATGAACTTGCTTTCCGAGTTTACCTAAAGATAACTCCTGAGGCCCTGAAGGTCAAATCTAGATATAAGAGGTGTAGTCAATATCCCGATGTCTAAATTTAAATAACACCCCTCAATCACTCAGAGAAAATCTCTATAATGAATTGAGGTCATCTGTATGTAGATAATACTAGATTTACAAATGGGAAAACAGAGGTACACACCTGCTCGCAATCATTTCCAGCCTCAGTGGTTAGCAAATATTCTTTGATTAAATACTTATCCATTAAATGCCTAAGATGTGCTGAGCACAGCGCAAAGTGCTGGGGGCTTGGTGGTGAACTGAATTATGCATCCGTCTTTTGCTTCAGGGAGCTTACAAACTGAATGGGTCATTCTATTACTTGGCCCCAAACCTTGTCTATTCCTCTGACCATGGTCTAAAGAAAGTCACAAGGATCTTTTCATATAGTGAAGAAATTCGTATGCTGCAACTGTGGACGTTGCCCTATAGTCTAATGGATATTATATAATAATTTAGAGAGAAATGCATATTTTGAATCTTGAAGAGAGTTGCTAAGTCCTCACTTCATGATTGCTCAGATGTGATAGCTAACATTTCCCAGGCATTTACAAGGTGGTGGTTTGGAATATTTCAATAAAGTAATAAAGATGATACAACTCACAAGTAGCATTTGGTTAATTGATCAGCGATGACAACATGAACAACACTACCACAGCCATTTACTTTTTTGATACTTATCATCCATAAACAACACATGTTGACATGCAGCAGACTAAGGGCACTTAGAATGAAGGTAGTACGCTGGCCAGATGGGGCCTCAGAGCAGGAGTTCTGGGCATGGTCTGGGTTCAAATCCTGTCTTCAGTAATTAGCAAAGCTGAAGTGCAAACCTAAGTCTTCTCTTTACATATTTTACTTACATCAATGATAACAAAATCAAGGCCCACAAAGAATAATATACTGATGAATAATTATCAATTAGCTCTCTTGAGAAAAAAAAGTGAGCGTGTGTGTGTGTAGATAGAAATGTATACACACATATTAGACACATATTTATATATATGCTTATAAATTTTACTGATATAACGGATGTATAGCACACAATTTACAAATAAAAATATACAGTTCTTTATTTAAAATTTCATACAGCCAACAGATTCTCACAGAATAATTTTGCTGATTTTTGCTGAACTCGAATCTGTTGACAAACTATGGTTGTATCATGGATAAGTGTTGTTCTGATATAAATGCTAGATGATATGTTGTTTACATTTAAGAATAAGGTGAAAGCGAAATGATGAAGGTGCATGTAAGCACTTTATTCATTCACCAATGACATGGACAATTTCTTTGCTGAATCAGATAATAATTTTTAAATACCAGAAATCTATTTCCCTAATTTTGTATTATTCACAATGTAACAGCTGCAGACACTAGAATCTTTTAACTTTAATTTGCATTATTAATATTTTCTCGCTCACTTTCTTATGTATAAATAATAAACAAGACAATAAATTAAACCCTGAATTATATAGTATTATCTGACTTCTGTGCTTTAAATTCTCACCATGGCCAATTTCAAGCTACCAACTTGATGGCAATGAACAGAGTTGGGAAGAGATGTGCAGTGGCTAACCATTAGATAGTACTTCCACCATACAGACACACACATGTATAGAACTCCAAGAACATAGGTAATTGTAAATACAGTAAAATAATTAGAAAGTGAGAAGGTTAAATATTTATCAACTTAGTTTTTAATATCATTTATTTAATTATAGGTTTATATTTTCAATTTTTAATAATGGCTGTATTTACCAATCAGCTTGTGAAATGCCTGAAAATTTATCAATCATCTCTTGCAAGCTGGAATTAGTCGACATCAATACAATGCTACCTGAACATATGACACTGTTTTTTCTAAACCCTACACTGAAATCATTAAAAGAAAAATCTGAGTTCAAGAAAACAAGACCAAACAATCAACATAAAAAATCAGAATCCAATAAAAAATCAGAATCAAACTTACATACATTTCAAATAACAGAGAAGAACAAATTGGCACATTAAAATAACAGATTCAAAATGTAACAAATGAGTAAATCCGCAATGATTTAATCAACTGTTTTTTCAACCTACATACTTACCTACAAAAGGACTTCGCTTTTGACTGAACCACTGGGAAATTTGGCATCTTAATGCCCAAAGCCAATAACTGAGTTGGATGAGAAAGACTTACTTGGGTATCAGTTGGTCTAGTTGCTGCATTGCAGTCATTGTCATCTACCACTGACATATAAGTCCCAATGATGCATTTCACTGCTCTTAGTTGGTATCCCTGTCCACAAGTGACACTGCACTGGGGGAAAGAAATAAAACAAAAAGTATGTACAATTCAGCAAAACTTCTCTTTCCTTACTTTCCCCATAACATTCTACAAGAGTGGGTCAGATGGTACGCACTCAAAACAATTAAGTAAAAGTGGACAATCCTGCTCTGTACAAATTATATTGATCAATTATCATTATAACACTTGAAATTATTTCTACCTCCCACTGGAATTATATTTGAAGGCAATTCGATCCCTTAATTTGAACCCTTGGATGGATGAGGGTACATTTCGATCATTTTTACACCTTTCACACTAGAGCTACCAGAATGCTGTGGCTAAAATAGGTACTAAATAGAGTTCCAGGACTTTACTTGATTTCTGGAAAAATTCCTAAAGAAATAATCAGAGATCGTATCAATATTTTTGTATAAGAATGATCTCTGCGATATATTTATAAAAGGCAAAATATTAGAAACCACCTAAGTACGCCAACAACCAACAGTCAGGTAAATACACCATGATATACAGGTCATAAAGAAAACAATGTAGCCACCAAAAGGCTAATTGCTAGATTTAAAAAGCAGTCTAAAAACAATAAGTAGAGGAAGTAATGTCATGAAAGTGGCAAATCAGGGGACTCCAAGAATTGAGCCCTCCACTGAAGCAACCATTAAGTTGGCACTCTGGAATCTCATCAAAATTTTACAGCAATTAAGTGAGTGCTTAATGAAGAAAGAAGTTGACAAATTTCAGTAAGAAAATGTTGTGGCATTTTTACTTACCCCCTATGTGTATTACATATTTCTCTCAAACGCACATGGAGCATTCTCCAGCACAGGCATATTTCGTTTTATTGCACTTCATTTTTTTTGTGCTTCACAGATGTTGTGTTTTTTTTACAAATTAAAGGCAAGACCCTTCCCCAGCAGAAAGATTATGATTCGCTTTATTGTGATATTTGCTTTATTGTGATGTTATGGAAACAAACCTGCAACATCTGCAACGTATGCTTGTCTAGACCGTATATTAGGCCATAAAAGGAATCCCAATAAATTTTAAAAGATTGAAATCCCATAGAGTATCTTATCTGACCACAACGGAGTGAAGCTAGAAAGCATTAACAGAAGGAAAACTGGAAAATTCATAAATTTGGGTTGAAGAAGAAATCACAAAGAAAAATGGAAAGGACTTTGAGGATAAATATCTTCACACAGCAAAAGCAGTGCTCAGAAGGAAATTTATGTCTTGTAAATACGTACATTAAGAAAGAAGGACGATCTCAAATTAACAATGTAACTGTATACCATAAGGAACTAGAAAAAGAAGAGCAAACTAAATGCAAAACTAGCAGAAGGAAGGAGATAACATGTAATAGAGAATACAAAACAATAGAATCAACAAAACTAGAAGTTGGCTCTTTAAAAAGATCAATAAAATTGACAAACCCTTACCTAGATTAAGAAAAAAAGAGGAAAGATGCAAATGACTAAAATCAGAAATGAAAGTAGAGGCATTACTTCTGATTCTACAATAAAAAAGGATTATGAGAATACTATGGATAATTATATGCAAACATATTAGACAGAAAAGAAAAACCTGATCCTGAATTCACATGAGTGGCAAAAGACATCCAAATAGCAGAAACAACATTGAAAAGGATAACAAAGCTGGAGGATTCACACTTCCCAATTTCAAAATTTACTACAAAGCTACAGTAATCAAAACAGTATGATACTGGTAAGGATAGCAATACACACTAATGGAATAGAATTGAGAGTCCAGAAATAAACCCATATATCTTTGGCCATGTAATTTTCAATAAAGGTTCTAAAACCATTCAATGGGAAAAGAATAGCATCTTCAACAAATGATGGTGAAACAACTGGCTATCTATATCCAAAAGCATGAAGTCGAACCCCTACTTCACAGTATATAAAAAGATTTACCATAAATAGGTCAAAGACCTAAACATAAGAGCTAAAACTATAAACTCTTAGAAGAAAACATAACAGAAAAGCTTCAATGACATTGGATTTATTAATGATTTCTTGGATATGACACCACAAGCAGGGCAACAACAAAAAAAATAGACAAGTTTTATTTTATCAAAATTAAAACCTTTTGTGCATCAAATAGACACTATCACAAGAGTGAAAAGGCAATCCATGGATGAGAAACATATTTGCAAATCATTGATAAAGGACTGATATCAAGAATATAAAGAATTTCTACAACACAAAGCAAAAAACCTAATTAAAAAACAGGAAAAGGAACTCTACTAAACTCTACACTTAAAATGGTTAAAATAGTAAATTTTATTTTATGTGGTTTTTTAACCATAATTAAAATTATTTAAAAATGGTAAAAGAACTTGAAGAGATATTTCTTCTAAGAAGATATACAAATATCCAAGAAGCATGTGAAAACATGTTTACCATCACTATTCAGTAGAAAAACACCAATTAAAACCACAATGACTTATATGTTATATGTCAATTATACCTCAACAAAAAAATAAATTCTTAAAAATAACTCTCCACAATGAAATACTACTTCACATCCATTAAAAATAGCTATTATTTAAAACAAACAAACAAACAAAAACCAAGCATTGGTGATGTGGAGGATGTGGAAAAATTGGAACCCTTATGCATTGCTGGTGGAAATGTAAAATGGTGCAGCTACCATGAAAAGTAGTATAGTGATTCATCAAAAAATTAAACATAGAATTGCCATATAACCCAGCAACTCCACTTCTGGGTATAGATCCAAAAGAACTAAAAGCAGAGTATCAAAGAGACATTAATATACTCATATGTTCATAGCAGCATTATTCACAATAGCCAAAAGGTGAAAGCAACCCAAACGTCCATCAATAAATGTCTGCATAAACAAAGTGTGGTGTATGTATATATATATATATACACACACACACACATACATACAATGGCATATTATTCAGCTTTAAAATTTTTAGGAAAAAATTCTGACACCTGCTACAACATGAATAAACCATAAAGATATTATACTAAATGAAATAATCCAGTTACAATAGGACAAATACTGTATGATTCCACTTATTCAAGGTATCCAGAGTAGTCAAATTCATAGAGACAGAAAGTAGAATGGCGGTTGCCAAGGTCTGGGGAGGGGGAATAAGGAGTTGTTTAATGGGTCGAGTTTTTTTTTGCAAGATGAAAAGTTCTGGATATTGGTTACAGAACAATGTAAATAAACTTAACACTACTGAACTGTACACTTAAAAATAGTTATGATGGTAAATTTTATGTTATACGTATTTTACCACAATTACACATTGAAAAAAAATGGGCAGAAGACTTGAGTAAACATTTCTTCAAAGAAGATATACAAATAGCCAATGACCACATGAAAAGATGGTCAACAAGTCGTTAGGAAAACACTAATCAAAACCTTAATGAGATACCACTTTATACGGACTAGGAAGGTCATAATTAAAAGGCAGGAAAATAAAAAGTGTTGACAAGGATGTAAATAAATCGAAACCCTTTTATATTGCTGGTATGACTGTAAAACAGTGCAGGTTCTGTGAAAACCTGTTTCGCAGTTAAAAAGTTAAACACGGAATTATTGTATGATCCAGTAACACCACTCCTGAATATATATCCAAAAAGAACTGAAATCAGGTACTAAAAAGAACAGTCATACATGCATATTCATAGAAGTACTATCCACATTAGCCAAGAAGTACAAACAACCCAAATGTCCAATGAGATATGAATGAATAAATGTAGTATATCTACACAATGAAATAATATGCAGCCATAAAAAGGAAAGGAGTAAAGATGTGTGCTACAATGGGATGAACCTTGAAAAATAATACTATGTAAGAGAGTTAGACACAAAAGGTCACAGGTTGCATGATTCCATTTATACAAAATACTTAGAAAAAGTAAATTCATGGAGGTAGAAAGCAGATTGTGGGCTGTAGGGGCTAAAGGGAAAGGTAAACAGGGAGTAACTGCTTATGAATATTTTGAGGTGATGAAAATGTTTTGGAACTAGACAGAGGTAAATGTCACTGATTTGTTAACTTTAAAATGTTTAATTTTGTTACATGAGCTTTACTTCGATTAAAAAAAACCAAAGTATAATCTTTATATTAATTTTAAAAAAATATTAGAAGAAAATCACAAACATATTAACACTAGTAATCTCTACAGTGTGGAGTTAGGAGTGTGTTTGGTTTTCTCCTTTTTGCTAAAATACATTTTGCAAAATTTCTCTTATGAACGTGAATTACTCTTAAATAATATTTAAAAAAAACAGTTCGTTACCCTGAATTACATGTTCAGTCAAAGGAAGAACAAATCTGGCCAGGATTAGCCTGCTGTAGGCAGGGATAACAAATAGGCCTATCAATTCTAGAAGATGTAATATTCAAATCTTAACAGTAACCCTTAGCCGTGCATTTTTCCTCTTACTATTCCTTAAGAGTTATGCAGACGTAGACAAAGTGGAGGCAAGATTTAGAAGTATAAGTGGACTCTTCCTGACGTGATTAGCCATTATGACTGGGGAAGCTATGTAGTGGGGAGGATTCAGAAGAGTGTCAATGTTAAGGACAGAAATCGTCAAGGTGTAGTAAAAAAGCTGCTCCCGTTTGTTGCATGCATATTGGAGATGAAGACATAGTCAGAGGACTGAAGTGGCCGGGGCTGTGACTGGACAGGGTGGGGGGAAAATCATTCTTCAAGAGATTATATGTGATAGCAGGCAGCTTCTTTGCCTCTCTTGGGAACCCGGAGAGAATGCTTTTTGCTTCTATATTGGGAAGGACTTAATTTCAACAGTAGTGACTTCTTCAATGCAAGCCCAAGGGACACTTTCACTCTCTCCTTTAAGAATAGGTCAAATTAAGACTTAAACCCTACAGACTAGGGGACTCAGAAAAGATTCTTTCACAGCAAAATGATTCCGCAACCTTTGATCTAATTAATTCTGCTTGAAGAGTCTGACTTATTTCTGAGAGGTGAGCTTTGGAAACGTTGACGTCGAGAGCCAAAATACCCCACCCGAATCCCAGCCCAGACCCTCCTGCCAAAGAGTCTGGTACTGGATCGCATTTTCTGTAACAGACCCAGAGAGGCACACTGGAAGATGTCAGCCAAACATGAGATCTGTTGTGAATTGTTCAAATGCTGGTGTCTCAGTCTAGTTCTAACTAGGGCAGGGCAAAAACATGCACGTGGGTCTGAAAGGTAATAGTCAGCTGCAGGAGGTCAAGCAGCAACCCTGAGAAATGGAGCAAAATGGCTGCAGAATTTCACATGCTTGACCCGGAGCCATGGAGGTATAGTGCAAGTTACAGACACAGCAGTGAAATCCTTGCCGCTGGAATGCCCGGCTGCAATCCCTCTCCAGATAAAAAGGAAAGAATGTAGTTAAGAACTTTATCATTCAAAATACCTGTCCCCAGGGACCCGCCTGCCAGGACGCACATTCTGGCTGCTGACAGGTCTGCATAGAGGCTGGCTTGGTTTCAGGGTCACAGATTCTATCGTTCAATCGATCTTCACCAAACTGACACCAGACCTGGCGGTGCTTGTGCCCTTTTCCGCAGGTGACCAAGCACTGTAATGAAAAGCACAGCCAGTCAGGGTTATTTCTGAAAAGTGTGCTGTGGGTCCCAGGGGTTATTCATTGATTAGGAACAGGTGCGCTCTTTTCCCACAGCAATTTCTCTCTCATAGCAATTTGTAAATATATCAAGGCTCATTTCTCTCTCTCTTTCTTCTCTCTCTCTCTGTCTCTCTGTCTCTCTGTCTCTGTCTCTCTGTCTCTGTCTCTGTCTCTCTGTCTCTCTCCTTCCTTCATTCATTCATTTATTCATCCATTCTGTATTTATACAGGCTCTGAGCCAGTTTCAAGCACAGAATAAAGTCAACGCAGCACCATGCTCTAGTACAGGAGTTAAGTGTGGGAAATTTATGAGTCAGACCAACCTGGGTTTTAATACAGAGGTCAAGTGACCTCTCTGTACCTCAATTTTTTTCATCTGTACAACAGGGACAACAGTGCCTACTGCAAAAAACTGTGAAAACTAAATGAAAGCAAATCCAAGTAAAGTGCTTACCACATGATCATTTAATAAATGTTAAATATAATTATCATCATTATCTATGCTGATTGTAAAAAACTTGAAAAATACAGAAAAACATAAAAGAGAAAACTATAACAATATAAAAATCTCACTACCCGGGGATAATCATTAACATTTTGCTGTTTTCTTACCAGTCTGTTTATCCACAGAACATTGGATCATACTGAATATATAATATAGTTTGATATTCCTACTTCCATTTTATCAAATATTCTTGCAAAAGTTTGTTACTTAATTTGAAATGATACTTTAGCTAATATTAGCTATGTGAGAAAAACCCACCACCTTTTTCTATCTTTTTCTTAACCAATACCAGAGTTTAAACTAAGGCAGCTTTTTAACACAAAATGAAAGCATTAAGTTTGTTTTTAATTTTTCCAGGAATCAGACACTTTCAATTGCATGCACTGTTACTCATCTGCCATTTCAGGGGCATTAATAGTATCCTTTTAAGACTCACATTTTATTTGATGTTGAAAGTAAACAGTTACTTTATACTTACAAGGATAAGGAATGCACATAGAGACTGCTAGCAGGAAAACACCTCTTTTCTCACATTCCTGACTTGGCCTATAAATAAGGGAACTTCAGTTTGTTCCCTTCTACTTGCTCTCCCAAAAGGAAGGTGGAAGGAGTCACCTGCTCCGTGAGAATCACACTGGGCTATGTTAATAGTGAGTGCTGACACTACCGTAAAAGCAAGAAAAAGGCTCCATTTTCTTTCTCTCTGTCCTGGGCCTAATAATGGATGGTTTGTTTGCCTTATGCTTTATCAAGTAAGGGGTGAGAAAGGCATAAATCTGGAATACTCAGCCTGGTCCTTTGTTGCTTTTTTTCCACTGGCAACTGGATGGATAAGTCAGATAGGTCACTCACGGGGGTCTAATTCTCCTATTTTAAAGATGAGGATGTAGGAAGCCTCATTTTTTACTTCAGACAGATAGTGCAGCTTTATAATTCTTAAAGCCCTGATTTCCTTAACAGTAACTTAACCAGTGCCCAAAGGGGACAGATGGTGAGGGATGGGAACGTCAAAATCACAAACAGAAGCTGCTGCGGTGGGTGATCCAGCTAAACCCACTGTGCCTCTGAGATTACCAGTGAACCAGTCACATCCAGCACCACAGTCATGGAGCAGATAGAGGACTGGAGTTATTTCTTCAAAGCAGGGCGGGAGGAAGGTGCAGCATGTTAAAATCTTGAACAGACCAGGGGAGACTCAAAATTAGAGTACCAGAAATGACCTGAAGGAAAAAATAGCCCTCCCATCTCACCTCTGACCAGTCTCCCGATTTCCACTGTGGACAAGGGAACTCATTGCACCTCTGAATGGTGACTTTCTCCTGATGCGTGCATTTACTATCATCCAGTACATCATTTTGTGTGTTGACACAAATAGCCCTTCTCCTCTGGGTTCCACCATCACAGCTTTCAGAACACTGAAAAGACAAAAAACTAAATGAAACTGTAGCTGAGTTTCTTATCAAGCATGCTCAAAATCCTGGCTATGCTGGCTTGTCTCTGCCAGACCATAGAAACAATCAACCAACCAACTCTGGCTGATGCTAGTTGTTATTCTGGGGCTAGTGTTTATGCTATCAATTTATTTACCAGGTTTATAGTGAAGTCAATCTTAGAAAATCAGCATAGGAAAATAAAATTGGAAACGGCCTATGGGGTATGGAAAAAGTGACTGGTTCAGTTGTTCCAACTCTCCCAATTTTCCACATGCCATGGCTATGTCAGACATTACAAATTAATCATGGTGTTCTTTTCAGGCGCCAAGCATTATAAAGCAATCATGGTACTCTTTCCATATAGCGAAATGGGGCTTCTCAACACAGCCCTAACTAATGAATTAGTTAATTCATCACCATCAACTATCAGAGTTAGCATTAAGAAGACTTTCTTTGAGAAAGAACCAACTTACTTCAGTCCAAGCAGAATAGCGCCAGCCACCTGTGTTACATTCTCCAGCGCATTTTTCCTGGTTGCTTGGTTTGGGATGACTGCTGCAAAAACTGTCATCAACCCTCTCGGTCTTCCCATCTAGCCGACTGTATTTGGCACAGTAGATATCTAATGTGCGGAACCCCAAGCCACAGTGGGCACTACATTCACTCCTGCTGGCAACATGCCACCTGTGCATAGTGATGGGGAAAAATGAACATTTCTGTTAAATATATGTTTTAACTGTATTCAACTGGTGTTAGAGTTGAGTCCATTTTTCTTCCTTAACTCAAATACCATGAAACCCAAAGCCACAGTCAATTACTGAAATCCAATTTTAAACCAGCATATCCCTGTATTTTTCTTGGCCACCAATGAACATGGAAGTCACAGAGTGAAAACCAGAGGTTCTATCCTTTGTGAAATTTCTCCCTGACACAGTCAATCTAAAATTCAAGCATCCAAAAAGAAAAAAAAAACACATTGGAATTCAACAGAGTGAAAAAAAAAAAAGCAATTTTACATTTAAATGGTTCATGCTACTCAGCATTTCATTTATCAAACAGGCCGCTTCTAACAGAAAACTGCTGATGGAAACTCCCTAAGAAGCCTCCTTTATGTAGGCTTATGCTAGAAAGTGCTCAATAAACATTCTGTGAATTAAAAATAAATGGATAATTTGGACTGTAATTATGAATTCTGAGTATGCTAAACTGTCTACATTACAATCTGTGAATAATGACTGGAAGTTTCTTGAAGATCTATATATCAATTATACAATTAAAAAAAAAACTTTTTTAGAGTGATTTCAGGTCTATGGCAAATTTTAGAGGAAAGTACAGAAATTTTCTATCATACTCCTTGCCTCCACAGATGCACAGCTGCCTCTATTATCAGCGTCTCCCACTGGAGTAGCATATTTGTTCAAATTGACGATCTACGTTAATTCATCACTATCACTCAAAGTCCATAGTTAACATTAGGGTTCACTTCTGGTGTTTTACATTCTATGAATTTGGACAAATGTATAATGCATGTATCCATCATTATAGTATCATATTGAATATTTCACTGCCCTAAAAATCCTATGTGCTCCACCTATTCATCTCTCGTGGCTCCATAATTATATCTTTTTAAAGTTAGATTTGAATTTACAAATTTGGCACCTATAGTACCTTTGTATCTATAGCACCTAAAAAAGAGCCTTTCTTGGCACAGTAGGTGCTCAGAATAAATGACTGGTTCTTTTAATGCCCTAGGAACATGGTCGATGCTTAAATTAAAAAAGAAAAACATGCTTAAACTAAATGGAATAGTCTAAATAAATGAACTTGAAATCTATTTTGTTGATTAAATCTAGCAATCTCAAAAGATTAACTACTTTATAATCTTCATTTGGACTCCCTCTTGATTGTTAATTCTCTACTGCTCAGAAAATCGGTGGTTCGGTGAATATCAACGCCCTAAGAATTCTTCCACCCACACCTGTCCATGGGGAGGACTCAGGAAGAAATTAGGAGCACTGGACACATGCTTAACTTGGAACTTCTCACAAATGCTCAAAAGTAGGTCAGAGTTGATCTACTTTTACATTTGGCAAGTAAAGTGGGCTACTGAGATTTTCCGTTAGAGTGACAAAGTATTTTAGGGATTTTGCTCCAACCAGAACATGTTAAACGAGGGACTGTAAAACAATGCTTTATCTCATCCTGTCAAAGTTTAATCTGGGCAAACTCTCACTTCCCTAAGGAAGTGAGGCAAAAATATGGACCAATTCAATAGAGGCATCTGGAAATTTCATTTGCCCTTTGATTCTTGGCTACCTTCTCTTTGCCTTCATCATTTCCTTGTGGAAAGGTTATTTTCCATCCTGGATGAGGGAGGCAGGAGTCCTGCCCCCACAAGATTACACCCCAGCAGTTCAGGCTGGAAAAGTATAGTAGAGTCTCCCTGATATTCACACAATCTCCGGAATCTGAGCAGAGAACCGGGAAGAGTCTGTGAAAGGTTATAAACTGCCTTGGGAAAGTTCTTCTCAAAATGCTATCGTCTACTTCATATTCTCTCACTTCAGTGTTTTGAATTCATTCAGTTCATTTCATGTAACAATTGTACTTATTGTATTTCAGAAAAGCAAAGTGTTCGTTAATCAGCAGGGACAGAAAATATGTGTATGTTTCTGTGAATGTGTGGGACATTGTGGCATTAAATATTTTGGGGGAGCTACTGATTTAAGCAGAGTTCTACACTGCAGAACTTCTCAGAGCCTTCGGAACATTAATCAGCATTGTGAATCTCCACACAGTGGACAAGACGGTCGGCAGGTCCCCTCAAACACACTGGTCTGTCGTGGATCATCTTGTGGAGCTAGTGTTGCACAAGCGTGCTTTGGGAAACACTAGGTTAGAGTTTGACCAGTAAGTTACAATCCTCTCTTCAGCCTTCTAGTTTTGCACAATCACTTGACGATAATTAGTATAAATCACAATTAGAGCAACTGTCAGGTTGACAGAACAAAGATGGAACACTTTATTTGAGCTCAGTTTGTGTCTCTGTATGTTTTTCAGTGAACAACTTTATTTTTCCAACAATCTAGAAAAGCCGCGAAGATACGAGTTTGAATAATGACAAATAAACATGATCTTCTATTTAATTTCGGACACGAGCATGCACCTGTCTAATTATGGGGCTTTATAAGCTAATCCTTAACTCTTTTTTTCATTTCATTTTTTAATTCTTATTCTTAAGGCCTGTCACTTCTATCAGATATTTCTACCAAAAGACATGGCTACCATTCCTTCACCTTCTCTTTAATCAGCCAGAGGTGCTAATATTATCCAAGCCTGTTTCCTGAGTGGCTGTCTTCCTTTGGTCTCAGTAGAGTCTAAGTATTTCTTTTTAAATATAAAAACAGGTGATTTTCTCTGTATAGGAAATTTAGACTAGTACCTCTGACACACTTACTGTATAAAATGAAAAGATTTTAAGCCCTAGTTTTACCTAGGCATTGTGAAATGATGTTTAATAAGTCAGATGATGAATTATGGAATCAGAAAGACTGAGGTGTAAATGCAAGCTGTAACAATTTTTAGCTATTAACCCTCAGGAGGTTACCTAGACTCAGCTTCCTCATCCGTGAAATGGAGGAAAGTAGGATCCATTTCATAGGGCTACTAGGAAGATTATGAAGGCATGTGTAGCGTTTAACACACATGGCACCACTCAAGATAAGTAGCTTTACAATGATTACTCTTGGTGTTTTATTTTCCAGTCAAGTTATAAGTATCATGTAACACCACATAAACCAATAATTCAGTCTGAGGAGAAATACAGTTGAGATCTTCTATATAATTCTACATAAAGTCTCATGGATTTGAAGCTACCTTGCAATGTATTTCCTCTCTAACATTTGCTTTAATTTTTATTTTACATCTGAAAGTTTCCAGTGTAGGAGAAACTATGGAGAACATCAAATTAGCCAGCATCATTACAAACTAAATTGTGGCTTATTTTGGAATCCGAAGTAGAAAAATTTAGCTTCTTGAAGTAACAGTTCAAACATCTCTATGCTCAAATTGGTGCTCCTTGAGTAAACTTTAAGCAGGTCTCTTAAAGTGTCATTTATTTTTTATGACCATGTTCTATTACTCAGAATGTTTTGCACAAACTTGCCTTCCCTACGATTATAAGTGCATGCTTAGTGTTACAAATGTGCATTTCACAATATCTGCATTTATTATCTCAGACTCTCCCAGCCCAGTCTGATTCAACCGGTGGAGAAATGACAGCTAAGAGGCCCAAGTAAGGTAGGGAATAGGGATGGGCAGAAAACTCCTGGGAGTTTTTCTTTCTACGAAGGAAGAAAAGCTACACAAAATGGGAACAATGAGTATCACTCATTATGACTGAATTAAAAATTAAAACAGTTTTCTCCTAGGGTTTAAGAGGACAGGCTCAAGAGTCAGACCACATTTAAATCCTGCCCCTTCACTAACTAGTTGTGTGACCTTGGGCAATTTGTTTAACTTCTCTCAGCCTCTGTTTTCCTTATTTGTTAATTGTGAATAATAATACTTATGTCATTATGTCGTTTAAGGAATTAATAGGTTATTAGTAAGATAATTAATGGGACATTAATATAATAAGATATTAATAGAATAGTCAGACCACATTTAAATCCTGCCCCTTCACTAACTAGTTGTGTGACCTTGGGCAATTTGTTTAACTTCTCTCAGCCTCTGTTTTCCTTATTTGTTAATTGTGAATAATAATACTTATGTCATTATGTCGTTTAAGGAATTAATAGGTTATTAGTAAGATAATTAATGGGACATTAATATAATAAGATATTAATAGAATAAAATTATATATATATATAAGATAATAAGATAAGAACTATCCTATCAATGTAAAATAATGAATAGGATAATACATAACTTAAAAATAGTTCTTAGTAAATGGTTGACTATTATTACTTGCAGAGTAGTTACCACTATGAATAATACAATTACTATTAATTAATTATTAATTATTAGTGACATAATGACGTTATCAGTGATAATTTGATATAAGGCTATTAGAAAATGTTACCTTTCCTAATTATTGAGGTTGTGCCTCAAGGAATATACCCATCGATTCAATGTTTTCCCCCTAAACTTTAGTGATTAATTCAGTTCAGCATTAGCCATTTTTCTGAAAAGACCTTTCTTTTAACTCTTATTTAACTCAATTGGCTGAAGCAATGGGTTTAGATGGACAAGAATTAATGCTGCCTACTGCCTATTGCCTACTGTCTAAATGTCTGCCTTTTAATGTCTTGGGTTTTTCTTTCTACAATGACTTTTGTCAGTGCTTTTTGAGAAGCTAATGAGCAAGCAGGTCAGTGATACTGGGTAGGGAAGAAGTGTAGAAATGTAGAAAGAGCCAGAACTTTGAAGTCGGAGGCTTCAGATCCAGACCGGCAAAGATGTGGCATTCGTGCCATGTCTTCCCCTCCTATTCCCATGACAGACATTACTAATTGATCACAGTAGTCCTCTTTTTGTCGTATAATCTTGAAAATGCCTTATCATCTTCACTCTAGCATTATAGGCTGGCTGCCAATATCACGTGACAGGATTTTACGTGGTGAAACCTGCAAAATGCTTAAGTATTCACTTTGCTATTTATGAATGGCGAGACCTTGACAAATTCTCATACCTTTATACATTTATAATTTATCTTCTGTAAAAGGGGGATAAAGCATTGACTCATCTTACCTACATTTTACTGATGTGCAGACTATACAATGCAACTTCCAGGCTACTGAATACTCAGATACGACATAGTCAACTTGGCAGGCAAATGGGAAAGCTTTAAAATTCTCCACCCATCCACCATTTCTTTCCTCAGATTTTAGACTTTTTGAAAATACAGAACTATTTGGATATTTAGACATCTGTATATAGATTTTCTTCTGACTCCTATGTCTCTACCTTACTGCATTGCAACTTTCACATGCATGAGTTCTACTGTGGTATATACACTCTGAGCAGATACAAAACATTACAGGCACTTTCAGGAATAAAGCTTCCCCCTTTCTGTTGACTCTCAAACCGAATTTTTGCATAAGATGTGATTCAATTATAATAATACCTACACAGTGAGTTGTGAGGGGCAAATGAGAACTTTTTTGGCAAGTGCCGTACTCTATTAGCTATTTTTAATTCTTAGGAGAGGAGAGAAATTTACAGGGGTGTCTTTGATAACTGGTTTAGAGGGATGAGAAATTAGCTAACACTTCTTTCACAGAAATACAAGGAAGGGGCACTAAAGACCAACATTCCTTCCTTCTGCTCCTCACATTCAGAGACCTCCTACAAGACCCTCACAGCTCAGTAGTAAAGACCATGAAGAAACACTGGCCTTACCTCAAATCACAATCCGTGCCGCAGGGTTCAGTAATAGGTCCTGGCTGGGGCAGCCGATCACATCTTTGATCGGAAACTATAAGCTGATCAGATTCCCTGGTACAAATGGGTTTTCGTTTCCTTTCCCCTATGCAGGAAGGAAAAAAATTATTCAGACAGAGTAACCTATTCCATAAACTATTTAGAACAGGGATTGACAAACATTTCCTGTAAAGGGGTAGATAATAAATATTTTTGATTTTGTGGGCCATATGATCTCTGTTGCAACTACTCAACTCTACCATTACAGGGCAAAAGCAGCTGCTCCTGTAAAAAATTGGTGTGGTCGTGTTCTAATAAAACTTTATTTATAAAAGCAGGCAGTGAATTTGGTCTAGTGGCTGTTATTTGCCTTTCCCTAATTTAGACAAAAGGAAACAAAATAAATGACATATAATATGACTACATGTGAACCTCTTAGAATGAGGAAACCTAAAAGATCCTGAATATCTTGAAAAGCTTAATTTGCTAGCCAAAAGTGACAAGACAGACTCAGAGAACGGAGATTAGAGAATGCATGCAGACAGAAAGTTTTAGAAATTGCATGTATTTGGCTCTTTCTTTAAAAAAAAATTAAAAACACCTCAAAGTGAAATAAGTCAGTCAGAGAAAGAAGAACTGTATGATCTCATTTATATGCAGAATCTAAAAAAGAAACCAAACTCATAGAAACAGAGATCAGATTAGTTGCTGCCAGAGGTAGGGGTGGGGGTTGGGCAAGATGGGTTGAAAATGGTTAAAGCTACAAAATTTTGGTCATAAGATAAATAAGTCCTGGGAATGTAATGTACAGCATGGTGAGTATAGTTAACAATACTATATTGCATATTTGAAAATTCCTGAGAGTAGATCTTAAAAGTTCTTATTACAAAAAAAAAAAATTGTACTTATGTGTGGTGATGGATAATAACTAAACTTATGATGGTAATCATTTTACAATACATCAAATCATTACATTGTACACCTTAAACTTATACAATATTATAATGTCAATTATATCTCAATAAAACTGGGAAAACGAACAAGAAGAATACCTCAAATCTCCCAAATTCAGTCTAAAAGTTCATACCTTGGCAGGGTTTGCTACATGCTTGCCAGGGTCCATGACTGTTCCAGTAAAACTGCTGGGGTTTGTCTTCAATTGGAATATTGAAAGAATAGCGCACATCAGGGTTGTATAATTTCCCCACCGACAACACCTGGGATGTGCAAACAAAATGGAGAGGATGTTTGTAGGTCTGGTAATTCCAAGTGAAAGAAAAGGGTTGTGGGCTCATGGCCAAGATTTTACCTGAAGCAAAAGTTCTTGTTCAATGCGATCTGTGCAATTAATTCTCTCTACTACGTTGTCAGACCCACTGTACTCTATCACGGCATTCCCAATGCGGATCTCCTTTTTGGACATTGTGACAACGAAGTCTCCATTTAGCAAGAATTCACCTTTACTGTTTGATAAAGCTATAGATGAGAAAAGAGAATATTCACTGATTTCTGCCAATGACTCGCTGTTTGAAATATCAAATAACATTTTGATCAGCAGAGAGTCGGACTGTAAAGAGCGTGGACTTTTCAGCCAAATAGGCATGGACTCAAATACCCTTCAAGGTGCCTGTCAAAATTAAGTGAAATATAATATAAGCATCCTAATTGCCTAGGGTTGGTTATACAAGCCCCACAGTTATAAGATTATAGGTGGAAGAAAAAGTGTTATGACTTGAAAATGTGTACAAAATTGGAGCCCAAATATCTCTCTCTATATTAGATGTAGTTGGGCTTATTGAATCTTTGTTATTATTCTTTGTTTGACAGATGTTGAAATCTGAAAATCTATGGCCAATATGATACTCAAATGCCACTTTTTCAGTGAGGCCCATTGTGGTACCCAGCTTCCAGTATGGGCCCAATGATCCTTGCCTCTTGGGATTTACATCCTGCGTCATCTCCTCGCATACCGAATAGCACTGATTGTGTAATCATTAGGACACTGTGGAAATGACAGTGTGACTTCCAAGTCTAGGTCAAAGGCACTGCACTTCTGGCTTTCTTGTCCTTGACTGTCTAGCTGCCATGTTGTAAGGATATCTAAGCAGCCCCATTGAGGGGCCTCTTGCAAACAGCAGTGAAGAACTGAAGTCTTCTGCCAACAGCGTCTGAGTGAGGCACCTGGGAAGCGGATCCACAAGCTCCAGTTAAATTTTCAGTTGTGATCACAGTCCTAACTGAAGTCTTGACTGCCACCTCATGAGACACCTCAAGTCAGAAACACCCAGGTATGCTGCTCCCAAATTCCTGACACACAAACTGGGAGATAGTATATAATTGTTGTTCTCAGCCACTATGTTTTGAGATAATTTGTTAAACGATAAAATATACCAACCCAGACCATTATTCTTAAAACAGCAGCCCCCTTCCCACTGCCAGCACAGATCCCATTTCCCACCTTAGTTTCTCTCCATAGACAGCACTTTATTTATGCTCTCTCTCTCCTAACAAGAATGTAAGCCCTATGAGGGCAAGGATTTGGGGACTGTCCTATTCACTACTATACCGCAGCTGCTGAGAGAGCACTTGGTAGGTGCTCAATAAATACTTTCTTTGGAAGAATGAATGAATCTACTACACATCTTGCAAAAGACAAAACAATCAGTGAAGCTGAAAAAGTAATGTTAGAGAACATTATTGAGTTAAGTGCCGAAATATTGGCCAACAGAGAACTTGACAGAGTTAGCTAAAAACTTAAGGAAAGAAAATTGGCAAGGAAGATGAGATAACAGCTGCTTTGAGAAGGAGTAATATATTTATCAAAGTGTCAGGAAAGAGTATTGAGAAAGTAAATAAAGCCCCAGAAACTTTTTATAAATATGACTCTGTCTCAGAGTTTAGTGTTAAATTCAAATGTTCAGTGAGAAATGTACTGCTCTGCTATCATATGTCTTGACTGGAAAATTTAGGCAAAAATATTTATCAATTGCTTTATTCGCCATTCTAAAAACCTGGGCATGATTGAAATTAAAACAATTTTGTTGAACATAAGAAAAATAAATTTATTTTCATACATTTTGATTAACTTCTCAAGGTCAAATCCCTATTAGATCGTTCCCCCTAGTATTTATTAAAATATTGGTTTTAAATACCACTATTTTTTTCTCCCCAGTAACCCTATTCCTTGAATAATGAATCCTCCTAAGTATTGAGCTGGACATAAAATAGGCACTCAATTAATCAGAACTATTAAACATTTCGGCTCTGAACGAAACACTAGCAGAAGACCTCCTTACCTTTTGTAAATTGTACAGGATTAGCAAATCTCAGAAGGTTGAAATATATTTAGGTGAGGAAAGAAAATGTGGAAATTAACTCATGGATAGCAAACAGGTTTTAACCCAGGTGCCAATGTCAAGAAACTACGCAGAGTAGAAGTCATTGGCAGCATCATGTCTTGGCATCATTTTAATGACATCTGTCTTGGTTGTGGGATGGGGAGTGGCCAAAATGTCTTAAGTATTTGCCAGATTCTAACCTGTCTTTCATTGATGCAGGTAGTGCACTGTCTTTTACCATGTAGGCCAGAAGCCATATGGACGTAGAAGAGGTTTAGAGGATTTAGGGAGAGTAAGTATTGTACCTTTATGTGAAGATTAAAGGGGATGAAGCTCTGAATATTCTTTGTAGCTCAGTGGCAGCAGGGTTCTTATTTTCTTGGACAGGTGAACTTCACAGGGTTCATTCAATTGAACACTGTCCTGATGCAAGGACTACTCTTTTGCAGGATCAGGAATTAATCACATTGAATTCTGTCCCTAATCCAGCACTTTAATTACCAGAATTCCCACCCATGTAAGCCCCATCTTGGCCCTAGGGAAGAATAAGATGCCTTCATTTGAAATAGTGGGGAAGAATGTGGTGATACAGGAAAAGTGCTTTTAGAAAGATTAAAAAAAAAAACCTCTAAAATCTTGGCTGCTTCTTCTTAGCTCAAAATTCTTTCGTAGTCCCTACTACCTACAGAATTTAGTTCAAATTCCTTAGCACAACTTTCCTGTGGCTTTACAAATCTTACACTGACCTACCTATTTGTCCAGCCTCACCATTCATTTCCACTGATAAACCTCCATTTTCAGTTACATATACCCGCGGGTCAGGTCAGCCGTACAGTTTTCCACAGAAAGTAAAGCGAAGTAGTTAAGGGTGTAGGGCCTGAAGTCAGACCAATAAAGATTCCAATGCTTCCCATTTTCTATTTGTGCGATCTTGGGTAAGCTATTTAACCTCTCTAAGCCTCAGTTTCTCCTTCTGTATAATGGATTTCTCATAGGATTGCTAGGAACATTAAACACGATAGTACACATAGCCTTCCGTTCTTGGCAGATCAGAATGCCTTTAAATGGACTCTCTCCTTATCATACCTTTATAGATGCTTAATTTATGGATGAGAAAAGCACAACTTAAATATTAGTAAAATACTTTCCGGGGTCCAAGTGAATTCTCACCACAGAAGTTTGTCTCCAAAGCCTGTTAATCACTAATGTATTCCAAGAAAGAAGTAAAGAATTGCTTGTTAAATGAGCAAATGAATTCATGCATTCTTTCTCTTATGTACAAGTAGAAACCAAATACGTTTAGCTATGGATTTTTAAAAAAACTTAAATTATTTGTTTTGCTAGACTGTATGAGCCCCTTTAATAAAGCAACCATCTAAAATTGCACTTTTATAAGGCTAAGAAATGTCTCAGCCCATAGTAGGTGCTGAGGATGGTGAAAAAAGGACTGATTGCTTGAACTGACATTCATGACAAGGAGAACAGAGTGCTTTCGGACACATAACTGTTTCTTTGTCAGTGTAAACCTGTGACAACTTCATCTCCCCTGCAGCTCCTGCTGTGTGAGACTCACCAGCCATGCAAGATGCAGGAATTTCAGTGGGTCACTGATTGGAGATGAGGTTGTTTCCATGGCACCTCAGGCATCCTGAGGCTGCCTCCTAATGTGAGCCACCTACACAGTGATGGCAGGATATACTGCCAATGAAATCACCTAGTTCTTTCAAAGCGAAGTTGCCTGCTAGCTACCCAACTGATGTTTCACCCAAAGGGAGAAAATGAGATGTCGCAAGGCCAGTTCTGTAAATTAAGCGATTAGTTTTGCTGTATTCAAAGAGCAATCGTTTATTCTAGGTGAATTCTGGGGCTCCTTTCCAATGTCTCCAGGCTTCCTTTCATGCTTATGCTGCCTTGACCATTTCACCCTTCACTGCATGCTCCTTATCCCAGAAGACAGTAGGGAATGAGATAGGAATCATCAGGTGAAATAAAGTTCCTGCTTTATCTTGAACTGAATTGATTCCTGTCTTCTCATTGCCACAACTAATCGAGGGCTAAGTGTACTGGAGACAAAAAAAGTATCACAGAAATGGCTCCTTTTTCTCCTAAAGAAATACAAACATGGTGGCTCTAGGAGCAGCTTGGCTTTAACCCAACAGGAGGGAGGGGTCTATGTGAAAGGACGACCTTTGACAGGGAGCCTTTCTGCTTCGGTACCTTGTGAAACAAATAGTTTCCTGAAAACAACAGTCTACTGCCCAACCTCCCACTAATGCGATTAGGGGAGCTAATTTCCTGGGTTGGTTTCCCCCCCATTTCACCCATCAGAGCTGGCCCTGGAAACTGCTCCCTCACCGAAACATGCGGAAAGAGTATGGCTTGGCTGACCTTTAAAAAAATATGAGAAATAAGGATGAAGATTGCTTAGCATGGAACAGCTGGCACTGGACTCGAGCAAAACTCAACTGTGGGATTTTAAACCTTCTTAGAGTATTTACCGCACCTTCCGTTAAGCCAGGAGTAAACATTTACACATGCCAGATCTGATGACATCGTATTCATCCTAACTTGTTAAGAAACCACTGCAGGGTTCAAAGGCTCTGAGGTCTCGACTTTCACACTCAGTGAACTGTGACTTGCCATCTACGCTTGCGCACTTTTGCGCACCAGAGAGACGTTCCTTTGCCAACAGGTGACTTTACCATAATATTCCACTATAGCCATGACTGTCTCAGACTGCTTGCCCCAGATGACAAATCTTTAATTTTGCTTTCACTCTTCAGAAGGAGATGAATAAACTTCCAGTGAAGAATAAAAGGTTATCGGGAGGCCCTCCTCAGTTCAGGCGCATGACCTGCTGATGAAGTTGAATTGAATCGAGGCCACTACTTGGAAGGAGATTATTTTTCCGAGAAGGAGAAGAATACAGGAGAATCCTCTCCCTTTCCAGGAGAAGAAAGGAGCAGGTCAGCATGGCTTTTAGCTCTCAGGAAATTAATTCATAAAGGAAGTTGTATGCAATGCTGCTGGATTTAATTAGGAAGTAGTAAGGCCACAGCAGTCACATGCTCAAATTTATAACCCAGTGCATGAAGAAAAATGCTTGACCCATTTTACACGATGGTGGAATGAGAAATGTGGGATTGCCAAAAACCAATTTGAAAAGAGTCCTCAAGAACTTTGTTAACTGGTCTTATAAAGTTACCACTCATTTAGATATCTGGGATGTGGAAAGCTGATTCAGACACTGAGTAAATGATTCCAAGTAAGACTATGATCTTTTAAAAAAGAAACGATTCTGTCTATTTCCGTAATAACCCCATCCCCCATTGAGCACATAGTAGGTACTCAGTAAAGGCAGTATGAGCAATGGTTGTTCAACAATTCAGCATATACCTAGCATCATGTGTAGGCTTTACAAGAGGAGCTAAAGATATAAAGATAGAGTATCCGACCTTAAAACACGAGTGGTCATATGAAAAAATAACAAACAAGTGGTTTTGTCTCAATTAATGGCAACTTCATCCTTTCAGTCGCTCAGGTCAAAACCTTGGCGTCACCCTCTCTTTCTCTCACATATGATATTTAATCCATCGACAAATCATGATGCCTCCACCTTCAAAAGATATCCAGAATTTTACCACGCTCCACACTTCCACGGCTCCCACGTAGGGTCAAACCACCAGCATCTCTCGCATGGATTATTGTAATAAATTCCTAACCAGTCTTCTTGTTTCTACCCTGTACCCTTCCCCCACCATCTATTCTCAACATAAAGCTACAGCACTCCTTTGAAAATATAAATATGATTATATGTTATTCTTCGGCTTAAAATCTCTACTAGCTCCCCATGTCTCTTAGAGTATAATCCTTTCAGTGGTTATATGGCCCTTTCAGATCTAGTCCTGATACCTGTTTAACCATCTAGGACTCTCTTCTGTGCTTACTCAGATCCAGCCATCCTGGCCTCCCTCTATTCTTAGAACAATCTAGACCTGCTCCTCCTTCAAGGATTTTGCACTGGCTATTCCCTCTGCCTGAAATGCTTTCCACCCAGGTATCTTGTTATCTCTTGCAACATTTCAAACATTTCAACTCCTCTGTTCCCACCTCCTCCCTCAAAATCTCAATTTCCCGTATGTGGCTGTATTTTCTAATAGCACTTATCATCGTCTAACGGTATATAGACTGCTGGTTTATAAAGTTATTGTCTATCGACTGACACTAAAAAGTAAGTACCCAGAAAACAGATTTTTATTTTTTTTGTTCTCTTATTCGTTATGCTCAGAACAGTGCCTGTAGTAAATAAACGGTTGATTGATGAATTATGATACGCTGCAGAAAATGCTATAACAGAGTCAAAAGATTATATTATACTTGATTATACTTGATTATACTTGATTAGCATGCTTAACTAAAAGATCATTGTCTACTTTATGAAGGATTTCATGCAGACATTCCAAGATACACAGATTCTAATTTGATTCAATGAATCCTCATTTACCAGCTCAATATGTCCAAATGTTTGGAGTAAGTCTCTATAGAGGTTATATTAAGATGGATAAATAGAGTTCCTGTCTGGATAATATGAGAGAAAGTACATTAGTACATTCATTTCTCTTAAAAGTTGACTGCCTAGCAAGACTGCCCTGATTTCCTCTAGATCTGAGTGCAAGTTGTGCTGCTTTTCATGGCTAGAAGGAGTCTGGTTATACAAGGTGACCAGCTGAATCCCTTTCAGTCATGATCCCATTCCCCATGTTGTTGGTGTGTTGTGGTTTAAATGTAAGGAACAGACATGAATTAATCATATGCCTGAGCATGTTGAGAGAAGGATGAAGATCTATAGAATAACAAGGTGGGCCATTCTAGTAATGACATGAGAAAAACATTGCTACTATAGAACTTTTTTGAATGATCAGGCGTAATGAAATATTGAATAAGTCCACCAGTTGTCGGCTATTGGTTAGAGTCAATAACATAAAAATTAAGTCAAGTAATACCTCTAATAAAACATTTTCAAGTCATTTATCCACAGGACAGATTTTTAAAAACAGACTCAAAGAGCAATGATTTTATGCTAAACTTACAAGGCAAGCACTTCCAAAATTTGATTTAAGGGCTTTCTATTTTCTAAGACCCAGAGTAAATCCCTCAATATTGACTAGTATAACTACATGACTCTTAAATCAGTACTCTGAGGGTATAGATATGAGGGAGAAATAAAATGATGAATTTCGAGATCAACTTCTTTTATGAAAATACATGACATTTGAAAGCTTCTCATGTGCAATAGAGGAAGGATGTAGTTGGTATCTGCCAACTACTCCAGAGAACCAGAACACCTGCATATGGCAGGGGGCACCCATCTCACCTAAGTAGTTGTCATCCTCTGATTTCCCTGAGAAACTGTGCTGCCGCACATCGATACTGGTAGCACCAGCTGGAATTCGGACCACAGTATTGTAACCTGAAAAAATTTAGCAGAAATTCAGCATTCTGTAGCATGGTTCATGTTCTCTAAGCATGGAATAAAATGTGGGCAACAAAGAAATATAATATGACTATCACTGTTAGGTGCCTTTTGGCCAGATGGGTAATGTACTTTTAACAAGACTGATTTTACGCTTGACATGATTACTTTTTACATGTTATATACGGTGAACAATTTTTAAACTTTGACCATTTTCTTTCCCATGCTTCTAAGGGACAGATTCTTACCATAATGTACTGTATTAAATGTTCCTGCCACTGTTTTGCACGAAGAATTATCACCACCGCAAACCCCACATTTATCTCTTCGGGCTTTTGAGTTTAAAACATGATCACATCCAGCTTGCTTTTAAAAAGAAAACATTTGAAATAAATGATAAGTATTATAGAGATTATAAAATGGAAAGTAATGTGTTTCTTTGCATGATGTGCATTCAAAATTACAAGAAAGTTAAGTCTCTAAACTTGCAAGGGTTGAGAACTCAAACTTGCCATAGAAAATCTGGTCTGTGGACTAGCAGCCATAGGCATCCCTGATGCTGTCAGAAATGCAGATTCTCAATCTCCCTCCCCAGATCTGCTGAATAGAGTAGATTATCTGGCATGTTAACCAGCTCCTTAGGTGCTACATCTACAAAAATTAAAGTTTGAGAAGCACTGGTCTACAAATAAGTGGAGTAAATGAAAAAAATCGCTCAGGACTGGGAAGAAAAAGGAGCAGTGAGGACTGTATCCAATTAACGAGCTCACATCCCATCTTAAGTGAGCAGCCATTGTCCACTTCAGGCTCCTGCCACCGTGTAGTAGCAGGAGTCCAGGACTAACACTTCCCAATTTTTCAAGAGAAGTTGGAAAATTTGATTTGATGCCAAATCCTCTATGTTTAAATAATGACTATGAATGGAGGGCAAAGCACGGCTACAGAATACTAGTTTGAATCTTTAGACTCCAAAAAGTCTCCTGAATTTCTTCACATCTTAATGAAATGCAGCTATTTAGACTGAGGTCTCCGAAAGACACCAGCAACAACAAGAAGCCCAGGAGGACAGATTTCACATTCTTGTCAATTTGTTGAACTAGTCTTTGAAGAGAAACTTAATGTGTTGCATTAAAATGGACTGACAAGACAATTTGCACTGTTAGCTGTTGAGTCGGGAAGTGAGTGAAGCTCGTAGGGGCTCTTTCAACCAAATCCTAATTAAGAACTCCAATTTGCCTCGAACATGCAAGGAACAAATATATCATCTCATAGCCTTGCTGTTGCGCTAGGAATGATTTCTGACTGGTGAGAACAGTGAAATGGTATAAAGCCCTTGAGAAATCCCTTCTCTGATACTTTACCGTCAGCCAGATTGATTTCCCCTTTCAAAGTAAGTAACAGGTATGTCTCAGGTAGAAGCTATCCTGCTTAAAATCGGTAAGATACTTCTGAGTGAGGCCAGCTCTTCCCGATGACATCTTTCTGGAGCAGAGCTATTCGATCTAGAAGTTGCTATCAGGGAGTATTTGGGTTTAACCCTAAGCACTGAGGTTACAGTAAAGGAATGTGTGTGAAAATTATTACATTTTCACGGGGAGGTTTGGTGCAGGCCCACAGAGAGGCTGAGAATATAAAGAAAAACCCAGAGCAGTGGTTCACAACCTTTGGCGTGCATCAGAATCAGGTGATGCTGACGCTGCTCTGGGGACTCCACTTTGAGAACCACTTCCCTGGAGATATTAGCAGCTGTTCCTCAGCCAAGAAAGCCATGACAGCTTAGCAAGACAACAGAGTGATGAAAACACCATCTGGGACTTACCCGGCAAAGGCCTTGGACACAGATGTCGCTGGTATCCTGGCCACAAGGAGTCCCATCTATCACTCTGTCTCGGAGCTGATAGTAGGCTGTGCTCCCTACAACCCTGCAGAACAACTTGCACCGGTCCTTCATCAAAACTAGGGAGGAAAAATACAATGCGGTGTGACTTTTGTGCCTGAACACCACACCAGCCTGCCAACCGTGGGCACTACCCCCGGATACACTTACTTCCACTGTACTTAGGGACCCATCGCACGTTTGGAAGGAGACCGTTGATGTTAAAATGCTTCCCATCAAAGTGAGCACACTGTTCCTCTCGGAAGTCTCGTTTCTGCTTGAAACATGGCTCTGTGTTGCAGGATTTAAATTTCATTCTACGTCCCACACAGTACTTTCCACCATTTTTTGGCCTGAAAAAAGGTAAAGGAAAAAATACACATACACCGTATTATAAAGTATTTCTCCCCACATTGCTCTCTTATGTGCGGCTTCCTGCCTTCAAGGGAAGCAAATTTGAAGTGCCTGGTGACTGAGAAAAGGACAAGGGCTCTGAAATTTGGGTTTGCACTCTGCCTTGATGTGCGGCTTCCTGCCTTCAAGGGAAGCAAATTTGAGGTGCCTGGTGACTGAGAAAAGGACAAGGGTTTGCACTCTGCCTTGGACACCATTAAGTGTATAACCTTGAGCAAGTAAGTCACTTAACCTCCTTGAGTCTCATTCCTTCTCATCTCTAAAATGGCAAGGTGCTACTTTGATAAGGCTGTTTTGAGGATAAAATGTTAGAGCATGTAACTCGAAGTATGAAACACAAAGCTGGAATCTATTAGGACATTTTCTTCCACTTTCTCCTAAACATTCGCAGTCCTCCAATTTTAAAAATGCAGAAGGCGAAAGGGACAGATGAGTAGTGAGAATGCTCCTTGCCTACCTTTCCCACCATGATATTTTCATGAGAAACCATCCTAAACCTTTGCCATTCCACTTTGATTCGTTCTCTCCCTCCTCGCTTCCCTCGAATACCATTGCTTTTGTTTGTTTTGCTTTACAAACAAGATAGAATAAAGGGAATATTCCTGTATTTTGACTAAGTTAATAAGAGAAGCAAGAGAGAGCGTATTGGTTTCATTAACTTTTGTGTGACAACAGTATGCCTTGCAAAGCATCACAGTGCAAATTTAATCTCTGCATGCAACCCGTACATGTATTTTCCAGATGTGTCCCAGAGAGTAAATTATACAACACATCTCCCAGCAGTCAACAGCTTGCCAAATTCATCATGGAAACTGGAAGATCACAGAATCATAGGAAGTCTGGCTCACCCACTCAGGGCTAGAGCAGCTCAGATTTCACTGCTACCCTAGGACACCTCTCAAACCTTTCCATCTTTCTTCTCCAGAATGAATCTTTCAGGATAATCTGGACCATAAGAAATGATTTTTGTTTTGTTCTCTTAAACCAGGCCTTGAGGGAAACGGAAAATGTATCCAAGCCCATACAATACAGGAGAGGCAGCCTAGCAGAGCTGGTAAGAGTTAGACCTGTGTTCTAGTCTTGGCCTTATTCTCACTGTGTGACCTTTGACAGAGTTCTTAGTCTCCCTGCATTTCAGTTTTCTCCTCTAAAATAAGTGCACTCAGTAGATGCCGGAAATGTTAACTACTATGATATTATATGTGAGCACTCCCAATCTAATCTGCTCTAATTCAGCAGTTCGTTTGAGTACCAAATCTGAGCTACAACACAGTCTGCATTGTGAGGCAAGACTCAGTGCTTGTGCAGAGTGCCCAAGTCTAGGGAGGGCTATGTGGCGTGATAGTTGTAAATGTGTTCCCTTGATCAAAGATTTGTAGAGTAAGGTAAGAGCATAGGCTTTGCGGTTACAAACTGGACACTTTCGTTTAAGCTCCCTGGCCTCTCTGAGCTCTGCCCTATATATGTAAAGCAGAGATGATATTGCGCCCCTAAAGGGTTTATTATGAATCCGAGAAGCTTAGCAAGGATACTGGTAAATAAATATTTACTGTTATTTATTATGAAGAAGACTGCATCTTGGGGTGGCACATAAACACAGCAGCATCTATGTCTGATTGTTTCCCCATTAAATACAATTAAGCCCAAAAGTTTTATATCTGCACTGTGCATTTGACTAGCCAAAACTCACTCGTGCTTACCCAAGAGAAAGGCTGAGGTACTTTTATATCAAGAAACAGGAGGTTCAGAGAAGTATTTTGCCCAAGGTCACACAACTAATAAAAGAACAGAGACAGAACTGGAATTCAAGTTTTCCAGATTTTTTCTCTGTGTTCGTTCTGCTACACAATTCAGGAACTATTATTCCGGAATCATCATCATCATCATCTTCTTCTTCTTCTTCTGACTCTTCTTCTTCTTTTTTCTTTCTTTTTTTTCTTTTTTTTTCTTTTCTTTTGATGGCATTTAGAGATACAGCCTTGGTTTCCTGGATACCAAGCTCTTCTCTCAGCATCAAGGCACCCCAGTCTTATGCATAAAATATTGGGTTACACATGAATAATAGATCACGCCCATATAGCTGTTTGGGCAAATTTTAAATGTGCTCCAGGGAAGACCCCCCCTTGATTTTTTCCTCAAATTGAAATGATCTTTGTGAGTCTTCTTTTTAAATGTCCCAACTATGGTGGATTGATAATTTATTTGTTGCCTAAAAGTAATTCATATTTCTTTCTCCTTGACAATAAAATTTTTTAAAAGCTGATTTTTTTCTTTAGGTTCTGTTACATACATAATGACTCTTAGCTGACTCTTATAATTGATCAAATACAGTAGTTCTTTGGGCTGCAAATAGTTAATAGTTGTAGGTGGCTTCCCTTCAAATGGCAACTCTTTCCACCTTGGCTTGCTTTGACCACTATCAAATGGCAAGTAGCATTTGCGATTTATTTTTACAAATTACATTTTTTTTATAAACAACACATAGAAAGCACTCTATGTGAGAGGTCATATGGCTGAGGGTTAAAGAGATGGACCCTGGAAAGAGAAGGTTTGAATCCCAGCCCTGCCACTTAATAACAATGCCATCTTCGGCAAGTCGCTTCATCTCTCTAAGCCTGTTTCCCTATCTGTAAAAGGGAAATGATGTTGATGTCTACTTCATAAGGCTGAGTCTTAACTGGGTTAATACATCAAAGTACTTGAACGAAGCCTGCCACACAGTAAACGTTTAGCTATTACGAGGGTCTGCAAACTATAGCTCGTGGACCAAAATTTGGCCTACTGCCTGCTTTTACATGGCTGGCGAGAAATGAATGTTTCTCATATTTTAAAATAATTAGGAAAAAAAATTTTAATTTAAGATACATAAGAATTATATGAAATTCAAATTTCAGTGTTCATAAATAAAGTTTTAATAGAACCTAGCCACACCCACTCTTTACATATTGGCTACGTATGTTTCTTATTATATCAGCAAGGTTGAATAGTTGGGACAGAGATCCTATGATCCTTGAAGCCTAAAACACTTATGAAATATTTTACAGGAAAAATACTCCTTTATGGAAAAGTTTGCTGACCCCTGAGCTATTCTTGTGACTGTACGTAGCCATGCTGTAGTGACATTCTTGTTTCTGAACCTTTGTTTGAACTGGGCTCAGAAATGTTAAGTAACCTGGCAAGGTTACATGCCAATTAAGAGATGCGCTGGCTGACACTAACCCAGGTCTCTGTGACCCTAAGCTCATGATCTGGCCTCTCTCCCATGTTGCCTCTCTTGAAATAGGCCTCTTTCATATCAAAACTCATTCTATGACCTTATTTGCTTTTTATATAAAGGCAGACTATATTTGGTTAATAAACATTAATTTGCCGTTTTGAAATATATAACTTATCTTAAATCCTACACAAGGTGATCTCTGCCTGATTTGCATGTACTGTGTAATGAGGAAGGCTTTAGTCAACTTAACTTACCTTTCAGCATGGAAAAAATTCATTTTATAATTTAGTAATTTAGCTGGGTAGGCTAAATTTTTTCCATGTAGGAAAATACTGAAAATTATAGGAAATGCAACTTTAAAAATTATTAACCACATTTTCCAACTATTAAGATCCTTTTAAAATACTGCATGTCAAATAAGAATGGAAAGGATTTAAGGAAATTACTAGATTAATCACTGTGAGAGTAACTATATTCAGCACAGCTAACCTGAATCTTTCTTTCAAGCACATATTATACAACCATGCCCATTCACACACACACACAAAAAATCTGCGATGCTGCATGGCCAACGGTGAAGGCATTTTTGCGAAGATCATCACAGGTGCATTATACCCTCAAGGAAAGCGAACTTTTAGACTGCAAATAGGTTTAAACAGTATGAACTTCTATGTTTACATACAATGAGGTAGGGCAGGCAGTTTAGAGTTAACATAAGGAAGAAATTTCTAATGATACAATAGGTAGCCCCAGAAGGTAGTATATTTCCTAAGATTGGTGGGGGCCTAGTGGCCAACTGCAGAGGGTGCTGAAAGGCTATTCAGGGATTCGATGGGATGGGCCAGGGAGCGGTACTAGCAACCATTAATGATCCTGCCACATGGGGCTGTCTATGGGACTGGATATTAATTCATCAGTTAATGACTCTCCCCCAGTAGCCAACTCTTGACATTTCAAAATAAGTTCATCCAACCTAGTGCCTCAAAAAAACAAACAAAAACCAAACCAAACCAAAACAAAACAAAACAAAAAAACAGAAAAACACCTTTGCTGCAATGCTTTACAGCCAAATGAGAGATTAGCTTTCTTCGATGAAAAAGACATATGTCTACTTTCTCTTATGTAACATTTTATAAGCAGTTGCTATGGTGAAAGCCTAAATGTGAAATGTCCAGTTCACAGTCTTGTTTTTTCTCAAACTTAGGAGTTTATTATTATTTTTAAAAATTTAACCTACCTCCTAATTTCAAAGATAAATAGAAGCACTAGAAGAGAGAAATACTTTGCCTTTTCTAAAGAACTGGCTTGATCTTTTTTTTATTTTGATAGACCATAACAATTCTATAAACCATTTTGTTCCAGCCACCAGCATGCTAAGGGCCAAATTTAGAGCGCAAAATAACAAGTACAGGGCCCACCGGCCTGATAATGCACCTTCTAATTCCAACACTGGTCATGTTGTGGTACTCTAAGTTATAATTTGGTGGTTCTAATTTAAAACTTTACTCTATGATATATTTCTTATAGATCAGGTTACCATATAATTAATTGTCCCATCCAGGAAACTTTGAAAATGAAAACGGGAGCTATTAAACTTCTTCAGGATGAGAGATATAAACTGGGACTATCCTTACAAACCAGAATATGGGCTCATCTTTTTTTGACCAAAATTAGAAAGCATATGGTTGTACATAGCTTGCTCATTGGGTACAGTATAATCCCATGTACATGGCAAGGCTACTTTTCTTTTTTAGCTTTTATGCTTTCCAGGGGGGAAAAAAAACCCTAAAAATACAGCATAAAGTATCTGGATGTTAAATAAATACTTCTTTTTTTCTTTTTAATTAATTATTTTTTAATGGCGACATTGGTTAACGAAATCCAATGAGTTTCAGCTATACATTTTAACAGTAATAAATACATTCCCGAATCTAATGAGTAATGCGAGGGGAAAAAAAAAAGCAATCCAGTGTTCTTAAGAGAGACAGCCCTGGATTCTAAGAATGAAGCTCTAGTCTACGGCCATGCTACCCTGAACAAGCCGGATCCCGTCTGATCTTGGAAGCTAAGCAGGGTCAGGCCTGGCTAGTACCTGGATGGGAGACCACCTAAGAAGACCAGGTGCTGTAGGCGTAAAAAATAAAAAAAATAAGGGATTGTAAACTGACAAGGTGCTTGCAATCTGTGAGGTCAACCAAGGGTTGCCTCGCCTAAAACAAAACAAAAAAAAAATAGAGCTCTACATTAAACTCTAAGGGCTCCTCAAACCCAGAAGAGGCATGTTGCCAGTGAGAGGGGGCCTACTCCCCTTAAACTCTTTAAGAATCAAGACAGCAACCACTTCCACGTTCTACATAATAAACCATCTGCTCTGTGAATTTCTCTCAACAAGCTTTTAAACAGAGATTTGGATCTGATTTTCCCCTTTTTGTGTCCCTTTCTCTTGTCAAACTGACTTCCCCAGTGCCACGGTAAACTCGGTTTTCAGAGGAAGATTCCTTTGTAAATTCACAGGGACATCCCAAACAGCAAATAACCTAGAGGAGTTTTAATGAATGATGCCAGTCCAGAGAGTCACCTAGGTGGACTGTATTATTTTAAAACCTCCCACAGCAAACAGCAAGGACAAGGACCTCTAACTGAAGTCTTTAATGATTGGTTCCTAACTTCTGACTGAGAGGATCTTCACTTCACTTTGAAGCTCAAGATCCTTTCCCGCTGAGATCTTTACAGGGGGTGATTTTCTTTGTCTGGCCCATTGCAATTACAGAGTGATTTATCTCTCTCCACTTTCCACATTACTTCTAGAATTGTTCTAAGACTTAAAACGATGACAACAAAAAAAAACAACAAAACCACCCAACACTTCTTTTATATAAAATATTCTTGAGCCAAAATTTCAAAAGCGCTATTTGCAATATCCATATCCTCATGATAATATAGCTTACTATAATAATAATATTTAGGCTCAACGTAACCACTCAATAGTTTTTAATTTTTAAAAAGTTCATATTTGCTGTTAGCTTAAAATGTTTTATTTTAAAGCTTCAACAAGACAAATAGCTAGTAGGATATAATTGATTTTAAAAAGCAAGGTGCAAAACTATATATACTGTGATCCCTATTTTGTTTGATACTTATTTTATATAATAGATATAACATCTATAATCTTTTTTAAAAGTTTGAAAGAATATACATCAAATTATTTTTCAGCAGTTATTTTTCGTGGGGAGTAACTGAGGGTTAGAAATAACAATGATAAGAATTTTTATGTCATATACTTTTGTGTCTGAATTTTAAAAAACATGTACTATATACTATTATTTAAAAAAATGAATACTAAATATAGGCTCTATGAAAAATGAATGTTTATTAACTTATATACATAACGATAGTGTTAGTTTTATGAATCAGAATCTATATCTTATAGCTCCTTAGTTGTCTTCTGTAGAGATTAATAACATGTGGAAGTGAACTAAATGTTGGACTGTGAACAAAAATGTATCAAAATAAATTGATCATATCTGTGATTTGTACTGCAGAGTAATTATTTAGACCAGGTCTTGCAACAGTGACCTATAACTATGTTCTTTTTGGTTCACACAACTCAGCTTTTTCTTATAAAAAATTTGGAAGTTTTGTCAATAGTAGGCCTTTTTCCTGCCTGTGAACAATCACCTAGATCTGAGCAGCACCCTGCACTTGGTCTCTCCACTGCTCTCCAATACCATCCTATTGTATTGTACCAGCCTACTCTGCTACTTTCCCTGCTTGCTTCCCTCTACAATTCAGTCTGCTATTCTTAATGTATGCTGTTTAAAATAAGAGTTCTGCTGGGTGAAATTATTTTACATAATCTCAAAGCAGCTGGTTCTTAAAAACGGTTGTTGGTTTATACATCTAAAAACTATCCCTGATCTGTGAAGATTTCTTGGAGTCTCCAGCATATATAGGTTCAGTAGCAATAATATCATATATTATTTTCAATTTCTTTAAACTTTATACATCTTGTATCCATACAAAATGAGATGTCATTCCTCATAATGAAGATAGCAATTTTTCAAACCTACTTGTAAACAGTCTCCCCAGCAAACACATGTCTACCATGATAGATACTGGGGAAAAAAAAAAAAACCCAGACTTTATTTGAACATGCAAATCCTAACAACGTTAGCCTGGTCACATAATGAGAATTATCCTGAAGAGCAGGACACTCCCAATCTGCAAACTTTCAGGTTGTGGAATAGGGACCTCGGGTGTCTCAGCTACAGAACAATTAGATTGATTCAAAGGTAATTCCTGACGGTTCCAGGTCCCTTGGGATCTGCTAATGCTGCTTGGGGGAGGCAGTGTGTCTGTGGCTCCTTTTCAGCATTTCAGGAGCTAACTGGAAAGAGTACATTTATCTATGCTCTGGATGGAAATGTCCAATTTCTTTACTTTCTTGTGAAAAATCTGTTACCTTTATCCCAAGCTCTAAGGGGCAGTGAGATATGCCTGACTGTCAAAATTGTTAAACAGGCCAATCAACACAGAAGCATCTACCGTTTGGTAGACAAAACTTTTAATAATAAAGGGTCATGGGAGAAAAATAATAATACAGAGGGGCCGTGCCCAGGGATAGAGTTTGGATACCTTTGGTCTAGGTATCCCTGGAAGTCCACCCAATCTCTTAATCTGGAAAGAGCTCTTCATCTGCCTCCAGCTAAATTATTCCCTCTAGGCATTTTCACTCCTACTACCACAATAATAATAGTGATGAGTTCTAGGACTTACTCTGGTCTGTTGCACTCTCGAATAGCAGTTTTGATGCCCCCTCCGCATGTTCTTGAGCAGGTTCCAAAGTGGGTCCAGCTCCCCCAGGATCCATCAGTCACGGGGGCCTCCATTTCTTTGGGAACACAAAATCCAAACTTGCAGTGCTGTATTTAATAAGGGGAACAATGAGGGAGAGCTCGGTGCATGAGACATTGTAGGCCCACCGTTCTTTTAAATACATCATACTTTAATTGTTTTCCTTGTGCTGGTGTGAAATGCTGCAATTTCATCATCCATGTGAATGGCTGAAACTGTAGGGATTGTAATCTCATACTTATTGACCATAGGCTGTTAAGGAACTTACAACTTGCTTGAATAAAACTGGCCAATGAGTGGTTGACTCCAGGCTGTCAGGGTAACTCCAATGGCCAGCCTCGAGGTGCTCAATTAGTTTACTTAGAGAAATGAGAAGTGAAAATGGGCAGACTGGTTATAGACAGGGCCAAAATGAGTTACTGCATTTGCATAGCAAATCTCTACTAACTAGGCCCAGAGATGTGGCAAGCCTGTTAAAATATAATGCTTTATTGCTTCCCATGGATTTGAAAACCCAGTTTTAATTAAACAGGAAAGAAAAAACCTTGTTACATGATTCCTATAAACTCATTCCACCAAGGCACACAGGATGACACTAAAGCAAAATGGACATATTACAGAAAGCCCTAAACTTTATTGCTTTTTTATTACTAATGGTTTCACATTCTCCAACCTGGATCTCCAACCTGGAGCAGGAAGAAGGCCATGATGTTTAAAACAAAACAAAAAATAAAAGTCCTCAGCAGGACAAGAGAGTCAAGAAGCCCCTTTCAACCCTCTGCCATTGATGGGGTATGAGGCCCTTACACAAAGCTGAGGTCACTGAGCAGTGGACAAAGGAAGAGTGGCAGCAGCGGCGGCAGGAGGGTGACGCCCCGCGGCTCACTCAGATCTCTGAAGCAGAGCTAGTGGCTCTGCTGTGATTTATCCGCAGGGAGAACACAGACGAAGAGGCAGAGGGCCACAAAGGCCAGGGGGTGGGGCTATATTCAGGGAAAGTGGACAAATAAGGGGCAGGTGGTAAAGGTCCCAGTATAAACAGGCTGGCTTTGTAAACAATTATTTAGAGAGTGCAATTAAGCTTTCTCTATTCTGCTGTACCTTCTTCCTTGTAATTATCCCCTTAGAGTATCTGAGGCCATGTCTCTTTCCTAGGGCTATTTGGCTGAGGCTTAAAAGGTTCTGCCTCCAAAAAATCCTGAGCAACTCCATATTCAAGAAATGTGGGCAGAGGCAGAGACGACCACATCACTCTCTGATCGCTTTATGTTTGTCTCTACAACATTCTTGAACATATACACATAAAAATAAATGAGAGAAGCAGCTTGGTCTAGAGAATCACTATCCAATAAGAATGTTACTTGAGTCATGTATTTAAACAAATTAAAAAATTTCTAGAAGCCACATTAAACAAGAAAAACCTGATATTAATTTTAAAATGTTATTTAGCTTAAAATATCTGAAACATTTCTATATGTTATCAATATAAAATCATAAATGAGTTTCTTTTAACACTCTCTTTTTGTACTAGGTCTTCAACACCTGGTATGTTTTTTCACTTAAGCACATCTCAGTTCAGACTGACATTTCAAGTATTCATTAGCCACGTGTGGCTAATGACTGCCACATTGGATGGTGCAGGGACAAAACTTAGCAGGCAAAACTCTAGTTTCCACAAACAATGTGACCTTGGGTGAGTCACTGAACTTGGCTTCCAAAAATTAAAAATGAAGACCTACCTACTAACGTTGTCTTGAGTATAATATGAGCTAGTGTGTCTAAAGCACCTAGTACACAGCTGAGCACGTAGGGGGCCAGACTTAAATAAAGTTAGTATAATAATGGCAAACATTTACACGGCACTTAATATTTGTCAGACACTGTTCTAAGCATTAGACACACACACACACACACACACACACCCCCAAACGTACTTAATTCTCACAGCACGCTATGAAGTAGGGACTATTATCACACCCATTTCTACAGAAGAGAAAATGGTGGCACAGAGGGGTTGATGCCAAACCTCAGTAAGCGGCAGAGCTGAACCATACACAACCTGACTCAAGAGTGCACAGTTAAGAAACTGTGACACATGCTGCCTCTCAGTTGTGAGCAAATGGTAACAATTTTTAACATCTAAATAAAGACTGAAATTTAAAACAAAAGCAAATTAATGAAATGGTTAAGTATGCTCAGACTCTAAGTTGTCCACCCCAAATCCATTCTCTCTTTCGTCCTTGGTAACAGAAACTATATTTCCTCAGATCCTTGTATAGGTAAGAGTAGTCAAAGAGATGTCAGCAGCATTCATTGGGTGAGATTCTTGGGAAGGTTCTTTTGCCCCTTTGTTCTTTGCCCTTTGGCTTCATTCTGCCTGCAATTCAGACTTGATGGCTAGAGCTGCAGCAGCCATTTTGTGACTTTGAGGAAGAAACTCTTTGCATATGATGGTGGAACATAAAGAAATTAGGAGCCTGGGTCTCTGATAATTTTGTGGAGCTGCCACAACAGCTCCATAACCTGTCTAACTCTGAATGAGTTTTTGGTATCAGAAAAAAGAGCCAATTTGCTTGTACTACTATAACTGAGTCTGACCTGAACAAAATTTCCAATTAATATATAATTGAAGTCATAGCTGATGCCCAAATTCAGCCTTCAAGTCATGGTGTCAGATACACACTTTACAAATTCAATAAAGTAAGGAGAAAATTCCTATGATTATTCATGGAGTTTAATATTGAGAAGTTACCTGGAAATACATTATTTTCCTCTTAACACTTAGGTCTTCAGTTTTCAGTTGATCTCTCTACTCTATAGACTCTACCTTCACAACAAACAAATTCCAAAGTGACCATAATTCTCATTAAGAGCTTCCATAAACTTCAGAGTGAAATGAGAACATAGGTTTACCACAGTGCTGTCATTCAGCACTGCACTCAGATGTCCTCATATGGCCCCCTTTTAAAAGAAAAATTCTAATTCAAAACTAGTCTGCAAATAAAACATGTCTTACTGATATGACCACTGATGGGTCAAAGGAGAGGAAGAATCTCAGGGGAGTAGAGGAAGTGCCTGAGTTGACAGAGGCTAGAAATAAGGACTATTTGGCAAAAATGTATCAAGATAATCTATTTTACCAAGCAATTTGACAAACAATAATTGCACACTGGAAGAACTGTTACATCATAACAAAACATTAAGTGGCCTGTGGCGTCCAAGCCAAAATATAGTGAGCCTTTCCTAAAAGTGTCCAGAACCATTTAAATGATATTTTATCTAAACAACCCTCAAGTCCCTTTTTTTAAAGAGGTTGGAAAAGGGACCTGTGGATCCATTTTGTCTCAAGGAGGCTTAAAACAAAAGTTTCAAACCTCAGGCTCATAAACACGGTTGAAATGAAAATGTTAATGGACTTAACAAGAGAATGGAGAAAATAAAGAAGTATTAGAGAGTCATTCATCAAAATAACATCGTGTCAGCAGCCAAGACAGATTACTGCTGAGGGAGCAGGGCAGAAAGAAGAGAAAGGAAAAAGGAAATTAACCCCTCAGCAAAGGGAATTCAAATTTGCTAGAGAAAAGGCATATGGCTTTTCTGCCAATTCTATTAAAAAAAGAGAGAGAGAAAATACAAAGAATTTCTATGCCAACGTACCCACCATCTCTGGCATTTGTAAAATGCATAAAATACTCTCCAGGGAAATAAACACACACATGTCCACATCTTTAATAAAAGCTGCTAGACTTGGCCACTTTTTTAAAACATGATTTAAAATGTACCTATCATTTTCTCTCCAGAGTTGCTTCTCTGAAATTGTCCTGATATCTGCCCTTTGGAATGCCTTGAAGTCTCTTACTTAACTCTTGCTGAACACAAACATACATTGAAAAAGTCTTCTGAAAGATCTCCCGAATTTCCCCATCCCTCAGGTATAACATTACCCTGCAATCCCTTATCATCTGCTTCTGTTATAAAAACAGAAGATTAGAAAAAAGACACAATAGACACGCTCCCAAGTTCTTCTGTTTTCCAAGATTGACTGGCATACCATATCACTACATGGTACTTGGTAGCCTGTTCATGACAATTTTACTAAATATAATTCATTTCATTAAAGTATTGAGAATTCTTATTATGGTTTTTCTAGCAATAACATGTGCCAGAAATAGATATATTAGGTGGGTGTATTATATCGGCTAAGGACCACAACACAATACCAGTGATTTTTCTAAGATTAACAGTTTCGACTTAAATAATATAGTTGGCTGGCTCTAACTCAAGCCAACTAACCAAGTCATCAACTGGGTATCATGACTACTGTCATCTCCCATCAACTGGAATCAGCGGCCTGGGTCACTGTGTTTAGGACTCTGAGGCCACTTTATTTTGTAACGAGTGAATTCTTAATGGCTGCCACGGAACCTAAGAACCATATTCCCACTCAAATCTATGGTCTTCTGGCCATCAATACGTTGAGTTAAATGTCTTGCAAAAAGTGCAAAATTCACTCCGGCCAAAGAGATATATTTCTTTTAAAGCTAACGAAAGGTGTAAAAGCCGTTAGACCTATGTCTGTATGCAGTTTCGGTGAGGCTGTTATTGAGGAAGGATGTCTACTCAATTGCTGAGGTCCTAGCCATTGAGAAATGATAACTTTAGCTGACTTAGTCACCAAGTAAAGTCAAGTATAAAATCATCTTCATTGTAATTTTTTGTACTAAACTTTATGTTTTTCAAATAATTTTTATACCCTCCCGCTCATGTAACTTCATAACTACCCTGAGAGATGAGTGAAAAAACCACTAGTCCTCTTGTTTGACCACTGGAAACCGAAGGAGCTCAGTAAGTTTGAGTTAGGGCCACTCCAGTACCCTTTGGCCCCTTCAGATGAAACGAAGGAGGAAGTTAGAGAGAGGAGGGTCTCAGGTGTTGAGGGACTCTGCCCTAAACGAACTGTGTGATCTTGGGCAGGTCACCGTTTTTTTCTATTCCCTATCTATACAACTGGGGAAAGGAGAATTAAGTCCTGTCATCTCTTTAGGACCCCTTCAATGAAAACATTCTGGGTGCTGTTGATTCTACAAGGTAATGTGGAAGAAAAAGAAGTGAGATGAGAATAAAATATTAAAAGTGAGTGAAGTAGACGTGGGAAGAAGAGAGAGGATGGAAAAAATATATGTAAGGATGACAAGAGACTCAGAATATAATCTAGGGATTGCATCACTGATAAGCGAAGAATGCCGTTTTCCGTATGGATTAAAAAAAATCAGGCCTAATATCTCAAATATTTTGTAACCAGTTTTGTTGGGTGATGATGATGATGATGATGCCTTTAACACAGTAGCTTTTTTTTTTTTTCAGATGGACACCAGGTGAAGAAGGTTGCCTTAATCGTACTCCTAGATGCGTGGGACATTGTTATCATTGGGCCTTGCGAGTAGTAGATTTTGTTTGATTACTAACCAATAAGTGAAAGCGATGATAACCAACTCAGAATTTAGACTTGGTTATATCCCAGGTGACATCATCATTCCTTGGAGGGACAAACACAGAGTGGGAAAAGCCTAGTATCCCAATAGTGAACAGTTAAGATTACTGTATTTCTGCATTTCTTTGATTTCGAGAGGCTTCCCCAACTTAATAAGACTTCCAGTGTCACCCCCAAAAGAGACAGGAGAAAAAGAAATGCTACCTCACATTAAATGTACCCGTAAGTTGAAAAGCACACTGGAATGTTAGAAAGGTTAAAATCAAAAAAGTATGTCTTGAAATAGAGGCAATAGTGGCAGCTATTTCTCTCATATCAATATTATGCAATGATGCTACATTTTCACAATTTTCAGTAGGGAAGTTGAAACTCTTTTCTCAAAAAAAGTATTATTCATGCTGAAACACTCTGCACTAACTTACGTTCTAACAGTGGTGACTGAGCCTACAGTGAAAACGCTGCCCATTTCTGCCCCAAGACAGAAGGAAGGGTTAGGGCGTTACTTGCCTTTCCAGGCTCGCATTCGGTCCCATCGGCCCAGGGAGTGTGCTGAGTCCGGCAGCCTTTGTGTGCTCCATCCATGTTATTGCACCAGAGTCGTCTACACTGCATCTGTTCATTTCAGTTAAATGACAATTCAGTGACAATGTGATTAGATGATATCAAACAAGGCAAGGATTTCTGTCGATTAATGTTTTGTCAATGATGTAGTATAGATTGAAAAGGGATTTTATTTCTTGGTATTATAAATGATAAAATATTCCAAAGGCTATAAAGAGCAGCTCATGAGACACACTATGCCTGGTGTAAAAGGGGAGCTACTGTATATCAAAAACACACATGGCGTCATCCGGTCCTCAGTAACACCTCCCTGTGTTACAGATGAGAACACTGAGGAACAAAGACAATGGAGCATGCTCACTATCACACTAGAATTGTCCAATGGGAGCTTAGGTTTGTGATGAGCTGTGATTGGAGATTAGGTTTGGCTTGACAGCAAAACTAGTTTTTCTTCTAGAGGTCATATATAATACCACAATCATATGATGAGTCTTTTCTAGGGTGTTGGGAGGTTTTCAGAGGAAAGAAGGGATATTACATTGTTAAATATTCCAGGCATACAAAAAGTACCAACAGTAACATAATGGATACCCGTGTACCCACCATCCAACTAAAGGAAACTTCACAGGCTCAGCTGAAGGCCTGCTACACTCATCCTCAATCCCAATCCCTTCCCCTTCTCCCAGAGGTGACCACTGTCCTGAGTGGTGGGCATCATTTCATTATCCCCGTTTCTTTTACTACAAATGTATAATTATCTACCAATAACATATAGCATTTCAACTATAAACAATGTATTTAGCATTTCGCGATACACTGATTTATCTTTCAACTTGCTTCCCCCCTCCACACACACTATAATTTTTAGATTTACCCAAGTTGATATATTTAGCTCTATTTCAGGACACATTTTAAAAAGGCTTTTTTCCTAATTATTAAACTAAATGATGCTCATAAAAGAAATATTCAGAAGGTACTAATAATTTATTTTTTTAAATAGAAAAAAGCCTCAAACTACTTAGTCTTTTCCGTAGTTATTCCTCCTCCTTTTTATAGTTGAGGACATACTCTACAAAATAATTGTTTATTCTGTTCTTAAAAAATGTATCAGGATCACATGTAGTTCATTTTTAATTATTGTATAATATTCCACTAAATGGAGACATCATAATTTGTTTAACCTTTCTATTGCTGTGCATTTCAATTATTACTAATGTTTACTATCATGAATAATGCAGAAATGAATATAAACATGGATCAATTTTACTCTAAAATTTTTATCATTTCCATGGAATCATGGTACTTTCCAATTCACCATGCTATCTCTAAAGTTTCTCCCAGCAAAACAAATAAACACACAGCCAAAGGGATAGAGTGGGGCATCCCAAAAAGGCAGAGTTCTGCTCATCTGCAACCTAATAACTATTGTATCATCTCATTGGTCCAAGTGTCCATAACACATCAATCAAAATATCACATACCTACCTGCTGAGCTACCACCAAAAATAATTTGAAGCCCCAGGTGGCTACAGGACACAGCTTTAACAAGCTAAAACAGTGAAAGAATTACCTTTACTGAATCTAGAAGAGTCCCTATAATAAAGGTCACCGAGACAGGTCCATGGGCATGAAAAGAGACAAGGAGAGAAAAGGTCCGAGTTCTGCCATTACTAGCTCTGTAACTCTGTCCTCTCTGAGTCTCACTTTCCCACTTGTACAATGAAAACAATAATGGCATCTACCTTTTGAACTGTCATGAGAGTGAAATGAGAAAGTGCAGGTAGAGCACCATCTGACCCCGAGGACTATTACTGTTTATCACCATCATCCATCGTTATTACTATTATCATTAAAATACAATGGACCATTCTCAACCCTTTCATGAGCAGTTTATATTACAGTGAGAAACTAATGGAAAACTATGAATAAAAAGAAGTCCAGAATCAATTCGTAAGGGCAGGAACAGCCCCAAACACTTACCATATATGGGCACACCTGAGAACCTGGTCCAAAAATCAATTCACATTGTTTATTCACGTTGTAAAGGAGGCCTGGCAGTTGGGAAGGCAAAGGGTAGGGTCTGGATTCAGGTTCGTTAAGCAAACACTCTCCGTAACCAGTGCTATGAAAAGCAAAAAAATACAGATGGTGAGAGACATGAATGAAATGAGACTTGTCAATTCTTCCAGATGAAAGTGAAGGCCATTCTGCCATTTTAATGGTAGAGAGAATAGTTTCTTTCTTATATTTGTTTTTTTCTTTTTAACCAAGGTTAAGTCTAAAAGCTGAAGTTATATTTTTGGTGTCTACATATTTGTGGACCAATGGTTATGCATACAGCATAACCAGTAGGAAATACGTATCTGTTAGATCATTTATGTCATTTTGTGGCAGTGATCTTTTTCATGTTCTCCAAGAGACTTTAAGCTTCTTAGGGGCAAAGACAGTGTCTTTTTCATCCAAGCCTAGGGCCGTGTCCAAGCAACAGATGTTTAGAAAATGTTTGCTGAATAGATGAGTGAGTGAATCAACAACTATAGCAAGAAATACCTTAGGCCATCTGATTAAAGAGGAAAAATAGCAACCTTCCAGTTCTTCGATTTTTCTAAAAACACTTCTGCAAAATTCACACTCAGTGAATTCTGATTAATAAAGTCCCCTCTTCCCTTTGGTTGCAGAAATATATGCCCAGTGACCTTAGGACAATCACTTAACTTTTCGTACTTCTGGGAGAGAAAAGCAATAAATCTGTGACAGAGGGATATTGTATAATGTAATTGGATCTTTGCATAGTCTGGCAGGAAGCTTAAAAAATAAAACAAGAAAAGAGAGAGGGAGACAGAGAGAGAGAGAGAAGTGCGGGGGAGAGGGAGAAATAGAGAGAGAAATAGAGAGAGGGAGGGACAGGGAGAAGGGCGGAGAGGGGGAGCGGGGCGGAGAGAGAGAGAGAGAGAGAGAGAGAGAGAGAGAGAGAAACGAGTGGGCAAACAAACACGTCCTCAATTCATCAACATAGAGGGCTGCTGCAATTTTCATCTGCCCAGATAACCTTTGGGATTAGCTCACTAGCCTACCCCTTTCCAAGCCAAAATTACTGCTATTGAAGCCCATAAATATTTGTGGCTTTCCTTCATCATATAATCACTTCCACGGTCCCTCCCCCAAGACTTGAACAGATTTCATATATTTACATGGAACAGATTTCATATATTCATATATTTACCAAAAAAAAAGCAACATTTACATATTCTCTTTAAGATCTCAACCTTCTCTTTAGCTCGGTCTGTAATCTTCTAAGCTCTGGCAAGGATATGAACTGCACAGATGTCAGAGTATTTTTTTTCCCCTCCTCCAAGGAATGTCAACAAAAATAACAACTCAAAAGGAATGCTTGACTCTACATTTTCTTTCCCACAATTAGTTCACTACGTGGAGGCCAGATACCAGAAGTCTGTGCTAAAAGAAAATTCAAGCCTTACTCTAAAAATTCAGTGATGTATTTTCGACTACACTTTGACCACATCCAGGGGTTGGTGTAGAAGTTCAATGTTGGAGCCATGACATGTTGGGGACTCTTTACTCCTTCTTCTTTGCACTTATTGTTGTCATCATGAGGCATATTAAACCTAAGGCCAACGAGACAATAATGAGAACGTCAGTAAACACCAAGGGATAGAGCTGTTATCATTGCTTTCAGGAATGTAACTAAGAAAAGAATTTCAACTGACTACTGTATCGCAGACAAGAACCTTAATCCTGGCGAGCAGAACAAAACTTACCAGCCAACTGAAGATGGAATGTAAATAAAACATAAATCTCACCCAATTTAATATAAAGTGCCTTTAATATATTAAAAAAAGATGTGGATTGAGCCATTATTTCGTTTAAGTGTACTTTTTGGAATTGCAGAGGCCCTGAATATGCAGTAGTTGGTGCTAGAATACAGTAGTTGGAATTCCTAATGAGCAGTTAAAAGCGAATTTATAGAGTCAAGAATTTGGCAAGTTATGATAATGTGTGAATATACAGTCAGTCAAGGTCAAACTTGAAGCCAAAGGTTTTCTAATAAGAGGCTCACTGTGGGTCTTGGCAGCTCCTCCTTTTCAGGTAAAGTTGACAAACGACAGAACTGTGTAGGTATATCATTATAAAGGTACAAAAAGTTCATGCATGATACCCATTAAGGAAGACTGCAAGCATGGAAACCAGAGGCATGGCAAATCAACTGGCTAACTCAAAGACAGCAAATAGTTTTATGCTTCATGCCAGTGCCAATCGACTGGTACTGATTTCCTGAAAAGTTGAGCAGAAAAGGATTCTTTAACTAATCCAGGTCCCCCGCCCTCACCCCAACCTCCAGAGAGGGCTGTGATGGAGTGCCAATGTCCTCTTGTGCTTGGGAGGGGATTCAGCAGCAGCATTAATACATATTTGCCATTCTTGGCTAAGCCAGAGAAAGTGAGAAAAAAACGATAGGAAACATTTCTCAATCCAGAAACGTCAATTCTACGATTTACGTGCCATTCTCAGCTTAAGTAATTATTACCATTGGGTAACAAGCTCAGAGTGGCTGTCTTCCCTGGATGGCTTTCCCTAATCACAAAATTCATGCATATGATTAATTTAGCATTTAGGGAGGAATTTCCTTCACTAGTTCATCTTGAAACATGGAAATAAGTGAGTCAGACACAAGTGTGTCTTCATATTCTTGCTTCATATAAAAGTGAAAGCTGTGATAAAAGTCTTTGAAGTACATTCCATTAATTTCTCTTCCTGTTTAGTTTTCTTTTTCTTTTAAAAATTTGGGCCTTGCAATAATTGCCAGATGGAATAATGTGTGATGGAAATTGTGAGATGGAGAAACTCGAACTGTCTTGGTTGAAATTAAAAGTACTTCTTAATGCTTAAGAATTCATTTTCTTAAAAGAATGGCTGCCCAGGTTTCTAGTTCTCAGCTGCGTAGTCAGTATACTACCTATGTCGACACACCCAACACAGCAAAGCATTCAAATATTTGTTAGTTGCTTGTTTCACTGTGGTGCAAAGGAGTTGGTATTTACTCCCTAGCCCTACCATAACTTGACAAAATCCAGTTTATTTCATCATATAAACAGAAAACTTCTTTTTATTCAAATGTCAGGCATATTTGCTCATAGCAGGGGCTAGATACTAAGAAATATTCATTAAGTACTTACTAAACAAAATAATCAAAATTTTTTTAGCATTTATGACATACCAGGCAGTAAATGTGTTATATGCTTTATTTCATTTACTCCTTTGACCCAATGAATAGTACTATTACCATCCATGTTTTACAGATAGGGAAGCGGAGTCATAGAGGTTCAACTACTTGATTAAGGTCACAAGGCTACTAAGATGGAGAAGCTGGGTTTGGAATCCACTTCTGTCTGATTCCAAAACCTTATTTTGGAATATATATAAACTGTATTCCCTCTTGCTAGACAAGTTGTGGAAGATTTGTGAGAAATACTACGTAAAGGTTTCTGTATTCAGTACAGACTCAATTACCTCCCAAATCCTTCCTAACTCTTAAATTCTGTGTGTCTATGAACCTGGTATGAGAATATAGAAACTGTTTGTGAAGCATCCAGTGATGCTCAACAGTTAGGAGAACAATTGCTTTTTGCTCCCAACAGCTTTTGGGTTTTATATTATCAGAAAGTCATGACTGTTACAACTTAACATTTAATTTTTAAAAAGTTCATTGGACATATGTGGATTGTCACTTTCCTTAAAATATGAGCAAACCTAACTATATGAGACAAAGCACCAAAACAAAAACAATTCATTCATAAGTTAGTAATATACTTTTCTTTAACTAACAACTCACATCATTCACTAGTAATTTCACTTTTCACTTCCTGAAGCTTTTGAGATGGGGTATATGTGTATTATCCCCACCTTACAGGTAGGAAAACAGCAAACATTTTCTCAAGTCAAAGAGAATGTAAAGCAATTCAGTCTAGAACTTGGGTATCTGGTTCCCAGCTGATTTCTGTCTTATGATGCTGATACCCAACAGCATCATTGGCTGGTACTCCAGCATTAGCTACTAGACTTTGGGCAATTTAATAGCACTAAGTCAAACACAGAGAAACAATCATATCTACCTCTGGGATATGATTAAGGAAAATAATATAAATAAAAGCTCCTAAAACAATGCTAAAAATATGGTTAATTGTTTTGGGGGGTAGGGATGTTTGTTGATTGTGCACTGAGGTTTCTCTATAGTTGAAAATATTTAGTTTTTGCTACTTAAAATTCTCACTTTCCTTAAAATGTCAACTTTATAAACTGGCTATCTAAAAGGAGTTTATAAGTTCCTGATGAAAAGAAAGTAACAGGAAATTAATTATATTTCTTTAGTGTACTTTCCTTAGCCATATATTCGTGGAAAATATTAATCTGTTAATCACACAAACTCTCTGCCCTTTGAAAATATTCCTATCTCTGTAACTTTTCCTAGTCCATTCCTGGGGTAGGAATAGCTGCCCTGTTGAAATGTTACCTTATTCTTTATGGGCAAATCTACTCTCCAATTTAAAATTCTAAAGGAATTTACTAAATTTTATGCAAAAGAAAAAAAAATCCCTAAAAGATTCTGTTAAAATGAATTTGGGGAAACTGAGTTAAACAAAACCAACAAGTTAATACAGAACTTGTCAGAGCCTTTACTTTATACCATTTAGCCTTGTGACTCCAAGCAGGGATAGACTAGGAAAACATTTTTTTTTTAAATCGCTTGGCTGTAAAACTTCTTTTTTATTTTTCACAGACCATTCTTTTGGAATTAGTATTACAGCCTTTGTGCTTTGGGAATACTGGCAGTATCCGTAGTTTTCAAATTGAGTTCCAAGAAATCCTTGAGTTTCATGAAAGCATTTCAGAAACCAAAAAGAGAAGAAGCTGACAAATCAGGACCTTGGCCCAACACAACTGCTTCATTTAAAGGCAAGCCTTTTTCGTATTCTAAAGATTGGGCATCTGACAATATTTCCTTTGGAGAAAAGATGTGTTTTTAAAATATGCTTGAAAGGTACTAGCTTTAAAATATACTCATTATATGTGGAACTGAATTGGAGACATTTCTCTATATGCATCTCGCTTTGTACCTAGCAAAGAACATTGCACATAGGTGCCTTCGAAAAACTGGTAAATGAAAAAGCTTGCTCAGTAGATAATTTTAGCTATAAAGTTAACAGCTGACATACAAATTGATATACAACTATATTATATTAGTGACATCTTCTGAGAAAATTATTTCAAAAAGATATAGTACAAGCGATTTAATAATTCTAGCAGTAAAATAATAGAGATCAAAAATCAGAATAATTTCTGGGAAATTTACACCGTTCGCCACCTGTTCTAACCATGCTCTGTCTCTAAAGAACAAAAAGGAAAAGCCAGTTTCATAATGACTACTTAGTGGCCAAAACTAGCAAATGTTTTCTTTGCTCTATCTTTGTTCATTCTCTTCTCTGAAAGGAGACTTATCACTGTTCCGTGAGATCAAATGTCTGAATTATAGACTTGTATAATTAGAATCAGGAATGATCTGATTTGTGAAAACTCCGTGAGCCAGGCCAATGATGGGGGACTGTCCTAGGCAAAGATGTTAAGTCAGAAAATTTCTCCTAGCTGATATCCCCTCTGCTTCAGTGGATGGTTTGGAAAAGCCCCCTTTCCCCAATTCCCAGTAGGAAAGGAGAGCGTTAGACTTTGTAGAGACAGCTTGTACATTTAAATCAAAGATATACATGAGCTACAGCCAAAGCGGGTGCACTGCATTTACCCAACTTTCTGAAATCAAAGTCAGACTCTACTATGACTTGGGAAGTATCTCTCTCCCTTTAAAGTCAAGTAAATGTTCATTATTGTGAAGGAAGAAAAGTTTTAGGTCACTCTGAATTAAATAAAAATATGGAAAGAAAACATACACATGGCCCAATTCATGGGCTATTGTAAAAGCTGTGCTCAGTCCACTGTCTTCACTAATAGAACAGCTTCTGTATGGATCGCAAATGGTTCCCAGTTCAGCAAGACCTATTAGAATGGGAAACAAACAAACAAACAAGAATTTACTTTAAAAAGCAATTGTGGCTTGAAATAAAAACATGTAGTAAACTGTTGTTGTCACAGAGGATACATACAGCAGACTCACCTAAGGTATCACATTTGTCATGAGCTCTGCAGATATCCTGTCTGAAAGCAAAGCAGACTTAGGGCCTTGACGACACCAAAGAGTAAATGTCAATACAAGTAAACACTATAGAGTCTTCTAGGAATTCACAACATCACCCACTACAGGGAAGGGGACTACAAAAAGCAAACTAATAAGGCCAGGGGTTTGCAACTCAAAAAGTTTAGGAATCATTGATCTAAGGATAAAGAGCTACTTTGAAAGGTTGTCTTCTGCCTGAGGGGTGGCCACAGAGCAAGCAAAAACCTCTCCAACCAGGATTTTTCCTCATACCATAGAGGAAGTGATTCTAGTTTCTTAACAAACATTCCTGAATGGGCTCTAAATGCCTTTCAGTTATGTTTAAGAGTGCTTGCTTGTGACCATATCAGAGGTGAATGACAAGCAGCACAATTAGGCCAGTGTAACCTCTTCGTTGCCCTGTACAGCTTTTTAAATATTTTTGAGCTAGTAGATTTCACACAAAATAAAAATCCATATCTCTGACTTCTCCAAAAATCATAAAAGTTGGCAACACTGGGCTCATATGCTGCATAGTAGCAATCTGAATAGCAGCTGCCCCTGCTCTAAGGGCATTTCCTTTCAGGCCTGATTAACTTTTTTACTGACTACTTGGCACCTATTGGTTACTGGTTCTCAGCCAGGGGTGATTCTGTATCCCACCCATCCCTCCCCACCTCTGACCCCAGAGAGCATCTGGAAACCTGTCTGGTCTGAAGACATTGTTGGTTATCCCAACAGAGAGGAGGGAGAGTGCTACTGGTATGTAATGGGTAGAGACCAGGGACGTTGCTAAACAACCTGCAGTGCACAGGACAGCGCCCCAAACAAAGTATTATCTGGACCGAAATGTCTATAGTGCTGAGGTTGCAAAACCTTGTATTAGGGGCTGGCTGCCAGGAATATACAATCTCATCCCATCAACTTTCCTGGAAACTGAGAGATTTGAGGAACAAGAAATTCACATACCTCGTTACGAGAACAGCAGTATCATGATGGATTCCACCCGGATAGTTCTTTGAATGCTGCCACTGGCAAAAGTTTCTTAATGTCGTCTGGGCATTAAAAGATATGGAAGGTCCTTCCTAAATACAGAAAAGAGTTATGGTTGGTCCGTTGTACCCACACCAACTAGATATGCCATTTCGGATACAGATAGAAGAAAGAAGAAAAAAACTTTATTACCTGTTCATTATGAATCACAACTAAGTTCACAATAACAATATTAATTAAATTTCCAATACTGGGGTCTTTATAGATAGAGGCTACCTGCAACCGAGATAAATTTTTCAAAGTTAATTGTGAACTCCGTGTAAGCAATAAGCAATTCACTTCTTACGTGGGGTTCCACTTCTTTTTACATTTCATGCAACATATGAGTTTTTAGTTTTAAATTTTCATGTATTCGACAAACATTTATTAAAAGTCTCTTTGTAAAATTCATAGATGGCAGTTTTAAATAATGATAAATTCTAACGAATTTGAATTTTAAGGTGTTTTCTTTGCGAATTGCACGGCCACACCATTTAATAGTTCTCTATGCCAAAACACTAGATATTAATTTTTGACCAAGCTCTTTCATCCCAGCTGAAGTCTCAGATTGCCAAATTTTGGAATCTCACATTGTCCACATTTTTGCTAATACTGCCGTTCTTCATGTTTACCACACATTTGTGTTCTCTGCAACCTGGTAACCTATTTTTTTTTCCATTATTATTGTTAATTATGAGAGCTAACATTCATTAAACGCTTATTGTGGACTAGATCCTTGCTGAAAACTGCATATGCATTTGCATTTAGTCCTATAGCTAGGTGTTATTCTAGTCTCTGCTCAAGAAATGAGGAAACTAAGGCTCAGAGAAATTAAGTAACTCGTCCAAGACTAGACAGTGGTGAGTAGCAGAGCCAGAACTCTAAACCTATGTGTTTGATCCAAAGTCCAAGCTCACAACTGAAATTCTTATGACAGGTCTGAATTTATGGGGTAGACATGTTGTTGAGCCTGCAAGGTCTGATAGGTTTTTCTTTTTCTGTTCCAGGACAGGAGAGGGATGGGCACATGGGACTGAGCATGGAGAAGACGGGTAACGGGAGGGCAGAGGGGAGGCAGATTGGGCTTTGAGGTGGGGAGCAGGGGAGACTGGTTCACAGCAGTGAAGGGAAAGAAGGAGAACCATAGGCCAGAGAGAGGGAAGAAGAAACTCCAAAGCAATGTTTCCAAACATGGTTGTTTTTTTACATTCATTTGTAGAATATGTTAAAAGTAGATTACGGTTCAAATAAACTAAGGTCAGTTCATTAAAAGGAATACTATGCTGAGGCTTAATATGAATAAGGACAAGATCATAGGGGCTGCTGTAGGGAACAAGCGCTAATAGTTCAAGAAAAAAGCAATGTGTAAAACAGTATAGAACAGTGCTCCATGTCTGTTTGAAAAAAAGTTGTATATGCATACATATATGCTTAAGAAATGTCCAGAGTTGTGCTGTCCTATATGTGCTGCCACGTGTGGTCACCGAGCACTTGAAATTTGGCTAGCCTAAATTGAGATGTGCTAAGAGTATAACATACTGGATTTTGAAGACTTAATATGACACAAAAAAAATCTCATTAATAATTTTTTAAATAGTATTTGAATATAAAATAAAATGCATTACTAAAATTAATTTTACCTATTTGTTTTATTTCATGTGGCTACATGAAAATTTTAAATTATATATGTGGCTTTCATTATATCTCTATTGGGCAGAGCTGTTTAGAAACATATGCAAAAAAACTTTTAATAGTGGCTGCCTCTGGGAAGGGACCTGAGAGCTTGGGTAGGGAAGGACATTTGTTATTTATCAACAGTCTTTTGTTATGTTTGATTTTTTTAAGTATGCGAATTTATCGTTTTTTCAATTCAAAATGAGAAGAAAAAAGTGAAGGGAGAGATTAGTGCTTGAGGCCTCATCCCAAGGCTATTTAGAATCCTGAGGAAGAGGATAAAGGCAGGCAGATGCATTTAAAAAGGCTCCATGGGTGACTTTGATTCACAACCAGCATCCAAAAGTCTTACTGGAGACCCACACCTGGCTGTCCAAGTTCATATGTCAGACAAAGAGCATATATTTTGGACACTGGACAAGCCAAAGTTCACATATAGTCTCCAAGCCACTAACTAGCTTTACATGACCATAGGCAAGTGATCTAACTCCTCCGAGGCTCAGTTTTCTTACCTATGAAATGGGATGATAATCTTACCCAGCAGAGTTGCCAAAAAAAGGCTTAGAAACGATGCCTTGTAAATAAGAAGCACATTGTCTAACACAGAATAAACACTCGATATTGATGGCCATTGTTGTCATCATAAAATAATCTTAGGTTCTCTTCAGTCACTTGCCCGAATCATTGCAATGCTAGCCCTGAATGATCCTCCAAAGCACTGTGTGGAAACCCATTCCCCAATAGCACATTTAGGGACCTCATAAATCACCTTCTTTTGAATGTACTTACAATTGACATTAAAGTTAAAATATAGTGTTGAAGATTTGCTCCATGGTATAAAACCATTTTTTTGTCTGCCACCACCATCACTTCTACAAACCGTGGATAGGATAAAAAACGTTTTGTTCTTCTGTGGGTCCTCTTTTCTCTTGTGCTGTCCGTCTTGTTACCATAGGCAGAAACGGCCTTTGTTGCTAAGCTGCTTTTCAACACTGCCACGTCATCGGCCAGGCTACTCCTTTCTCCCCATTTCCTGCTTCTCGTTTTCCTCTTGTCTTTACTGTGACTATTTTTGTGTTCTGTAACAAATCAGATGGTATGTATCACATTTCAAGCCACATCTATTTCATATTAAGAACCAAATTTGACACATCTTACAATGCCACCTCTGTAGTTAAATTACATACAAAATCAAGTTCTCTACACTGTGGACTCTACACGTGAACCTCAATCTGCACTCTCCTCTAAACGACTAAAGACTTGAAATTAGCTTCCCTGGAAGTTTCTGTAAATGCTCATATAAGGTATTAGAAAAATCAGGCCTGCCTGAGTTTAACGAAAACAATTGAAAATGAGTCTTTTCATTTGGTAACAAAAGTCTTGCTGGGATTTAAGCAATTTCCATTCATTGTTCTTTGTCATAGATCCAATAAGAGCCAAAAGCAGCTATAGAGCCCTCAAGAGTGGAAACGGAGATGCTTCATGTACATCACTTTTGATATTCAATGAGATACAGTATAAAGATGTCTGAGAGGTGGGCAGGCTAATAATAATAAAAAGGAACTATAGAAAATGGAAACAAGGTAGACATGGTATTATTCTATTACTGTGTTTGATCATTACAATACACAAAATGTAAGAATAGAATCACGGCTATTCGATGCCTCTGAATTTTTTTAATTAGCTTATTTCAGGGCTCAGTTAAGAAAGCAGACTAAACTCAGAGAGTATGAACAGGCAGTTGGCAGTTGGGACCATGATGTATAATGACAGATTAGCTCTACTCATTTCCAAATCTTGCCTGGCCCTCCAGAGTTCCACACAATCTTGCCACTCAAAGTGCAAGTCCTTGGACCAGTAGCATTGGCAACCCTCGGAAACATGTTAAAAATGCAGACTCTCTGGCCCCACCTCAGACCTGATAAATCAGAATCTACAGTTTAACAAGATCTCCAGGTGATTCATATTTGTGTTAATGTTCTGAGAAGCACTAGTTTCAAACTTGGCTTGCAGCTTGTATTGTTAGTGAGAATATTCAATTTCATAGCCATCAATCACACAATAAACAGAATAAGCAAAAAAATGTCTGCCAAAATACCTTTTGAGTAAAACCATAATTTAATCGGTTATCTTGCCTATCAGCTCATAAATGTGCTTTAAAGCTTTAATGTGTGAAGGAGAAAAACACTTTCCTCTACCCTTATAGGTTCTTTTGGCTGCTCTAATAATTAAATCAACATGAGACAGATTAACAAGAGGAAATAGCCAAATTTGATTACATACATAGGTATGGGAACCCCACATTCATGAGAGAGTCAGAGACCCTAACACATACATGAAAGGTTCAGAGACAGAAAGTTAAAATGAAGTATACGTGAAATTCTGAGCAAAGGTTGAAGGTAAAGCACCTTCGGCTTTCAGAGGAGAGAAAAGTCATGGGTGACAAGAACAGCAGATGTTAAGTAATTAGGTGTCTGCCCTATACACAGGTCATAAAAAGTCATTTCTGGTGACAATTATTATTATGCTCAAGGCCCTTATTTTAAATTCTTTAAGGAAGAGGTAAACATTTCTTGTGAGCCTTCAGGGTCTCAATTGCCTTCAGCTCAAAATAACTCCCATGCCAAAATGGCATATCTTGGGGAGGCTTGTTCTTAACTCCTTCAAAAGCCACTAGCTTGTAGTCTAAAATAGGCAACAGAATTATACAACTAAGAAGTAGGCTTACCTAAGACACAAGAAATAGAGTTTATTACAGCAGTAAATAATATACAGAACACTACCAACAAAGTTAAACTGTAATTGGTTTTGTATTTGACGGGCTCAAATATTTGGCCATTATAACCTATTGCTAAAACAATCAATTTAGGCCAGTGTGTGTATTTTGCCCAAGTTGAGTGTTTTAGTTGTTGTTAAAACAGTGAAATCAGTCCAAACTGTCAAACAAGATATACGTGGTCCAGCTATAGGTAACATGACTAGCCTAAAGCCTGGTACATAGGATTCAACATTAGATTCTTTCCTTCAAGTCTCTCTTTCAAATGTATTCATATATCTATACATATTCCATTTGGGTAATTAGGCGCTCATTCCATTTTTAAATCATAAATGTTTACACACTAGATACTAATCAAGCACCTACTATGTTCCTGGCATTGAACTTTTTTGTGTATGTTATCTCATAATTCCTCTCAGACTGAGAAAATTAACCTCTCTGTCACACATGAGGAAAATAAGTCCCAAAGAGATTGAGCAACTTGTCCAACATCATGGAGCAGGAAGTGGTGGTACGAGGAATCGGGCATGGATTTGCCCAACACCCTAAATGGTGCTCTATTAGGCAAGATTTCTCAAAAGGAGGGGATTGAAATGGACTCATGGTCTGACTGACAGTTTCCAAATTGAATATAAAGTGGAAAAAAGAGAGCACCTGGTGGATATTTTCACAAAGATTAGCTTTTTACAACAGGTGTATAGAAGCCATGTTGAAAATTGATGTTTTTTTAATACATTAAGGAAATATGTTACTTATTTTGTGAAACAAATAATCCTTGTTTAATGTCTTCTGTAAATTTTTATTATAATAGTAAAATTTCAAATGTTTAAAGTCTCTCTTTTTTCATATTCTCAATTTCATTAATTCCTGCTTATTAGTTTCTTCTTTCTGCTTGCTTTAGGTTTAGTTTTTACTCCCTTTTTCAGTGTCTTTAAGTGGAAAGTTAGATTATTGATTTGAGATATTTCTTCATTCTTAATAGAGGAATCTATAAATTTACAGCTATAAATTTCCCTCTAACCGCTGCTTTTGATGCATCTTGTAAGTTTTGGTATGTTGTGTCTTCATTTTAATTCATCTCAAAGTATTTTACAACTTCTCCTTTGACCTATTGGTTGCTTACCAATGTTCTATTTACTTTCCACATATTTTTTTTCCCAGTTTGTTTTTTTCTGTTATTGATTTCTAATTTCATTCTACTGTGGTCACAGAGGATACTATGTATTACTTCTGTCCTTTCACATTTATTGGAAAAAAATTTTTTTTTTGGCCTAGCATATGATCTATTCTGGAGTATAGATCATGTATACTCCGAAAGAATGTGTATTCTGCTCTTGTTGAGTAGAGTATCCTATAGATATCTTTTAGGTACAGTTGGTTTATAGTGTTGTTCAAGTTTCCTATTTCCTTGTTGATCTTTCACCTAGCTAGTCTATCCATTATTGAATATGGAGTATTGAAATTTTCAACTATTATTGTTGAATGGTCGATTTCTCCCTTTCTGTATGTCTTCGCTTCATGTATTTTGCTGCTCTATTATAAAGTGCATCTATGTTTAAAACTGTTAAATCTTCTTGATTATAAAACTTTTTGATAAACTTTATTGGTAAAATAAAGTGAAAGAAGCCAGTCGCAAAAGACCGCCTATTATATGATTAGTCATATGAAATATCCAGAATAGGGAAATCTATAGAGACAGAAAGTAAATTAGTTGTTTAGGGGTAGAGGTGGGTGGGACATAGGGGGATTGACAGGTTAAGGGGTACAGGGTTTCATTTTCAAGTGATAAAAAAATGTTCTAAAATTGACTCTGATGATGGTTGTGCACATCTGTGAATACACTAAAAACCACTGAATTGGACACATTAAATTGATGGATAGTAAGGTATGTGAATTATATCTCAATAACGCTGCTTCGAAAATAATGTATGTCACTTAGTTTGTGAAAAGTAAATAATCCTCAATGTCTTCTGTAAATATTTTGATTTATTGGATTTATTTAGCAAAAAGTATACCTGCAGTGAGAAAAACACTGAAGAAACACTGTACAAAATTCATTCTTTTTGACCTCTAAGGGGAAGAAATGTGTAGTCTCAGAGAAACATCGGAGAGGATTTGGGCATGGGAAAACCAGAGCATAAATTAAGGCACTAACTAGAAAAAAAAGGAACACTTATTTAAATCACAAAGATGAAATGAATTAAGGCTATGATTTCAAACAAAGAATAATCCATGTAAATTCTAACATACCTGGAAGACAGTTCATTTACAAGTAACCTGTGTCTCCTAGAAATAATTCAGTATAGTTTATGTAGCATAAAAATGCAAGAATAAAGTGACTTCTTCAGAATTGATAACCTCTTTTAATACATAATATTTCCCTGTCTTTTATCCATCTGACCTTTTATCCTAATGGGTTAGGATGATATTTAGTGACCTAATTAGCCCAACTAATTGCTATCACATTAACCATTTTAGCAAGCAATTTTGAATTTAGCATTGAAAATGGTATGAGCTTTAATAATTCAAATAACTCACTACAAACACATGAACGTTTTTACTGAGAATCAAAAAAAAATAAAGAAAGAAAGAAAAAGAAAATAGAAATTATAACCTATATATGTACACAACTCTCTTGCCTCTGAACAGAAATTGTTAATAACAGGGAATGATTTCTCCCAAGTGACACATACTGTTAGGATACAAAGAAAATCAGCCACGTTTCCCTTTAATGACCTTTTAGCATAATGGAATTGAAGCTAATGTTTCAAATTTGCAATGTCATTTTGCTAATAGTTTTATCAGAATGGGCTACATAATGAAATTTTATCCTTGTGGAAAGCACAATACAAAATATTTTTTGATCTTTTCTCCATACATTATTACTTTTTACTGAGATATAATTTTCCTACCATAAATTTCACACTTTCAAAGTATACAAGTCAGTGGTTTTTAGTGTATTCATAGAGTTGTACAATCATCACCATTATCTAATTTTAGAATATTTTCATTGTCCCCAAAGGAAATCATGTACCCATTAGCAGTCACTCCCCATCTCCCCTCTCCCTCCAGCATCTGGCAATCGTTAAACTGTGTTTTGTATCTATGTATTTCCTATTCTAGCATTTCATACAAATACAGTCATACAATATGTGGCTTTTTGTGTCTGGCTTCTCCCCCTTAGCATATTTTCAAGGTTCATCCATGTTGTAGCATGTATCGGTACTCCATTACTTTTTATTGCCAAATAATATTCCACTGTATAGATATACCACATTTGGTTAATCCATTCATCAATTGGTGGACATTTGAATCCAACAACTCAATGTATGTGCAAGTTTTTGTGTGACCACGTTTATATTTCTCTTGGGCAGATACCTAGCAGTAGAACTCTTGGGTCATATGGTAATTCTGTTTAACATTTTGAGGAACTGCCAGATTGTTTTCCAAAGTGGCTGCTCCGTTTTCATGTTTCTTCTTGAAGTTCAGATGTGATACTCAGAAATAAGAAATCACTTTATTATGGTTCTTTTCTTCAAGAATTCTTCGATAATTACTCGTGCTTACTTTAAACTAGTTTATGAGCAACTTGGCCTAGTTCAAATCTTAAAATAGCAAGTTGAACCAAAAAAGATATACAGATGGCAAATGAGTGTATGAAAATATGCTCCACATCATATTTCATCAAGGAAATACAAAGTAAAACAGCAATGATATATGACTATACCCTAATTAGAATGGCTAACATCCAGAACACTAATACTGACAAATGCTGATGAGGATATGGAGCAACAGGAACTTTTATTCATTGATGGTAGAAATGCAAAATGGTCCAGTCACTTCGAAGACAGGTTGGGTGTTTCTTACTAACCATACTCTTAATGTATGATCCAGCCGTTGTGCTCCTTGACATTTACTCAAAAAAGCTGAAAATTTATGTCCATTCAAAAACTTGCACGTAGATGTTTATGGTAGCTTTATTCATAATTGCTAAAAGTTGGAAGCAACCAAGATGTCCTTCAGTGGGAGAATGGATAAATAAACTGTGATACATCCAAGACAGGGGAATGTTATTCAGCACTAAAAATAAATGAGCTAACGAGCCATAAATAGATTTGAAGGAAATTTAAATGTATTTTACTAAGTGAAAGAAGCCAATCTGAAAAGGCTACATCTTGTATGATTCCAATCATGTGACATTCTGGAAAAGACAAAACTGTGGCGACAGTAAAATAAATATCAGTGGCTGCCAGGGATTGTGGCTAGATAGGGATGTATAGGAAGAGCATTCAGAGGATTGTTGGGGTACTGAAAATACTCTGTATGATACCATAATGATGGATATATGTCATTATGCATTTGTCCTCGCCACAGAATGTACACCACCAAGAGGGAATCATAATGTAAATTCTGGACTTTGGGTGATCATCATGTGTCAATGTAGATTCATCAATTGTAACAAATGCACCACTCTGGTGAAGGGATGTCGATAGTGGGGAGGCTATGTGTGTGGGGGGACAGGGAAATCTCTGTACCCTCCTCTCAATTTTTTTGCGAACCTACAACTGCTCTAAAAAATGAGACTTCATAAAAAAAAAAAAAAAAAGCGTGTGATATATCCAAGAATCGAATACACGCTTTCATTCAGAGAAACGTGTATTATTTTGCAATTTGAACCCTCATGTGTGCATGAAAACAAAATCCAGGCATACTAAGCTCTAACTAGCAGTTGTATGCTTCCTAGTGTTAAGTTATAGGCACTACAGTTGTAACACTGTATTCCAAGAAGGTGAGTTAATGCTGCTTTTGAAACCATTTTGGCCTTGATGACTACAAATAGTAAATAGCCAGTGTTCTAAGAGCTCATTCTCTAAAGGGAGCAAGCTTCAAGTTCTATTTTACTTGGGCAAATAAGTGACTTGCTCGCTCTCCTTTCTCCCGCTTGTAAAGCTGAATAAGAACAGTACCTATTTCATAGAGTTGCTTTGAGAAACCACTGGAGATCATGCACGTAAAGATACTAGCACATAGAAAGGACCCAATAAATAATGTAATTTTTTTTTCTTCTATTTTTACCAGTCATAAGGTAAGTTAGAACTAAAAGGAATCACTTAAGGGAGAGTGATTGTTACAAACAGTCTCACAATGACAATTTTCTGGCTTACAATAACAATTTCAAAGTTATAAGCTGTTTATATCCTGAAATGATCTTTTCTAAGAAACTTTTCTGGTCTCCAGTTTCCTGACCTCTTAAATGGGCATATAAATGCTTGCTTTTATTTTGATGCTATTTTTAAGAATTAAATGAGAAAGTATATGGAAAATTCTTTGAAAATTGACTTAAAAATAACTACTTGAGCCCCTATTTTGTGAAAGGCACTGGACTAGGTAAGTTAAACAAAACAAGAATAAAACCTGGGGCAATTTTTAAAAGGAAACTATTATAAAAATTTAAGATGGTATCATTATTTAAAAAACTCACAGTCAAAAACTTTAGTATTTGCTTATTTGGTAAAAATGTTTTAAATGAGCTCCATTTCACATTGCCATGCAATAAAATGCATAGTACATTACAAAATAACTGGAATTATTTTAGAAAATAACATCCAGGCCTTGTTTATTCAGCAGTTACTCATTGAGTGTTTCCCACCAACTGGGGTTGGGCTAAGAAGATTCGAATGCTAACATTAACAGCTGGGAAGTTAATCATTGCTCTCTATTTTCATAAGGTTTATAAAAATTTAACTGAACTTTCTTAAGGCACTGAGTCACCTTGTGATCGTGTGGTCGCAACACAGGACCACAGGGAAAACTGGAGAGCAAGGCTTTTAGCAAGTCCCTTTTTCGCTCTACCTAGGCTGGACAGCCAGAAGGACAAGAACCATTAGTGGTTTCACACTGGGATTCTGAAGCCTGACTAGCCTGGTTCACATTCCTGCCTTAGCACTGCTCTAGCAGCCTTTTCTGCCTCTAAGGCTCAGTTTCTTCATCTGTAAAAGGAGGACAATAACAGCGTACACCTCAAAGGCTAGCTGTGAGGGTTAAAAGAGATAACACATAAAAGCCCCCTAGAGCAGTGACACATAGGAGGGATCTATTAAATATATCATGTGATAAAAATTATTAGCTGTTATTGTTTCACTGGTAGTATGCAAAATATCCTGTTTGTAAATTAGTGTGTTGACATTGAGGTTTCTGAAACAAAACAATTTTGTTTTAGAAAGAATCTTCTAAAGGAAAGGAGAGGGAAAAGGAAGAACCAAAAGGAGGGAGGGAGGGAGAGAGGGAGGGAAGGAACTGAAGGCTCTAAAGGCCAGGCTCTGCTCTCACAGGGCTATCAATCTAGGTAACAAACACATGCAGACTGATAGTGAGAAGAGTCTGAGGCTTAATTAGATGTAAACAAATGCAAACACTTCCACTTCTCAACTGGCTCCAAGGCCTGATAACACACTGGGAGCAAAAAGTGGAAGCCATGACAGTTCCCTGGCTGTTTTTGTTCTAGTTAGAGCTAAGATCTGCGCTCATTGGGTATGCTCAGGAGTTACTTAGTGAAGCCTTCAGACAAGGCCTCCACAGGACAGGAGAAATAGTCTACTGGAACCAGAGGAAGATGGATAAACAAGCTAGATGTGGGGGGAAAAAAGATAAAACATAAAAACAAAAACAGCCATAAAACCAATGATGTTCTAATGATAAAGAACAATGTGTTTCCAGAAACTGGGTGGATAGTTATTCTGTATATAAAAAGCTTAAAAGGGTATGAATGAAAACTCACTAAGGTTTTATTTTTTTTAAAGGGTCCTCAATTTGCTAGCTTTAAAATGACAATGAATCCATGGATACTAGGATTGTGTCCCTAAACCCATCTCTCTCTGTGAGCTCTGGGGTGAAAAAAAAGTGACATGCCCGTGTCTGGAAGTGCTCCATGCAGTACTAATGGGAAATGAGTGTAAAGGCCAGTGGAGGGAGAGATATTGCTGAGCCTACTTTTCGGCAGGCCAGAGCCTATGAACAGTTTCCCTGAGAGTGGTCTACGGAACATTAGTCCCAGAAGATATTTCCAAAAACAAATCAAGTAGGTTTGCAAAAACACTTTGCACAGTATTCACATCTGGGACTTTCTCCAGGCACATCAGCATTTTAAGAGCTTTGAGGAGTCTTGCGGCAAAGAAACCAGTTTACATTTTTTTAACCGTGTAACGGGGAAACGTGTGAGATCTTGGTCAGTTTGTGGGACAGGTGATGGGGACTCAGCATCTCTGGAAATAGAAAGAGATGGAGAGGAGTGTACTGAAGGGCTTCTTCTCAGGGAGAGAAGAAGATGCTGTTGGAAGAAAACAATTGAGAAGCTTGTTGCAGTTCAAGGGGCTGTGGGGGATGGTGGCTAGTGGGAGGCATGTCTGAGGGTCACCACACTATCTTCTAAGGGGCGAGTGCCTCCAGCAAACTGGGGAGTTAAACTTGCTAATTTAGGTATGCAAGCTGGGCACTACCCCCAAAGGCTCTGCTGTATGCTTCCTCATTCACCATCCTGCAGCTCCTCCAACTAGATGTAGCAACCATGACTACTGTTCTGATAATACTGGCTAACATTTGTTGGGTGCTCTCCTCTGTGTCAGGAACTCTTCTAAGCACTTTCTTTGGATTAATCTGATTATTCATCACAACAACTAGATATGGTAGGGATTATTATCTTCATTACACAAATGAGAAAACTGAGGCACACTTGAAACAACTTGAGAGAATATTTAAAGAATATCTATTTGAAGGAGTATAAAATGCTGAACATACCCGAGATTATATTTTACTCAGAGACTGTTTGGTTTTGCTATTAATACCCTGCAAAATGCTCTTTGGGAAATGTTGGTTTTGACTCATTCCAACTCTTAGCAGTCAGGGGAGTCTGGCCTTTCTGGTTGGTGAGGTGTCAACTACCCACAGCCACTCTGCACTATCTGTGGTCTGCTTTTGATGGCTCCCTCTCAGGCCCTTTTGTGACACGGCTTGAGATCTTCTAGGCCAGCACTCTCCAGTAGAAATAAAATGTGAGCCACACTTGGAAAGTAAGAATTTCGAGTAGCCACATTAAAAAAAAAAAAGTCAAAGAAACAGATAAAATTAACTTTAATAATATTTTCTATTTTATCCAGATATCTCAAATATTGTCATTTCAACATGTGGCAGTAGCCACATTTCAAGTGCTCAGGAGACACAGGGGACTACTGGCTACTGTATAGGATGGTGTATTCCGGGCATTAAGTGTTTTCAGAGTAAATACTAGAGAGAGGCAAGGTGATATGCTAAATAAGAGTTTGAGGTTGAGAGTCAGAGACCAGTGTTCAAATCCCAGCTGCTCCACATTTAATCTGTGTGACCCTGGGCAAGTCACTTAAATCCTCGCTTTCCTCATCTGTGAAATGGGGATGATAATGGGTCCTTCCTCACAGGGAAGTTAACTATCTTAATACATATAAAGCAGTAAAACAGGACCTGGGGCATAGTAGGTGCTCTATGGGTGGTATTGGCTGTGATGACTCATTCCTGAAGGTGAGTACTCTTAAGGCTGCAAGAATGAAGTGGCTGCAGGGCTTCCCGCTATCTGACATTTGTTGCAGCTTGTGGGTGGCCCTAAGGTTGAATGAACATAATGCCTGTGGTGGGTCGAAGTATCACTCCCATATCAGAGATTAAAGAGCAGATGGGCAGGAGCTCTTTAAAAAGGCTTCTAAGCAGCTCCTGGAGAGCATATCTCCCACATTCCTTTGATACACAAGTCTCCCAGTTTACACAGGACTGAGGACGAGTTTATACACCACTGCCTGCACTACAAACTCTTTCTTGTCCTGATGTCCATGTTCCTGTGACCATGGCAATGAGTGGTTGCAAGGGCATGCTGTACTGATTGTAGTGGAACTCACTAGGAACCCTCCCAACCATAGGCCACCTTCCTGCGGCACCCACACCCTGGCCCAGCTCAGGTAGTTAGTTGCTGTAAATTCGGCTCTTGCTGTAAATTATTCCTTAAATAAATTAAAAGCCTAATATCTTTCTCCCTAACCTTGAGATAACTTAAATGATCTCACTAGTTTATTCTTAATTGTTCTTACACTTTAATCCAGTGGCACTACCAAAATCTCATTTGAGTAGCACTTTTGAACATCCTATTTCTAGGCACCTTTAACAGACAGCTTTTCCTTGATTTGCAGCCTGGGAAGAACACAGGACTGGTAAGTAAGAGTCCTGTGTTCAGGACCCATTTTCCCATTTATTCTAGCTCCAAGCTTATGAATCCCTTCAAAATTCTGAGCCTGATCTTATTATCACGAAGTGAAAGACTGGAACAGAAGTTCTCTCTAAAATCCTCTCCAGTATTAAAAATGCATGAGTTCTCATATTTTACAAGATAAAAGTGAATAATGCTGGTCTACAGCCATGCCACCTTGAACGTGCCCGATACCCGTTTGATCTCGGAAGCTTAGCAGGGTTGGGCCTGGTTAGTACTTAGATGGGAGACTACCTAGGAATACCAGGTGCTGTAGGCGTAAGAAATAAAAATAAAAACTAAAGGATTGTAATCTGACAAGGTCCTTGCAATCTGTGAGGTCAACCAAGGGTTGCCTTGCCTAAAAAAAAAAAAATTTATAAAGATTCTATAGCCAGAAAAAAAA
>NW_006440638.1:15174907-15192600 GCF_000325575.1 Pteropus alecto | reverse complement strand
GTTGATGTAGTCCCGTTGGTTTTTGTTTGTTTGTTTGTTTGTTTGTTTGTTTGTTTCCCATGCCTGAAGATATATCAGAAAAAATATTAGGAATAATATCAGAGAGTTTATCGCCTATGTTTCCTTCTAGGAGTTTTATGGTTTGGGGTCTTATATTTAAGTCTTTAATCCATCTTGAGTTTATTCTTGTGTAAGAAAATGGTCTAGGATGTGATTCCATAGTGTAGCGATTAGCATGTCTGCTTTACATGCAGAAGGTCCTGGGTTTATGCCCCAGTGGAGCCATGATCCATGGTCTATGGCCATACCACCCTGAACGAGCCCAATGTCTGATCTCGGAAGCTTAGCAGGGTTGGGCCTGGTTAGTACTTAGATGGGAGACTACCTAGGAATACCAGGTGCTGTAGGCATTTAAAAAAAAAAAAAAAAAGTGAATAATGCCGAAAAATGAAGTCCTAAGGTTCAAAGGGGACAAAACCCAACAGAGTCTCTTGGCCTCTTCTGTCATTCTTAGAGAGGGTATAGAAGAAATGACTAAACAGTAGGCAGAGTGAGCAGGTAAGAGGAGACAGAATAACACCAACAGAGACAGACCAGCACAAAACAGGTGGGCTGTAGCTGGTGTTAAATAATGTCAAGGATGGTACGGTGTACACTATCTCCAATACTTACTGTAAAGTTTTTATTTTGGACATGCTAAAACAGATAATAGTTTCTGAAAACCACTTTCATTCTCTCTAATCTGATTTACACTAGAATAGCACCTAATGTGAGGATTAGGAAACTCTCTTAAAAAACAAAAAACAGTGCATTATCAAAGTTACCTTTGGACAAACTCATATTGTCCACAAAGCACAGGATAAGAACTTTGGGAGATAATGGAGTCATATCTCCCATTTCTCTTTCTCTAAAAGCTTGTGGTCATACAGGGATTAATCTCACACCACTGACTCTTCTATGTCTACTCTGTCTCACTGTCCTCTGCCTTTCTCTTTCTCTCCTGTGTGCATTATGAGCAAAAGAACACAGTTGCATTCTTAGGTATCCAAAGCTTCCTTTGTAATCCTTTAACCTACTAGCCAAGAGAACACGTTCCCATCATAAAGTAGACTGACTTAAAATTGAAAGTCGTGCTTGTAGATGCAAATTAGAAATAAAAAACAATACCATGCCTTTTCTGTTGGCATATGCAATGATTTTAAATAACAAGTCCTAAATAAGTCTTTCCTACTCCATTGCTCTTCTGCTATATCTTGGACAAACTCTATACGGCGTTCTCCATTACTCTTTCCTGCAGTGTGGTCCTGTGACGGCATGAAATCTATGGTGCATGAAATGCTTGCAATAAAATAAGGAAGCCGTGTATGAAATAAGTGTCTGTAAATGAAGACAATGAAAAGAACAAGCCATAGTCTCGGGGAAAATATTTGCAAACTACTTATCTGATAAAGAGCTTATATCCAGAATACATGGAAAACACTCAAATTTCAATAAGAAAACATTCCAATTTTTTTTTAATGGGCAAAAGATTTGAATAGAGACTTTACCAAAGAAGATACATGGATGGCAAATAAGCACATAAAGACATAAAATAGATGCTTAGCCATTAGAGAAAAGCAAATTAAAACTATGATGAAATACCACTACAAATCTATTAGAATGGCTAAAATTAAACAAACAAACAAAAAGTATCAGTAATACCAAGTGCTAGCGAGAGTATGGTGGAAATAGAAGTTTTATTTCCTGCTGGTGGGACTTTAAAATGGTACTCTCACTTTGAAAAATAGATGGGCAGTTTCTTACAAAGTTAAACATATTCTTACCATATAACCCAGTGATCTCACTCCTAAGTATTTACCTAAATGAAATGAAAATTTATGTTGACCCAAAAACCTGTATGCAAATATTGGTAATGGCTTCATCTGTAATTGTCAAAACGTTGTCCCTCAACCGGTATTAGCTAAACAAACTATAGTATATCCATACAATGGAACACTACTCACAATTAAAAAAAAAGATGAATCATTGATAAAGGAAACACCCAGATGAACCTCAAAAGCACTATGCTTAGTTATTCTATTTATATGACATGCTAAACTTTAGAGACAGAAAACAGGGCACTGACTGCAAAGGGCACTAGGAATTATTCTCTATCTTGACTGTGATGATGGTTACACGACTGTATGCATTTGCTGAAACTTGCAGAATATAAAGAATGACAGTTACTGCATGTAAATTATACTGTAATAGAAAAATGGAAAGATAAAACTAGAAAAAAAATTGTAAAAAAATAAACTTAACAGAAAATGCTGAGGCTGATCACATCAACTTGAAGTTTTTCCACACACCACAGGCCAACTGCATTTCAACACCCTACTCTAATTCTAATGTCACATGAGAGATGAGGATCAATAAAAAAGAAAACATTTGTCAACATTTGCCGTTCATTTGATTTTGTTCCATCTCAAAACTCATCAAACCATCATATCTTGCATTTCCTCATGTTCCTTTTTGTGATATTCAGAATGCTTCCTATTTATTAATGATTTTCAATTGTACAGAACATCTATGCAGAAGTCTGGACAGATATAAACAGACTTTGGTCACCCATAAATGGCTACAAAATGATTGTATTATAGTCTGATGATCATAAAGAACCTAATTTTAGCAGATTCAAAGTTTAAAAATTTAAAACTCAAATGACAAAATAGTGCTTTTTTTTTTTTTTAAATGAGTGGGTTTATCTCCCTCAGATGCAGTTCACCAAAAGATCCCACAATATCTTAGTTCAAAAAGACAGTTCACTTAGGTGAAGAGTCTGAAAGCCCTCACATTAACCCCAGACACACCCTGCCTCTGTCAGCCTGCCCACCTGACCCCAACCAACCCTCTGCCCTAGGCTTCTGCCATGTCTTACAACCCTTCTTTAGAGGGGACATACATCTTAATCTGTTTCAGGGGGTTACTAGGAAGACGAACAAATGAGAAAATATCTGTATGATCCTTTTTCCTCAGCAGAGAATGGGTTTCTGAAGCAGTGACAACAGAGAAAACCCTGATTTGGGGATGGAAGGTGAAGCAGACAGCCCTCAGGCTGTCTCTGGATCCAAAAGTTACCAAAAGCGCTGGTGGGAGGGACAGGAAAGCATGTCATACATCAAGAAGCCCTCTTTTCAGGTCCAAATGTAAGAACATTTTACATTCCCAACAGCAAACTGTCTCTTCTGGGTTTAAAAACATAGATGAGTAAAATCCTTGAATAGTAGGTAGATAAGGTCCTCTTAGTAAATCCTGCAAAATGAAGATCTTTCTACTAGCAGATTAAAAAAAAAAAAAAGAGGGCTATCAAGATACTCCAGACAAAGGGTCAAAAAATCACCTAATCACACTGCTTTTTGTGCTCAATAAAATTACTTTGATAAGTGGCTTGTTCTAGTGGCTTTGTTCTTGGTACCTGCTCTGGATTTGAGGGCTGACTCGATACTCTTTCAAATTGTTGCAAATGAAGCCTAACCTTATGATGATAAAGGCAAATCAAAGAGTAAAAGAAGTAGAAAGGAAAAAAAGGGCCATAGGGAGCAAAACTAAAACTAGAATGAAAACAACAGTTTTAACGACAATGACAACAAAGTGAAAAGTTACTTAAGAGACATAACAACCAATTGCAATGTGTGGACATTGTTTAGAACCACATCTAAACAAATGGACCACACAAAGGCATTTGGGGGACAACTGGAAACATTTTAATATAGGTACTTGTTTAGGCGATATGAAGAAATTAGTGACTTTGCTCATCATGATAATGTTAGTTATGTAAGAAACTATTTTCATTTTTCAGACATGTATATTGGACTACTTAGAGAGGGAATGTCATGATACCTGGGTTTAGTTTAAAATATTCTAGCAAAAAGGAAAATTAAGATGCAAATGCAGAAAATTCTTTGTCATTGTTAAATGTAGATGGTTCGTTTTACCATTGCTTCTACTTTTTAAAAAAACAAAATGAAAAGTTAAAAAAGAAAGCAGTGAATAAATGAGAACAAATGAAAGAAGAAACTGTACCTGTATTAGAAGCTTTTTTTTTTACTATCCTTTAATGACTTTATTGGAGTATTGCACTATTAACTCCAATGTTTAAAGAGTAATAATTTTATATAAATAGCACAAAGAATATAAAGCTGAAGAAATAAGCTCAAGAATTCAGTTATTTAAAACAACAATTTTCTAATAACTTACAAAGGATTTTAGTGGTCATTGTTTATATTGACTGTTTATTAATCACAAATTTACTGAGGAATATAAAAAAGAGAAAAAGGTATAGATTGATGAGGAACCAAAAGGGGTAAGGGAGAAGAAATTAAGCCAAAACAATAAACCAGATGGCAGAAACTATCTTTAAAGATCAAATCAGTCCTGGGCTGGAGTGCCAGCTGTTTCCTTTACACACTGTGGACAAGTTCATTGACCTCTCTGAGTTTGGTTTTCTCATTGGTAAAATGAGAATAACTGGAGCATCTTGCTCCCAGTGGGCTGTTCCAGGAATAAATAAAATTACCCACAACGTGCTTTCATGTTGCCCAGCACACGAATGTTGCCTGTTCTTATGTTCACAGCCTGAAATGCTGAGGGGAAAGGATCTGAAGATATGAAAGTGTGTGGGAAAATGGAGGCAGTCTAGCTTTTCGCAGCAATCACTAATTAGCCAGCAATCAACGACCCGCTTGGGCTCAGACAGGACTGAGGTCAGCCAAAGCTTCTGTTACTGCCTGGAACTCTGGAGCTGTCCCAGAATTGTTTACTTAATTCCCCCTTAGAGGTATACTCCCTAGCTCTGTCTCTCACTCCATTTGGGCCTGACTCGCAGGACAACTAATCTAATCAGCTAATCTATGCTAAATTATTAATAGGATCTAAGAGGTTAATGTGTAACAAGTATATACTCCAACAGAGGTATGCTGGAGACACAAGGCCTCAGTGAGTCATTAGAGTCTGGGTGGGAATTCTGGGCACCAGGCAGCCCTCCTCAAATCAAATCAAATTCTAGGAAGGCATTTTAAAAATCCTGCCATCAAAAGTAATTCATATGTGAATACTATCCAATCAACAAACGGGCAGGCCAAAAAAATCCTCTAACTAGACCGGGACAAAGGGTATGTTTATGAACTTTGTGACCTTAGGTAAATCAACTTCACGGACTTCGCTGTGTCTCTGACTTCCCATCTGCAAAATGGAGGTTGAGGTAAGCATTAAAATATATAATCTAGGTAAAACATGTGGGACAGTGCCTGTCACACAATGCATGCTCAACAAATGTTAGCCATTATTAGTATCATTTAGAAGTTAGATTAGATGGAAGTCAAAAAAGATGCTTTGAAAACTTAAGTTAAAAAAGATTTTGGAGATGGCAGCTTCTTCTGCTGTGTTTTCAGTGTAATTTGGCCCACAGTGTAGCACCCTGGAATCAGATCTGGGTTCATGCTGGCCCTACTTTCTACTAGCTGTGTGACTTTGGACAAGTTGCTCAGCTTCTCTGAGATGTAATTTTCTCAACTGTAAAATGAAGATAATACCTTTAGTGTTGATGAATGACTTACATATGATAATGTATGGAATATTATCAAATTCTAGGAATGCATTTAAAAAATCCTGCCAGAGACCCCATATACTTATAATAGGAGTCCACCAAATGATGGCTTTAATTATCATCTTATATTTTCCAGCCTTTATGATTGTATCCTTGGGAGCCCTACCAAGAAGTACAGTACATTCTAATGGGAGCGATGGACAGAGTCCCCAGTGCCTAATGGAGACTAAGCCATGGTAATTCCAAAGTCATTCCAATAGGTATAAGGCACTTTAGCTGGGTGGAGAAGAACTCTCAGCTTTGACTAGTCCCGGTGTCCCAAAGAAGTAGCTGCAAGGCAGGATTTTTATCTGTCTGGTTATTGAGACTGTCTCATTCCAGAAAGAGAAAAGAGAAAAGAGAAGAGAAGAGAAGAAGAGAAGAGAAGAGAAGAGAAGAGAAGAGAAGAGAAGAGAAGAGAAGAGAAGAGAAGAGAAGAGAAGAGAAGAGCAGAGCAGAGCAGAGAAGAGAATGGGATCTTGGTTTGGCTGTTGGTCTCTGGTGACATGAGGCTACAAAATAACTACAATCCACCACCCTCATTTCTTTTTAAAATACATTTTCTTATTATGAAACTATTATAGAATCATGGCAAAAATATAAGAATATAAAATTCAAAGGTGAAGATGGCCTACGTTCCTGCCAATCAGAAATAATCTGTTGATATTTTTCTGCATATTGCTTCAGACTTTTTCTTTACACACATGTGCACCCACATGCACTTTATTATTTTTTAAAAAATGAGATCATATCATATATACTAAATTATCACTGCCCAATCACTTAATATATATATATTTCTGTGTTTATATATATTTCTATGCCATCATTTTTAATGGCTGCATAGGAATCCATCGAATGCGTACCTTGTAAGTTATTTATCTGTCTTTTACTGATGGGCACTTAGGTTGTTTCTAGCCTTTCGTTATAATAAACAACACTGTACTAAGTATTCTCTCATAAAAGCCTTTACAAAATTGTCCAATTCTTTCCAGAGAAGTTGCATTGATGGGTCAACGAACATATAATTCCTAAATGCCTTAAGAAACAAAACGCAGCTGGCCTTGCTGAGATGGGAGGATGAGAGAGGTATTTTAGTAACAGAAAAACACTGTCTTTCAGGCTCAGGCAAACAAAAGTCTTCTGTTGCCCTTCTCCCCTGCCTTTTTCTCACTCATCTACCAAAAAGCATGTCTATCACACTGATAAGAACAACTAAATTCTCCTGTGCAAAATTCAGTGTCAAATAGAGAGTGTCTACGTGACAGAACTTGGGGTTTCATCTGGAAATGCAATGTGAAGGATTGGCAGACAGTGGCTTACAAAAGCAACACACTCTCCTGAATGTCTCCCATGGGCCTGCCACTCGGCCCCCCTGGTATGTGGGCAGGCAGTCAGCTCAGTGAACTCTACTGAGGACCCATTGTGTAGGGGACACTGTAGTCACAAGGGCACATCATAGGAAAGAGGATACTCTCCACACCCCATCCTGAATCCTGAGGAACTTACAAACAGGATGAAAATCACAAATAAGTGTAGATATACTCAGGTGTCCCAAATATATACACAGACATAACCAATGACGGCGAAACAGAGACACTCCAAGAAGGGCTGCCACTGGGCCAAGAGGAACGTGCAAAAAACAAAATCTTAAAATGCTGCACTAGGTACAGAGGAAACAAGCAGACAGAAAGGGCTCTCAGCCCTGCCGCTGACTAGCAGGGTGACCTTCGTCAAGTCCCATAAGGCCTTTATGACCAGTTTATCAAGAAGCTCTAAGCTTAATCACAAGAACCCGATTAGCTTTGGGCTTGGTATTCTGAGTTTTCCTTCCTTTGCTAGGGTGTTTTAATATTTACTTTCACCATCTTTTTTAAAGACTCTTCCATTCAGTAATTGTCTACCATCTGCTGAACACTGTTGTGGGAGCTGTCATTATTTGATACTCAGTCCTGACTACACCCTTGGAAGGTACATGTTATTCTTACTTCATGCTCTAAATGTGCTTGAGGTCACATAAATAACTGGAGTAAAAAGGATTCCTGATTTTATCCTGATGGCACAGAGGAGTTACTCAATAAGTACTTTAAGGCTGCATAAATAAATACCTACGTGAATGGATAAATTAAGTTATAGACACCTTTCTAAACCTATGAAGCTTTCACTCTGTAAACTGCTCTATGCATGTCTTTTTAATATGCTATCTCAGAATTGTTTTTTTTGAAATTAGACATACATGAAGAATCAGAAATGAGCAAGACTTATATTCCATCTGCAGGAAGTAGTATAATAGCCACCGTGCCCTGCCTTGGCAGACTCCCATGATTCAGCAGCTAAAGGTTACACCTAAACATGTCAGAAGGGGGCTTCCAGGGGCCTGTTCCAAGGCTTGGGCTATCTTAAATTCTTATGCGTTGGTATTGAATAATAGCGTATCACTCTGTAAATAAATAACTTAACATCCCAGGACTACTGGGTTTGCTTACCTCTACTGAATTAGCATAGTGGCCTACAGAGGACTGCTAAGGTTTCCTCCAGATTAAATAGTCCATCATTCTATGAGAATAGAAGACATAGAAAACAATAATGGAGAAAGCCAAGTCCAGGGCGAAGCAAGCAGCAAGCTATAGACAATGGTGACTGCCTCAAATCCAACTTTAGCAGGGACTCTCCCATTTAGCTGAATTTCTAAATCGCCTGGAGCACTTAGTAAACCCACTAATTCTTGCACCATCTCACTTGGCTGGTAGAGAAGTTTGTTTGTTTGTTTTTAAAGAATCTGAGCTTGTATGAGGCTCCCAGGGTACTTCTAAAATTTACTCTTGGTTACCAACCACTATACTTGGGGGGAAATCTCTGAAGCTGACTGTATTGATATTTACAAAGAGGATATTTTCCTCTCTAGCCAGAGGAACTTCCACTCCCCACTTATTTTTACTCTCTGTGCAAAGGCTACCTGATCTCAGAGGTTTCCATGACCTTCTGGTCCATCATTCTAATGGTTGCTGGTGAATTGTGCCATATTCCCAAGTTCTCTCCAAATGTTCTGAGCCTCCTACATCTGAATTCAAAGAAGGGGTGCAGAAGAGGCTGGAAGAGAGAAACCAGAGTGGCATAGTCCAGCAGCAACCTTTGGAAGAGCCAATCAAAACTGCTGGGCTCCTGATACATCACACGGGATGAAAGAAGGGCCTGCCATATTGGTCACTGGCAAGCAAAAAACAGAAGGAAAAATAAATGTTGGCTGTGGTGATTTGAAATGTAGCACTTAAAGGCCCCAATACCAATAATGACTAGAATCTAAATAAGCTTTTCTGAAAAAGTAAGGCATCTTACATTGTCCTCAATCTTCACCTTTTCAAATTTTCCCCTCTATGTGTTTTAAACAAGATTTTTGACAATGACTTGTCCTCTAGCCCAGAAAATCAAATCAAATGTCCACTGACTTGGGTAATTAATTAAAAAAATAAATCTTGAGGACTTTTTGAGTTACGGTATTAAGTCTTTCTCCCTCTCCCTCTCTCTCTCCCTCTCTCTCTCTCTCTGTCTCTCTCTCTCACACACACACATACACACACACACACACAGATGCACACACACATACATCACACCTGCACAGAGAAAACGGGTCATGGAATAAGACAGGCAAACATGTGTTGTGTCTAGCTGTGAGATCTTGGGTAAGTTGATTTGTCTCTGCAAACCTTAGCTCATTTACCAAATACAATGAAATTAAGAAGGGTACCCATCTCACAGGGTTGTGGTAAGGATTAAGTGAGTAGTATAGGTAAATTACTTTACACAATGCCAGTAGAGAATAATAAGACCGTCATAAACGGTAATTTTAAAAAATGTTGGTTTGCTACCACTTAGGGCAGAAGAATGTCACAAAATGCCACTGTCCAATAAATTGATCAATAAAAATATTATTTGAGTATCTTTTGAACATATATTAGTAAGACAGAAGGGGAAGAATCACATATTTACTTTCTATCACATGCTATATACATGTTTATACACATGGATAAAATATGCTCTTGCTAATTCAGATTTGGGAAGTCAAGAAGAAGTCAAGAAATAAAGTCTTACTAGCATGGTAAAAAAAAATGTGATAAATGTCTCGCCATTGAACTTGCTAGCAGGTGGCAGTCTCGGCACCATGCAAGCTGCTGGGACTATTCTTTCTAAGTACATTCCTCTCTCAGCCTCTCATCCTCACCCCTTGGCTCTTTAGAAAGTTTAATAGAAGATTTCATTGTAGTCTATCTATTTCTGGCAGTAAGAACACAGCACTGGCTGAGAGAAAGCCAAAAGTCTTACGATGCTGTACCCTATGACTTGGCTACTCTAGGTTACAGGTAGCTAATGCTCTTTTATGAAAAGAATAATAAATGAACTTTAGAAATAATAATTCCAGGAATGAATAGGACTCTATACTCTCTCTTAGTGTAAGCACCTGATACAGATATGAGATGAAACAATGATCATTTGGGAAGCATTTTAGGAAACTCCTTGAATTTTGCTCTTGAACTTTGGTCTTATTTGGAGATGCCAGAAAGACTCTATGAGGTTATTTAATTTGCAGAAGCAACTTTTAAAAATAAAAAACAGGGAGAAGAATAAAGTTTAGAAACAGTAAGTCCAACAATTAAAAAAAAAGTATATTAACAAATTTGGTCCTCTAAAATAGAGGACCAAATTAAGAGATGATTTCTAATAATAAGCTATCATCAGAGAGAAAGTAACTAGGCTTCAGAGACAGTGAAGAGTTGCTTCAGACTGAGAAATGCAGATAAGCATAAGCTTTTTAGGGTGCCCAGAATGACAATATTCCTGACAATGGCCAAATATTTCAGCATAAAGCCTCAAAGAATCTGGCCAAGATAGAGGGAAAACTAGTTGTGGGCATATACGCTTTGATAGAAACTTGACAGTGCAACTTACAGTTCTAGTGCTATATTTCCTGAAGCCATAGAGCATTAGCTAAACTGAAGTTAATAGGAAAAATTCCAAGAAACATGGAAGTTTTTTTTTTTTTTATTTTTAAACGCCTACAGTGCCTGGTATTCCTAGGTGGTCTCCCATCCAAGTACTAACCAGGCCTGACCCTGCTTGGCTTCCGAGGTCAGACGAGATCGGGCACGTTCAGGGTGGCATGGCCATAGGGAAACATGGAAGTTTTTATGAGTTCTATTTGTAAGACGTTTTTTGTAATCTTACATAATTAATAAAATAAATTAACAGAAAACACCAAGAGAACACAAGCAATTGCTCATTGAGGGTACAGCTATAATTACCTCAAGATATTCCTAAAGCTTAATCATAAAAATTAGCAACTTCGACAAAAGAGGCAACTCTGCTCATAGTGGGCTTGGAGTCACTGCTATTCGAGTTTGAATTCTGGCTTTGTCACTGATTAGCTGTGCAACCTTGGACAAGTTACTAAGCCTCTCTTTAGCTTTCACATCTGTACCACGGGGATATACCTACCTTACTTGAAGACTAAATAAAAGACAACGGAAATGGTAGTGCTTTGTAGCCTGTAGAAGAGCTGCATCTTTGTAACATGGCAATTAACCCATCTCACAGAGGTGGGATCTCTGCTTAAGCAAGAAGCAAATACCTGAGGTGTCACATGCATGCCTTCCTGTTGAGGGCTCTCGGTGGGGGGTACTGCGCCTATAGATAATGTGGGGTTTGTTTTGTTCCTCTTCTTCTTGTTCATCAATGGACAATAGTGGTTCAATAAAATAATCTCCATCATGGGACCGGAATGTGCCCAGCTGCAAATGAAGAAACGAGAGGTCGATTTAATATAGCTCAACCATCGGAATGGAAAAGAAAAAAAAAAAAAAAACAATGAAACACTTCAAAGTAGAAATGGTGACATTTTACCCAGTCCCTTTCTCCTGAGGGTTACTTAAACTGAAAATACTGCTGACACATTTGGGGAAGCAGTTTATTTTCACTCTCTGCCATATCAGTACCTTATTTTTTATTTAACTCCACTATTTTGCACCCGCTATCCAAATCTGTCTCTAAGAAATACTTTCTTGGTGCTCAGGTTCTAATCACATATTCCTTCCTACAGGCTGTTGAAAGAGAGTGTTTCTCTGTGTTAAGACAGCAAGGAAACTTAGGGACAAGTGTGACATCCAAGGGAAAAGATGACCCATGGAAGCCTTATCATTAATTCAAATTCAGGAAGCATCTGTTGACCACAAAACGCTCAAGGGGTGCCACCTGCAACACTAGCACATGAGTCTCTCACCACTTCTTCCCTTTGTAATAGGGAGTGATATGATACAAGCTTTGGAGTCAGGCTGATCTAGGTTCCAGTCCCAGCACCATCACTCACCCATCCACCCTGGGCAAGTTTAACTGCTCTCACTTCAGTTTCTTTGTTTGTCAATTTGGGATAAAAATACTTACTCTGAAGAGTTATCCTGCAGATTAAATGAGATAATGCATTTAAAGTGCTTAGCAAAGTGACACCTTGTAAGAGCTTAGAACACATTAACGGCATTTGGTGTTGTGGTGTTAGCTCTAACCACCAGTATACAATTTGTATTTGCCAATCACTCTAAGCACTTTGAAAGAGGTAACTCTTTCTCCTCTCCTTCCTACATACCCACAAGTTTTACAAATGATAGATGATGCCTCAAGGGTAAAGCACCCAAACTAAATATTACGAGAGCACTAAAAAGTTCCCCATGCCATGCCAGTGAACGGTATTTAAAGGGAGAAATCAAGTTCTCTCTTACTCCATTGTTCCTTTTTTTTTTTTGCACTGGGAAAAAAGGAGGAGGAGGAGGAAGTAGCAGAGGAAGAGGAGGAGGAGGGAGAGGAAGGAGGGAGGGAGGGAGAGAGAGAATGGAAAGAAAGAAAAAGAAAAGTAGAGGGGTTTTACCTCCTGTGGACGTGGGGGAATGACTGTCCTTAAAGGTCAGAGGTGGCATTAGCATCACCTAGGAATATGTTAGAAATTCAAATAATCATGCTCCACCTCAAATCTGACCTACTGAATCAAAATCTCAGGGTATGGCCTAGGAATTGGAATTTTAATGAGCACTCCAGGATATTCTTATGCATGATAAAGTTTGTGAAGCATTAGGCTAAGACAAGGGATTCCCAAACCCAGCTAAGCATCAAAATAGCCTGGGAAATTTTTTTTAAATTTAGATCTGGGGCATTACCCTTTAGCCACAGATTTGAAATTTCCAAGGGTGAGGTCTAGACTCTATATATTTTAAAAAGCTCTCCATATGGTTCACAAGCCACTGGCTTAAAAAGGGGACAGCTCTGGTGTGGTCAGACTAAATGACAGAGTGGCTGCTTTCCTGAGAAGTGATTTAACGAATTTATTCTTACCCAAGCAGCTTTCTCTGTTTTCAATACACAACTCTGGTGTTCTCTGAGCACAGAGCAGAATACATACTACAGCACGTAAAACCTATTAGAGACTGGCCATAAATACTGGGAGAGAACCTGGGAGTTCATCTGGTGAAGATCTGGCACCTCTGACTGGTAGAAAGGGAAACCAAGGCCTGGAAGGTAAAGTGACTTGTTCAAGGTCCCCCTTCAGAGGTACAGAAGCAGCTGAATAGTGCCAGTGCTGAATCTAGAACTCAAGTATCCTGACTTTAGCCCAGTGACTTAAAAAGAAAAGAAAACAAAACAAACAACTTTGAAATTCTCTTTAGGAACATAGATTCAGTGTGTGAATGGTTAAGAACATGGGTCAGTAAGACTGGATGGAACCTCAACTCTGGCACTTACTAGCTGTGGGAATTTGAGCAAGTCTCCAACTCTCAAGGCCTCAGTGTCCCCAACTGTAAAATGGGTTGTTTGAAAGCTAGGTTGTTGTGAGGATGTTGTATGAGATGATGCATACATAATATACTTATTAAAGGGCAAGGCACATAATAAGAGTTCAATAAATAGTATTTATACGATGCCAAATTAATTTTGGTGTTGGTTAATGAAATAGTTGTTTGCTCAAAGAGTAATCCTTTCTTGGTCAAGGTGAATATTTATTCAAACATAAGTAGGTACTAAGCACCTACAATATACAAGGCTCCAGTATGGGAGAGAAATGAGTTTATATTGACCCTACTGCCAAGGAGAAGGGGACAGAACACGTTTATGAAGAACTATAATACAAAGGAGGGCATACTAAGAATCCTAAAAGAGATACAGAAACACATCTATGAAGGTGAAGAGAGATGACAGCAGCCTGTAGGACTATGAAAAGGTTTCCTGGGAAAGAAGACATGTAAGTTACACTTTAAAAAGAGAGTATGATTTGAATATGTGAAGCTGGGTGAGATGAACAAGTGAATCCAAAGGCCCAAAAGCAATGAGGCAAGATTAGGATGGGAGGGAAATTTTAAAAAGGGTAAAGAGATTGCCGGAAATATAGGATTTGTGGAGGAAAGCTGGACATGTGGATGTGAGATGGGTGAGAAGGTATACTGTAAATAGTTTGAAGTGCCAGATAGTTTATAGTTGTTCACTAGGCAGTGGGGAGCTATGTAGAATAATGAGCAGGGTAGTGATGTGACCTTGAGCCTAGCTGTTATCGATCTGTTAGCGGTGTGGGGCAGGGATTAGAGAGAAAAGACTGGAGGACAAGCCAGATGGAAATATTTGTTAGATGTCAGTTTTGAGAGAGCCGGAGAGAAGTAAAGAGGGCTAGCAACAGGGTAGGGATGCTCCGAAAAGGTGAGAGACACATTTGAGATGGAATTCAGGGAAACTGATACCTTACTAGTGAGGGGTGTGTTGGGGGTGGAGGGGTGGGATAGGTATGGCCCACTTTAAAGAGTGAAAGATTTCCTGGGTAGGCCACTAGGAACTTTATGATACTACTGCTACATAAATGGTAAGAGGAAGTCTCAGGAAGAAAGATAAATTCTAGAAGGAAGACAAAGGAGCTAGGTTTGGGGGCTAGATTAATCATTGCATATCTTTAAGTTGTATGCCAGACCTTTCAGCCCCCAAAGAGGCCTACTGAATCAAAATCTCAGAGTAGGGCCTATTAAAATTAAACGTAATATAAATGGGTTATCATGGTCTCAGCAGTCCTTTCTGAAGTCCTGGCCCTCAGTTCCCTAAGAGAGTTACCACTCGCAGTTCCACGTGCAAGTTACTACCTAAAATTGCCAATAGAAAGTAAGGTCCTTCGCAGCAAAATATTTATACAACCACTGGGGCCACTCAGCGGGGTGTGGAGGCGGGGAGGGAGGAGGAGTAAAGGCTGTTTACAAACTTGGCGTACAGACGCAGCCCTATCCGAAAGGTTCTGAGATTGGGGGTTACAGTATTGAGATCTGGGGGCGTTCTGATGCCCATGGCTCCGGTGCCTGATTTATGCCCACCTCGGCCGTAACCTTTCGAAGAACAGAAGGATTCCTGTGCTCTGGCCCTAGGTCTTGGGGCAGCGATGACTCACCGCAGCACCCCCTCCGCCTTCGCCAAACTGCCGTCTCCGCCCACCCCCAAACAATCTCGACAACGCGCCGCGGTTCCTGGAGCCTTGCTGCGGCTTAAGAGGTTCATCTCCATCCCTGCATCCCAGCAGGCTAAACCTCGCCGCTCGCGTCTTGCCTAGCTCCCCATTCAACCCCTCCGTTGAGCGCCGGAGATGGATGCGACATCCATACAGGGATCTCTGGACCCACGAACAGCAGCGAGCAGAAGGGGCAGCCGAGCACCCCGTAAGTATCCACGCTCTCACTTAGAAAAGGTGTAGTGGGGAATGTGGGTGCTTAGGGTAGGAGTAACGCATACCCGGGCGTGGTGCTCACAGCGCCGTGCGCTGGGAGACCCTGACCCAGGAAAGTTTCTGCGTCATAGGTGCGTGGCAGAAACGCACGTCGCTTGGGAAAGTCAAAACTATTATCAGTCAGGTCGGAACTTTACAGCGAGTCCTCAAATGTCACAGGGGAGAGGGGTGATGCTATGTAGGGCTTCTTGGAGGGCAAGTGGTGGTGGTGGGGAGGTAAACCGGGAGTCGGGGTACCAGCTTGGTTTCCCTGCTAAGTGCGTATTTTGCAGCACAAGGGAGGCGGCCGCCCCGCCCTCTCGCCCTCCCTCACTAGGTAAACGTGCACCGCAGACTCCCTCGTCCGATTCTCTGCAACCCCCACGGGTGGTAGAAAACCTAAAAGAACCGAAATTTCATCGGAGTAGCTTCTCCAGGCTCTCTCCCACTCTTTCTGCTTCTCCGTGCCACCCTGCCAGCAGGGTGCAGAGTCGGACTGCGCCGCACCCCCCACTCAAAGTTTCCACCCTAATTCAAAGCGTCAGAGGCAGGCTCCGCCCTCATCCCCGCCCCCAAGCCCTCGGCCCACCCTTCCGTTCCTGGGACGGGACCTGTTCCCTGTCAATCCTGTTCAGCCTCAGGGTTCCTGGCGCGTGAAAAAAGGCCCCGAGAGAACTCGGAGACTCTAGATTACGCACCGCCCTCCACGACACAGAAGGAACTCCCAGTACCCGTGCCTGGGGATCCTCAGCCCACACCCCTGACTCAAGACGCACCAATAAGGAGTCGGGTCCTCCCTGCACTCAGCTGCTCGGCTCCTGGGAGGCCGAGTTTGCCGCAAACTCTTGGAGTTTGGAAACCGACTTCCAAGCCGCTTCCCAGCGAGCCGAGTTAGGACCCTAGAAAGCTCTGAAACATCCAGAACCCCCTGGGGGCGGACGCGTGCGCTCTTCTCGAGTGTAAGCGCACGCTCTGGGCTAGCCACCCAAACCACAGGATGCAAACAAACTTCCAGCTGATACAGAACGCCAGAGCGAAGACTCGCCGCAGTGAAGGTCTTAGGCTAGAGAGCAATTAAGTCTTCCAGAAGCGGGTGACGGGAGGGGAGGGGTGCACGCCCACTTACCATTCCTGAACAGAGGCTGATAACCGCCGTGTGCTCGGACTTGGTATTGACATGGCCTTTGTAGAAACAGTGCTTGAGTTCTGCTTCCTCCTCGGAATAAAACTTAGTCTGGTTCTCCCCAGGCTCCCCGAGGAGGGTGACAGTGAACAGTGGAGCGATAAATCCGGCATGGGCGGTGAGATTAAATAGAAACTGCTGGCCGAAGGCAGAGAGGCGGTAATGCGCCTGGGAGGAGGTAGAGGAGGAAGAGGAGGAGGCGAAGGCAGGCCAGGGGTCAGAGGCAGAGTTAATGCTCCGTCGCCTTCTTTTGAAGTGCACGTTCGTGGGAAAGGGTTCTCCAAGAGCGTTCACTCGGATGGGAGACGCGATTTCGTATTCGCTCAGGGTCTCTAATAATTCCACTGCGGAGAGAAGCAGAGGCACACACCCAAGAATTCAAATTTTCCGCAAATTTTAATTTAAAATAATGCTGAGGGCTTTGTCCTGAGTTATTTTCCAGCGTTTTTTTCTTTTTCTTTTTCTTCCTCCCCCTCCCCATTAGAATCAACCCCTTCACTCTCAGTCAGTGGACAAATACTGGTGAGCGGCTACTATATGCCAGGAACAGTTAAACTGCTAGGCGCTGAGGATACAGTATTAGGAGCCAGGCAACGAACAAGTCAAAATACATAAGGTAATTTCAGATTCTGACAACCCTGAATAAAACAAAAACATGCCGCTAGCCGATGCCCCCAGTTACTAAGTTACGGTAGTTTGGGGCATGAGGGTTGGGAAGGGGAAAGATCAGGATAAAAACAGAGAGTGGGGGTGGGGATAAATTCGTTCCACAGTGTCTCTCTCTAGATATTGGCTGGGAATGACCTATAGAAGAGAGAGGCTGCAAAGCGGGAGATAATTCTTTCTAGGAAAAGTAAAGAGGCCTCCTCTGCGGGGTGCCCGCTCCTCAGCGCGTAGGCTGGGGAGGTGGCGATAGGGGCGGAGGGGTCCCGGGGGCCGGAGCTTCGTTACCTTGCCTCGGGTGCAGCCTGTCCTTGCGCACGGCCGCCGCGGCGTCTGGGCTCCCCATCTCTGCCAGGTCTCGCACCAGGAGCGTTAGCAGTGTGGCCCAGGATACAAACTGCATGGTGCTCTCCACCCCTCCCCCCACTACCCCCACCCCCCTCCCTCTTGCCCTTCTT
>NW_006440638.1:15171082-15174606 GCF_000325575.1 Pteropus alecto | reverse complement strand
GGTGGCCGCGGGTCCTCCGCCGCTCAAATACCCCCGGTGCCCGCCTCTAGGAGGAGAGGGGAGGAGAAACCGAAGTGAGCGGGGACCGCCTCCTTCCAGACCGCGTCCCCAGCTTGGCCGGCCCGTGCAGGACTCCCAGCCGGCCTCAGGCTTCAAGAGTCCGGAGGCGCCAGGAGCGCCGGGACAGCGGTTCGCTGTCCGGGCGACCTCGGTGGAGCTGAGCTTCTCTGAGACTCCCTGACCCGGGGAAGAAGAACACAAAGTTCTCTCTCTTTCTTGGCGCTCGCGGTCTCTCTCTCCTGTGTCTCTGTCTCTCGTCTCCTCCCTTCTCTCTGCTCTTTCTCCCGTTGGAATCTCTTTTCTCCTCCTTTCTCTGTGTGGCTTTGAATCGGGCTCCCTTTACATCCCCCCCGCCCCCGACCCTGTCCCCGTGTTCTGTACCTCTCCACTCACTGTACCTCTCTAATTTCCCGTATTTCTCCTTTTCTTTTTTCTCTTCTGTCCCCATCTCTTTGCAACAGTGAATTTTTGTCCTTGTCAATCCCCTTCTTTTGGCTTCTTACAAGTGGAAGTGGCCCAGTTCAGGAGCGCCTTGCCTTCTACAGTTCCTCACTAGGAAGGAGATGTGGCATCCTAACTCCGCTCTCGATTTAATCAACCCGGGTCAAGACGGGGTTCTTAATTTTACAATTTGGGGTGTGTTTCAAGTCCTTGGTCTCCTGGAAGTTTCGCAAAGCTTCCAAGCTGTGCTTTCCCCAGCCTCTGATCCCAACTTGAGAGGGTCCGTAGTTTTCTGTAGGTCCCGATCCAAAAAAGGTTAAGAACCACTCTTGGCAGCAAGAGGGGGCGGGGACTTCGGTGCCTCTGACTGCCCCGGGATATGGGGGGGACGGGGGGAGGCGGAGGGGAGAGCAGGGTGCGAAAGGAGATTCGTGGTTCTGGAAGGGAAGCATCAGTCCTAAGAGGTTGTTGTCAATCACTTCTGTTTGCATTTTGCGGGAGAGATGCTTGGAGCGGCGCAAAGCTGACTCTTCAAGCTACACATACCTCTGCCTTGGGATGCAAATTTGAAAGTCAGAAATTATGCCAGAAAGGGAAGATGCTAGTATGTGAATGTGTGACTGTATATGTGTCTCTGTGTGTAAATTGTTTAGTCTTGGATAGTTCCAAAGGACTTTTTGCTTTACCAATCCTCAGGGAGATAGGATGTGCTAATTTCAAGAAAGAAAATGGCAGTTTTTGTAAAAGATATGACTAATGTCCCAGAACTGGAGTTTTCTGTTGCTTGGTAGGCTGGCACTTAGGTCGAAATTACTTAAGATTGCCAACACCAGGAACCAAAAAGCAACATTCCAGAAGTGTCAACTATTCTGGAAATATTAATGTATATATTTCTCCTGGTAGAGGGAAAAATGACTTGGCATGACTGGAATTTCCTAAAGAAGTTGTTAACGCAAATGGATTACCATTGCTATTGTCTAACTGTATTCCTGGAATTCGGGTATATACAATGGTGTATAAAGATGGTAAAACAGCAACACCTGCCTAGAACACATTAAAAGATTCTTAAGGGATGACATTTAAATCTTTTTCTTAAACCTTCAAAATAACTCACTAAAATACATGTCTTCTAATACACAATTTTTCTTTTCCTTATGTAATAAAATTCCTCACATACATAGTGTCTCAGAGTTGCTGAGAGTTTAGCAAGGAACTGTAAAATATCAAGAAATCAAACTATTAGCTGATTCCTACGGATGTATTCTAGTACTTCCATTATAAAATTATTAAAATATATAGCACTTTAACAGACACATAAGTGAATGGGACAGAATAGAGAGCCCAGAAATAAACGTATGTGTACATGGTCAATTAATTTATGACAAAGGAGCCAAGACTATACAATGGGAAAAGGACAATCTCCTCAATAAGTGGTGTTGGAAAAACTGGACAGTCATGTTCAAAGGAATGAAACTGGACTACTTTCATATATCATACATAGAAATTAGCTCGAAATGGATTAATGACTTGAACATAAGACCTGAAACCATAAAATTCATAGAAAAAACATAGGGATGATCTCTTTGACATCACTCTTGGTGGTAATATTTTGGAACTGACATCAAAAACAAAGGCGGCAAAAGCAAAAACAAGCGAGACTATATCAAGCTAAAAAGCTTCTGCACAGCAAAAGAAACCATCAACAAAATGAAAAGGCAACCTATGGAATGGAGAAAATATTTACAAATCATATGTAGAAAGGAGTTAATATCCAAAATATGTAAAGAACTCATACGACTCAATAGCAAACAAACAAAAGCAAACCAAACAAAAAACCCTAAATAACCTGATTAAAAAATGGAAAGAGGATCTAAGTAGATACTTTTTCAAAGAAGAAATACAAATGTCCAACAGGTACACGAAAAGGTGTTCAACATTACTAATCTTAAAAAAAATGTGGTCAAAACCACGAGATACCACCCCATTATTGTTAGAATGGCTATTATCAAAAAGATAAGAAGTAAGTGTTGGCAAAGATGTGGAGGAAAGGGAACCATTGTGCACTATTGGTAACAGTATAGAAGTTTTGCAAAAAATTAAAAGTAGAACTACCACATGATCCAGCAATTCCACTTCTGGGTATTTATCTGAAGGAAATGAAAACACTAACTTGAAAATATATGTGTACGCCCATATTCATTGCAGCATTATTTACAATAGCTAAGACATGAAAGAAACCTAAGTATCCTTCAAGAGATGGATGGATAAAGAAAACGTGGTATATATACACAATGGAATATTATTCGGCCAACAAAAAGAAGGAAATCTTGTCATCTGTGACAACATGGATGGACCCTTGAAGGCAATATGCCAAGTGACATAAGTCAGACAGATAAAGACAAATACTACATGATCTCACTTATATGGAACCTAAAAAGTAAAAAAATAGAAAAATAATTCATAGGTACAGAGAACAGTTTGGTGGTTGCCTGAGATGTGGGGTGATGTGGGCAAAATGGGTGAAAGTCGTCAAAAGGTACAAACTTCTGGTTATAAGATAAATAAGTCTTGGTAGATACTGTACAGCATGGTGACTACAGTTAATAATACTCTTGTATATTTGAAAGTTGCTAAGAGAGTAGATCTTAAAAGTTCTCATCACAAGAAATAAAATTTGTAACTATGTGTGGAAATGGATGTTAACTAGACTAATTTTGGTGATCATTTCACAATGATTCAATTATCAAATCATCATGTTGTACACCTGAAACTAATATAATGTTATATGTTAATTATATCCCAATTAAAAAAGTTTATAAAGGATTGAAAATAGTACTTTTAAATATCTCTCATTAAATAATTTTCCTCTCTTAATTTAAACCCCTCCTGATAAAGAGAAATTGACCATATAGAAGTTATTATATGTAGGTATAGAAGCCTCATTTGGTTAGTCTCTCTTTAGCATTCTTTCTAGGATTTGGTTTTAAAATAAACTTTGTTTACTGTTCTTCAATTTTTTTTGC
>NW_006440638.1:15154955-15171042 GCF_000325575.1 Pteropus alecto | reverse complement strand
ACAAAGCATCTCTTGGTGACCTCCTGAGGTGACCAAGAGCCAGGATTTCTGAATTTCTCATCTCAGTGAGTCTATTCATCCTTTCTTAAGTATATTAGCTTGCCTCTGAATTTATATCTGTGCACAAGTATTAAAGAATTTTAGGAAGATGTTTGGAATAATAAGAAATGAATAGGAAAATTGATTAACTAAATAATCCAAGGTCGAGATATTTTGTCTGAATAGTAATAATGATAATAATAATCAACTTTTACTGAATACTTACAATGTGGCAGGCAGACCATGTGCTAATATACAGCATTTAATTTAATCCTTATAACAGTTCTATGAGGCAGGCAGTATTAGTAATTTCATTTTACAGATAAGGATATCATGGTCTAAAGAAGTGAAATAATTTGACGAGGGTCCTCCAACTACTAAGTGAAAGACATAATTCAAACTCTGTTTAAGAAGCTTAGTCCAAGTTCATAATTATTATCATATATAATGAATAAATGATCAGAAGTGTTACTAGGTTTAGTGGGGTTTGGTTTGGAAGAGGGTGGCTAAAATCATCTAGAGAATTGCCTCAATTTTCTTTTCTATGTATAATTTTTCTTTGGCTCTCGCTCACTCCTTTTTCTAATGCTGGGTATTTCATGATAATCATCTTAGCTATTTCATTGATATTTTACAACTTTTTCCTCAGCACCTACAACAGATATGGCACACAGTAGATGCTCAAGAAATATTTATTGAATGAATATAACCCTTCTACTTTGGTTCAACTGTGCAAAAATGACTTATTACACATGCATGTGCAGTCTGGAGGTTGGTGATATAAATAGGAGTAAAAAATTACCTGAGTTCAGGGGGGAAAGTGGGTTCTATTTGCTCTGAAAGAAACAGCTTTTTGTGGTCACCTAGAGTTAACGGAGGGACAGTTTGAAGCCTGTTTTCTTCTCCAAGGCTTTACTAGAATTGAATGTTACTTTAGGTTAAGCAGAAGACTTCTCTGGCTGATTCTTCATGAAAATTCGATCCCAGGAGAGTGATGTTTGACTTTAGTCACTAGGAAGAGATAAGCTGGTCTATGGAAATATGAGAGATGACAACACAAGCAACTTTGCGGAACACCACTGAAAATAGCAGGAAGGAGATTTGAAGCAAACTCATATATTTCCACAGAAAGGAAAAACCCACACCTGAATCATAGAAGAGACCACGGGGCCAAAATTAAAATGCATAGTTTCTTGAGTGGTCAGTAGTGAGTGGTTTCTGGAATAGATATGCCCATCATACTGGGTAACACAGGATTCTTGTGAATGAAGCATCAGGCAGGGCAATGGTTGTGGCAGAGCTCTGATCCAGTTTCATGTTTGCAGAGTTGGGGGTGGGGGTGGAGAAAAACTGTCATCTTTTCTTGCCATGTGGGCAAATGATCCTAGTGAATTTTTAAATTAAATTTATTAGGGTAACATTGGTTAATAACAGTATATAAGTTCTAGGTGGATAATTCTATAACATATCATCTGTATATTCCATTGTGTGTTCACCACCTAAAGTCCAGTCTCCTTCTGTTATCATATATTTTAACATGTTTACCCTCTTCATCCTCTCCTCACTCCCTTTCCACTCTGGTAATCACTATAATGTTGTCTGTGTCTATGAGTTTGTTTTGTTCATTCATTTGTTGCTTTTGTTTTATGTCCCACATATGAGTAAAATCACATGGTTCTTGTCCTTTTCCATCTGACTTTTTAACTTAGCGTGATACTCTCAGGATCCATTCATGTTGTTGCAAGTGGCAGGATTTCAACCCTTTTAATGGCTGAGTAGTATTCCACTGTATATATGTACCACTTCTTTATCCAGTCATCAGTCAAAGGACACCTAGGTTGTTTCCTTGTCTTGGCTATTGTGAATAAGGCTGCAATGAATATAGGGGTACATATATTTTAAGTGTTTTCACATTTTTGGGGTAACTACCCAGAAGAGGGATCATTGGGTCATATGGTAGCTCTATTTTTAATTTTTTTCGAGGAACCTCCATACCGTTTTCCATAGAACTGCACCAATTTACATTACCTCCAGCAGTGTATGAGGGTTTCCTTTTCTGTACATCCTCCCCAACACTTGTTATTACCATTCTGGTGTGAGGTGATATGTCATTGTGGTTTTGATTTGCATTTCCCTTATACCTAGTGGAACTGAGCATCTTTTCATATATCTGTTGGCCATGTGTATGTCTTCTTGGGATAAGTGTCTGTTCAGGTCCTCTGCCCATTTTTTAATTGGATTTTTTTTTTTTGGTAGAAGTATATGAGTTCTTTATATATTTTGGATATTAGCCCCTTATAGATTGCTATATGACACCATACACAAAAATTAACTCAAAGTGGATAAAAGACTTGAATATAAGACCTGAAACAATAAAACACATAGAAAACAAATACTCAACTTATGGATCTTGGTCTCAGAGGGGATTTTGTGAACTTGAACTCAAAGGCAAAGAAAATAAAAGCAAAAAATAAATGAATGGGACTACGTGAAACTAAAAAGCTCCTGCCCAGCAAAAGAAACCATCAATAAGACAACCAGCTGAATGAGAGAAGATATTTGCAAATGATATCACCTAGCATATTTTTTAAAGTCTTCCAAATAATTACTTCAAGCAAAGCATAATATAAAGTTATGGTATTACTGTTGGTATTGTGAGTATACTGAAAGTTATACTAAAGTTATACTGTTAATGACAATAACATAACATATTGAATCTTCATAGCAGACCTGCTGCCTGGATTTTACTCTCCCCATTTTATATATGATGAAAATAAGACTCAGCAAAGAGACTTGCCCAGAATACAGGGCTAGAATGTATTGAGTTAGGATTTGAATTGGGATCAATTTACCTCCAAAGCTTGTGATCTCCATTAATCAGAGCAGCCTAGTAATATAAAGACACATAATTGTTCTTGATCATTCAGCCTTTTAACTTGGCTTCATGTATATGATCTGTAAGAACATTATTTTTTTCTTTTCATGCTAGATCTGAAGTTGTAAATAACTATTCTGAGCCTACTTGGAAAGTCACAGTTCCAGTTTTTAAGGTGGCTCTATATAACTCATAATTAGTTTATGGCAGCTCTGCAAAGTTGTTCACTTATCAGGTATTCCTTGCTTACTTGTCATTCTGGAAGACCATACTTTCACTATTGTCCAGGCTTTGAGCCCCAAATGAATCCCATTAATTTTTGCTTGAGACTCCTTAGTCCTCAAATTCTTATTTCACTCCCTCTAGTATCCTGTGGAATGAGACCTTCAGACCTAGGGTTCAATATCACAACTACAAATAATTCAGAAGTGCTAGACTTCTAGCTCGGACCCAGACTACTCTTAAACTGAAGTAAAATTAGAAAGCAATACAATGTGTACAAATACAGTTTTATCATTTTCTAAAAGTATATATCCAACATAGATGTTAATAAATATGGTAGCATGGTGTCTCATAACTCTCAGAGCATTTTGAGATGCACCAGCATGCTGTATGCTCATTGGGCCTTAAATTTCTCATTGCTCTATCTCCTTGGTGGCACCTGATAGACACTCAAAAAATATTTCTTATATTAATGAGTTAACTATTGCCATGAATTTTTTTTCTAGTTTTTAGAGTGTTTCTTTTTAATTGATGAATCATTTTTTCACACATATACATACTCACACACAAAAAAACCCAGGAATGACTGAGATAATCTCTTTTTTCTTGCAGTATCATTGCTCATAGGACACAAATCCTGCTTTAGTCAGAATCTTATCATGATTCCTTTTTTTCTAGAATAGAAATTTCCAGAGCTAAGCTTTCCCCCATGGCTACATCAGGATCATGAGCATGGCTAGTAAGAGACCAAAACTGTGGGCAGTTTCCATATCCCAAAAATGAGGTAATCATAGTTACCTGCCTCATAAAAATGCTGTGAAAATGAACTGACCAATGAAAGTGTTGGCTTTGTAGTTGGGTAGTCAGTGATCTCGAAAGTGTCCAAATCAGCCATCTCACTGCTAGTTAGGAAGAGCCCATCCTGATTCAGTTTGACAGAGAGGGCGCTAGCAGCCTAGCACTCCTTTCTCAGCTGACCTCCCTTCACCCCCACCACCATTTTATGAGAATTTCTCCTACTAGGAAAAAGAATAAGCATGCGTTTGTATTTCTTCGACTGCATTTTTTTTCCACACTTAACCTTGCTGTTAGCCCTCTTGTCCTTTAAATTTTTTCGTTTCATTTTTTAAACAGCTTTGCTCCCTCTTTCTCACACACTCTGCTTAAGTTAGCATTTCATATAAGTTCAATTTAGCATTTATTCAAGCGCTGAGCTTTTTCTCTGACAGAATTTTTAAATAGCCAGTACATAATTTTCTCTCTTAACATTTAAAAAGACATATTTAGTAAACAATTTTTGTACATGCAAAAAAGTAATTTCCTCTGCCAGATGATGCTTGATCAGTTGTCTGTTCTAATGGTATTTATAATAATAATGATAAACCTTAATGATTGCTTATAACTTCTAGGCACAGTGGATAATATTGTATTCAGTCCTCCTGACAACTCAGTGAAATCGGAATGACATTAGCCCAACTTTTCAGAAGAGGAAATGAAAGCACAGAGAGGATAAGCAACTTGCCCAAGGTTGCACAGCCTGTGAGTAAATGAGTGGGTATTCAAAGCCAGGCTTTCTATTTCAAAGCCTGTACTCATAAACCATGACATTATACTGACTCTCATATGTATTTATGCTTTATCATGCCTAATACAGGATAAATTGTGATGCTTAGGGAGGTAGTCTCAAAGAGCAGAAATTCAGACATTAGTAGAAATTCAGATATTGGGCCAGCTGAGGGGAGAAGCCTATATGAAGTCTGATTTAGGGTGTCAGTCACAGATGGTGGGATTCAGAACATCAATCCAAGTGGGGTTGAGGAGAATGTCTTTCCAGCATCCCAAGCCACTCATTCATCTAACTGATAAAACTGCACTTGGGAACACTGGTCTTTCTCAGCAGTCTTATTGCCTCAACCATTCTTATAAACTCCCATGGCCCTTAGATCAGCCCAGCATCTTTGTGTTGTTTAGGCTGTGCTATGATCTTTGCTATAAAAACAGCATATGGCCAAGAGGCCTGCCTTTGAGTTCTAAGAGGGTGCCAGTTACTAAGCCAACTCTTTCATTGGTCAGTTCATTTTCACAGTATCCCTATGTGGCAGGTAACTATGATTACCCCATTTTCAGGATATGGAAACTGCCCACAGTATTGATCTCTTACTTGTCATACTCATGATCCTGAAGTAGCCATTAGGGAAAGCCTAGCTCAGGAAATTTCTACTCTAGAAAAAAAGGAATCATGATAAGATTCTGATTAAAGCAGGACTTGTGTCCTGTGAATAATGATACCATGAGAAAAAGAGATTATTACCTCAGTCATTTCTGGGGTTTCCTGTGTATGCACACGTGTATATGTGTGTATCTGTGTGAAAGCATTCCCTACGATGAGCTTATGTGGGGGCCCACTACAAAGAAGATTTTCAAAGAACTTTCCAAAATATTTCAACTACTCTGAGTATCAATGACAATGGAAAGAGACTGGGGGCAGGGAGGAATACCTTCATTTTCCAAATTAATGTGCAGAAACATAGCTGCATCACGTTGTACCACTTTGACCTGGCAATGAGATTATGTGACATCAAATCAATGCCAGTTATAAATGATATATTCACCAAGCACGGTCTTTGTATAAATTGGCACCAATAACACAAAACAGGTTGCTTCCTGAAATGTAAGCTTAGCAATTAGTGCCTTGTCAAGTCCCTATCAGATGTTGGCAAAATAATTGGTTTTGCAGTTTTTGTTTTTTTTTTTCCACTCAAAAACAGGTCAAACGATACATATCGGTGGCATTCATGGCAAGCATAACTGCAATAAACTTCAGCTACTGTTGGGCTCTATGCAAGAAGGAGCAATTATAAAAAGCAAGAGTTTGGAGGTATAATTTTCTTTCAGGCACTGTCATCTTAGTGGTGGTGGTGCCTGAATTCCGGTTACAGTAGGCAACACAAATTCACCCATGTGAATTTTTTAAATGAACATTTCTTATACCTGATTATTCAGTTCATTAATTCAGAGCACAAATCTGAACTTCATGGAACTTGTATTTGCTCTAAGGTACTTTTTCCTGTAAAACAGAGGTCAAAGTAGAGAAATGGTTTCCTGAGCGGTGACTTTAGTCCTTGTGTCCAGGAGTGGCAGAGGTCCTAAAAATAAAAACTGACATAATTCAAGACTCTCTTCTCTCTACTTCACTGATCAGGTGAAAGGGAAGGGAACCAACTGTTAAGAGACAGTAAATGCAGTAAAATTTTAGACAATTATTAAAAATTGAGGAAGAGCTGTATCTTTTAGTATATAAAATGTCCAAGATGTATTATTGAGTCACAGTGTTGTTTGTCTAATTGGGTCCTATAGTAGTAAAAACAAAATTAAACAGCAACAACGAGATCTCAGCCTGTGCAAGAATAGAATATGCATTAAAAAAAAAAAGTCTCCAAAGATGGATATACATCAAACTGTGATCATATGACTATAGTCTCTGGGACTGGGAATTATGGAGATCTTTTTTACTTTCTGCATTTCTATGATACCCATTTCTATATTGTTTGATCTTTTACAATAAGAATATATAACTTCCTTAATGAGAATAGTAGTTTTTTGTTGTCCTTTTTTTTTTTTTTTTTTTTTAAGTAGAGGCAACATATAAATAAGATGGGATTACCACCCTTAGGGGATTTTTCTTTTCTCATGAATTATGTATAACTTAGCTTTTCCTATAGCATTCAATTATCATTTGAAAATAATCATATATATAAGTGTATCACATATATAATACATGTGTGAATAAACACTAGGAAGAGATTTATGATAGCTAAATTAGGCTATTGAGGAGAGTTTGAGGAGGTGCTTGTGATTTAGAAATATAAGCACTTGATTTAAAATGAGAACAACAGAGTATCAGGGAAAAAACATAAGCATACCTACCCCCTGACTATATTAATAGAGAAGACATTTATTCATTCATTAGGTAAATATTTACTGAACACCTACTATGTGTCATGTACTTTGCAGATGGCAGAGGAGTTCACAATCTAGTGGGGAAGAGAAATACCAAATAATTAAATCTGTGAACAAGTATATAATTAAACATTGTTCTAAGTATCATAGAGGAGATTAAAAGGAAGATAATTTAGATGAAGTGAATAGGGGAGGCTTCTTTGAGAATTGATAAGTAAACTGAAATTTAGAGAATAAGGAGTCAGCTCCTTAAAGAATGGGAAGAAAAATATTCCTGGCAGAGAGAAGAGCAAGGCAAGATCTGAGATAAGAAAGAAGTAGAAGTGTTTCAGAACCCAAAGAAGCCTTTGGCCTAGAGTTCTGTGAATGAGGAGGAGGTAATTTAGAGTGGAGCTGGGAACCAGCCAGGAGCTAGGTGATGATATAGGGCCTTGCCGGGGAGAAGTTTGGATTTTATTCTGACTGCAAGGAAAGCCATGGAAATATTTCAGGTAAGAGGATTATAAGACATCCTTTTTGTTTTGAAAAGATCTCTCTGGCTGCTGTGTGCAGGATGGAGTCAAGGAGGTCATTGTGTTGTTCAAATGAGGATCAAGGTGGTTTGAGCTAGAGTGGAGTTAGTGGAAGTGGCAAGATTTGGACACATGGAAAGTATTTTTAAAGATAGAATCAATGGCGAAGGATGTCATAGTGGAGATGGGGGGGAGGGTGCATCAAGAATGAGTCCCAAAATGACTATGCAGAAATTGTTCTTTTATATATACAAATAACCACTGGATGGAGAATATAAAGGAATAAAACTCCTAAACTAGTAACAAAATCACTGAATAGAAGTCACAAGAAGTGTGCACTGCCAATATGAATGATATTTTAAAACACTAATGAAGATTTCAGAGGAGATGTGAGTAGATAGAAAGATATCATAGTCTTAGGATGACTTACTATCACAAAGGTGCCCATTTTCCCTATGATAGTTTACAAAATTATTGCAATCTCAATACAAATACTTGTAATTTATATCTGTTATTTTAGTTTTGTTTGAATGAGACAAATTGAGCCAAAATTTTTTTTTTGAGGGAGAAAAAACAAAACGAAATAAAGCAAAGAAAAACAGTTTGGAAAACTTTGAAAATCAAGAGTGATGTGGAGACTCTAGTATTAATACCAGATACTAAATTAGAATATAAAGCCTCAATAAATAAGTAGGTGACACTAGATTATGAGCAAACAGAAAACCGAGTGGAAGAGACTAGAAAATCTAGAAATAGTTCTAACTTTGAGGATTAATTTCTGATAGATACGGCTTCTGAAACTGGGCAAATATGAACCATTTAATAATGGTGCTAAAATGACGTGGTAGCCGTATGGTTTAAAAATACTACTACTACTAATAAAGTTGAATCTCTACCTCATACTTTACCTTAAATTCATACTTGATTTATATCAATTGGATCAAGAGTTGAATGTAAAATATACCAGAACAGATCTAGAAGGTTGCAGGAGGGAATAATTTTATCTTTGGCATAAGGAAGGTCTCCTAATTCTGACTCAAAATCTGCAAGTCGTACAAAAGAAAAAGTTGAAATATTTAACTTCATTACAAAACAAAATAAGTTCTACATAACAAGAAACACCACAATCAAAAGCAAAAGTCAGATGAGAAACTGAGAAAAAGTATTTTCAGCTCGTAACACATAGAGATCTTTTCTTCAATCCAAAAGAAAAATCTGCAAAAGATATCAGTTAACAGCTCACAAGAAAGGAAATACAAATGTAAATACAAACTTATAAAAAGATACTTGGTTTTACTCATAATAAGAAATATTCAAATTAAAACTATACCAATACTAGTTTTTCAGCTATCATGTAGGCAAAATCCTGATGACTATAGTCAATTACTAAGGCCTTGGAAAACTCATATTGTTGGATGTGTACAGTGGCACAACCCCTAAGAAGGTAATTTGACATTTGTCAAAACTGCAAAATCTTATACCCTTTGACCTAACATTCTGTATTTTATACATCAGATATTTTTGCTATGTGGAAAGTGACATGCACAAGGTTCTTTATTGATTGCAGTATGATTTCTAATGGCAAAAAAACCCCCACAAACTAAAAATACAAACTATAGGAGACTGATTAAATAAATTAAGACATATGCATAAAACACAAAGCATTCTGTAAAATTAATGGTGCTTTTGTATGTGTATGTGTGTGTTGTATATGTATACACACAAAAAAGATTATGAAGAATTGACTTATATGATTATGAAGAGTGGCAAGTCTCAAGATCTGCGAAATGAGTCAACAGGTTGGAGACCCAGGAGAGCTGATGGTTTAGTTCTAAGAACAGGAGAGCCAGTGGTTTAGTTTTGTCTGGAGGCTGGTAGGCTCAAGACCCAGGAAGAACCTTTGTTTCACTTCAAGGCTGAAGGCAGGAAAAAGCCAATGTTCCAGTTTGAAGGCCATCATGTAGGAAGAATTCTCTCTTGCTGGGGAGAGGGTCAGCTTTTTTATTCTATTCTGGGCTTCAGCTGACGGGATGAGGCCTGCTGACCTTATGGAGGACAATCTGCTTTACTCTGTCTACCAATTTAAATGTTAATCTCATATAAAAACATCCTCACAGACACACCCAATATAATATTTAATCAAATATCTGGGAACTCTGTGGCTCAGTCAAGTTGACACATAAAATTAACCATCATAGGTTGCCATGACAAAATATTACAGATGAGGTAGCATAAACAATAGAATTTTATTTTCTCACAGTTTTAGAGGCAGAAAGTCCAAGGTCAAGGTGCCTGTGGTGTAGGTTTCTCTGTAGCTTCTCTCCTTGGCTTGCAGATGGCTGCCTTCTTGCTGTTTCCTCACATGGCATTTTCTCTGTGTGCAGGCACTTCTGGTGTTTCCTCCTCTTCTGATAAGGACACCAGTCGGATTGGATTAGAGCCCCACATTTATCTAATTTAACCTTAATTGCCTCTTTAAAGGCCCTGTCTCCAAATATAGTCAAAGTGGGGCTTAGGGTTACAAGGTAATACATTTGTGGGCATGGACACATTGAGTCCATAACAAGGGGTAAGCGTGGGAGGAAGACTTTCATTGTTTAACTTTTTATAACTTCTAGGTTTTCAGGTACATGATGTATTACCTATTTTAAAAGATTTTAAGAATAAAATTTACGTTTTTGCCTCGAGCGTCTTGGAGGATGTGGTGCCATTCACTGGGATGGAGAGGCTGAGGAAAAAATAGTTTGACGAGGCAGAAGTGGGGTGGGTGCATTAGAGATGCCGGAGGGGCACCCTGGTGGAATGTCAGTGAGGTGTCCACGAGCGGAGTCTAGGTTGGAGATGAGAAAAAAGAGGTCGTCTATGTGGTTACATGGTGACAAAGTCAAGGAAAGTCATGAAATCACCCATTTTCAGAATCATCTGGAGGTCTTGCTAAGACATATATTGTAGGACTCCACTCTCCAGTTTCTGATTCAGTAGTTCTGAGGTCGAGCCCAAGAATATTCACATCTAATAAATCCCAGGGGATGCTGATACTGCTCATCGGGGACCCCACTTGGAGAACCTCTAGCTCATGGCAATCACTCTCCATTTTAGCCTCACATTAGTATCACATGGAAAGCCATGAAAAAAAATATTTGTAGCCCACCCCACTGCAGACCAATTAAGTAAGAACCTTTGGGAAATAGGCCTGGGCACTCGGTAAATTTTAAAGCTCCTCAGTTGTTTCCAATGTGCAACTAGGGATGAGAGCTTTTGACCACGGGGAAGAGACTCTGGAGTAACAAAAGTAGGCTAAGACCAAAGACCTGAGGATATCAACCTTTTGAGTGACCACTAGGCCAAGAGAAACCAACCAAGAGACTGAGAAATGAAGAGACAAAAGGAAAACCAGGACCTCCACTAGTGTCATGGAAGGCAACTCTCAGCTGGAAGGCTCTGTGCTGGGTTCTGGTGACATAAAAATGTAATAATTTACATTTTTATAAGTCATATATGATGTCAATAATTACTATCAAATTTAAAGTTCATGTATGCATGCACTAGAACTTTTGACTTTGTATAGGGTCTTGAAATAATACGCTCCATATCCCCTCCTGATTTGGGGATTAATGACGAACATCACTGACCTATACAGCCTTCAAGGAGCTTTCCTGGTGTTAAGGGCTGAGATGCTCTCTTACAGAAGCAATGGCATAATCTATCCACTTCTTGATATGTGCCCTCAGAGAAATACTCATGTGAACAAGAGCCCATGTCAAGGGTGTTCATGGCAGCATTGTTTGTAATAATGAAAAACTGGAGACTGTGTGTGTTTAGCAGAAAAATGGCTACATTATAGAAAATGGTACATTTATATGGTAGAACACTGTATAGCAGTCCAAAGAGGTGAACTAGGTAGAGATCAACTGGCAAGTTCTCAAAAAATATCGTTGAAGGGACAAAAGCAAGTTGTAGCATGATGTGTACATCATTTATATGAAAAACAACTCACACATACATGTTTTTGTACAGAAAGATATAAAATGTGGTCTAGAAGGATGCACTCCATACCTAGAGAAAAGCAAGAGAGGACAAGTTTGAGGATGATGTGTAAAAGGCACTTTAGATTTATTTGTAATGCTCGTAGATTTTATAAGGCTTTTGATAAATGCACATAGTTAATTACCTCCATGTTATACTAATTTACATTTTTATAAGTCATATGTGATGTCAATAATTATTATCAAATTTAAAGTTCATGTATGCATGCACTAGAACTTTTGACTTTGTATAGGGTCTTGAAATAATACGCTCCATATCCCCTCCTGATTTGGGGATTAATGACGAACGTCACTGACCATTTCCTAAATTGAGAAAAGGGCAGGAACTATAACTTCAAAGAAAAAAACCACTGCTTGGTCATTACTCTTATATGAATTTTCCTGCAAAACAAGTGTGTTTGAAATAGCGTTTCAAAGATACTGACAACTTCCTTCCCCCAGCATCTTGCCTGGCAGACATGTTACAGTTATTCAATCAAGCAGCTGTGCTGGAATGCAACTTTGAAAACGCAACCTAGATTTATATTCTGTCTCTTATAGAGCAGGTGATCAAAGCTGGGAGATTCTGTAGGCAAAGATGTAGAAAGCCACTGAAGCATACTTTGGCCTGACCATCCCTGTGACTGTCTAAATAAGTGGATACCTTGGAGCCACCTGTATGGACAAATCTTAGTCATCTCCCTGGAAAGCAGTGACTTTTAAATCCTCAGATTTCCATTTTCAGAGTCAGAAAACAATTTTCCTACACAAGTTCTAGCAGAGCAAGGGCCTTGTCTGATTCGTTACCATTGTGTCCCCAGGTGCTAGCATAATGCTTAGCTTGTAGTAGATGCTCAGTAAATATTTGTGGCATGAATGAGGCCACAAAAAAGAAAGATAAAAATAAAATCATTGGGTGAATTCTATATAATGTTGAGTGAAAGAAGCCCGACATAGAAAAGTACATCCTACATTTTCCATTTATATAATGTTAAAAATAGACTAATTAATGGTGATTGAAAATCAGTACTTTGGGGATTAGTGATTTTGAAAGGCACAGTGGGAGTTTCTGGGATGTTGATCTTGTTCTATTGCTTGATCTTGGTGGTGGTTACAGGGATGTATTCACTTTGTGAAAATTCATTAAGATATACAATTATGACTTGTGCTCTTTGCTGTTTGAATGTTAGTTTTTGATGTTTATATAAAATAAATGAAATCAACTTTTGCCATAAAAATTCACTGTTAAAAAAAGTCACATCAGCTGAGGTTTTGAAGTTTTAATCCTTCTGTTGTAGATGATCTCATCTCTGGAAAATTATTTTCCACCCCTAAACATGTTCTTTTGTATTTCTGAAGAGACAATGTGTAACATCCACTCTAGGGCTTAGCTCTCCCTGTTCTAAGATATTTGCTCTTCCTTATTGGAATTCAGCTGATGGTAAAACAGCTGTTGTAGGATAGGAAGCAGCTCTGCTATTGGGTTTTTAGCACCCATTCTTTTTCCTGCCCTTACTCTTTTGAAATTTCTAACCCCTTAAACAGACGAGGGAGACTAGTGAAAGAAAACCAGAAACTTCAGAGATGTGCAATCTGGGAAAAATATGTGACATTTCCCACCATTTAATAACCACCAGATTCACTAAATTTTTTATTTTTCTTTGCTCTCTCTCCCTTCCTTTTTCTTTTATATAAGATAATATTAATAAAAACATTTAAAAGATTCTTGAACCTGGTAACCCAGAAATTTAACTTATACACGCACATGCACATACAAAGTAATAGATTTGCAAGGTAATTCACAGAAACATTGTCTGTAACAGCAGAAGGTTATAGGAAGCCTAAGAGCCCACTGAAAGGGGACATTAACTATATGACATTCAACAGTAGAAAAGTATGTGACCTTAAAAAAGAATGAAGAGACTACGTTCAAGATATGTAGCTAAGTGCAAGGTACAGACAGTGTGTTTAGACTGCTACTACTATTTCTGAATGCATAAATTATTTCTGGAAGGATACACAAGAAACCAATATGGGTTGCCCCCAGAGAGGCATGTACATGGCAGGAGAGAGACTTTCCCCCATACACCCTTTGGTTTGTTTGATATTTAAACCATATTATGTATTGTCTAATCAAAAAATAAAATTTAAAGACATGTAAAAATATGTTCGGCAATGGTTATTAGGGAAAGCCCCCACTTGCCAAGGACGTGGAACAGTTGTCGCAATCTTAAAAACTGTCGTTAGAATGAATATTTGGGGTAAACTAACCGGCAATTCGTCAAAACATATAAAAAACTTCCAAATTTTCCTTTTGATTTTATATTTCTAGTCCTAGAAATTTATTTTTAAGAATTTAACTGTGTATGAAGGAATGGCTGTTATGGCTATAAAGACCAGATAGCAGAATATTGGGGAAAAAAATAGATGTTGAAACAGAGGATCAGATAATAAGTTATGGTACAGCTATACATTAAAAATGCTATTTTAGAAGAATATGTAATGACAGAGAACATTATAACATTATTAAGTGAAAAACATATAGCACCGTGATATTTGTTGCCAAAAGTTCACCTATATAGATGTGTGGGTGTGCACATGTGTATATAAAAGCAAAACTTAATACTGTTATTCTAGGTGATAGAATAATGGGTATTTTTATCTCCTATTTCCATTTTACATGGCTTTTCAGAAGGCACTGTATTATACATGTTTTATACTATAACATTTATAATAAAATAATGAGACTCTTTTTTAATGGTGCTACAAATAAACCCTATCAAAACAACTTTAAGTGTGGTTCAAAAAAATCAACTGCGTACAATGCAACTCTGTAGTAAGTTGAGATTAATGAAATGACAGAACTGAGACTGCTGTAAGGACGAGAGCAGGTTGCCAGTTTGCCCTTTATAGCCAGTGATATTGTCAAGGGATCTGTCATTATGAGATACTGTCTCCATATGGAGCATGTTGATCACCTATACACTGAAAATTATTTCTCTCATACTAAATTATTTTAATTCTTTTAGGTAGTAAGCAAATGTTTACCCCAAGCAAAAAGAATCTTACATATATGACATGGTGATATAGTGCTTTTAAAAACTACTTCTAAACAAATTACCCAATATCTTCTATTTTTTATTACCCTTTTAAAAATTGAGGTGAGATTCATACAACATAATATAAATTATTTTAAAGTTAACAGTTCAGTGAGTGACATTTAGTGCATTCATAATCTTATGCAACCATCACCGCTTTCGAGTTCCAAAATATTTTCATCATCCCAAAAGGAAGCCCCGTACACGTTAAGCAAGTTGCTCATTCTCCTCTCCCCTCAGTCCCTGGCAACCACCAGTGTGCATTCTGTCTCAGTGGACTTTACCTATTGTGGACATTTCATGGAAATGAAATCATACACTATGTGGCCTTTTGTGTCTGGCTTTTTTTCACGTATCATAGTGCTTTTGAGGTTCATCTACATTATAACATGTATCAGTATTTCATTCCTTTTTATGGCCAAACAATATTTATTTTATGGATACACCACAATTTGTTTACCCATTCATCTGTGATGGATATATGGGCTGTTTCCACCTTTTAGCTATAGTGAATAGTGGTACTATGAACAGTCATGTACATCTGTTTAAGTCTCTGATTTCAGTTCTTTTGTGTGTATACCTAGGAGTGGATCATATTTCGATTCTAAGTTTAACGTTTTAAGGAACTGTCAAATTGTTTTCCACAATGGCTGAACCATTTTAAATGTCCACCAGAAATATCCAGGGGTTCCGATTTCTCCATATCCTGTCAACTCTTGTTATTTTTAGTTTTTTTAAAATAGCAATCCTAGGTGAACACACAGTGTAAACATATATATGCCTTACTGTTAAAGTGTACAGCTGAAACTTATTGGATTTCTTTAACCAATGTCACCACAAAAAATGAATTAATTTAAAAAATAAAAATAGCAATCCTAATGGATGTGAAGTGGAACCATTGTGGTTTCATATGCATTTTCCCTCCTGACTAATGATGTTGAGCATCTCTTCCTGTGTTTGTTGGCCATTTGTATATCTTCATTGGAGAAATGTCTATTGAGGTCCTTTTCCAGTTGTTTAAATTAGGTTATCATTTTGTTGTTGAGTTGTATAAGTTCTTAGTATATTCTAGACACTAGACTCATCAGATATGTGACCTATGAATATTTTCCCCCATTCTGTAGGCTGTCTTTCACTTTTTGATAATGTCCTTGGATGCATATATTACTTTTACTTATTAGTGTTTACAAGAAATATTATTTTCTGTTTTGCCAATTTCACTTGAAATTATACCTTGATGTATTTTTGTGTTTGACATTATTATCAGAATGACATTGTTAGCATTCTGATGCTTGCTATTCTGTCGTATTCATAATAATTCATGGATTATTGGCAAATTATTTAAGGTTATCTTGG
>NW_006440638.1:15130651-15153994 GCF_000325575.1 Pteropus alecto | reverse complement strand
TCAGTCCCTGGCAACCACCAGTGTGCATTCTGTCTCAGTGGACTTTACCTATTGTGGACATTTCATGGAAATGAAATCATACACTATGTGGCCTTTTGTGTCTGGCTTTTTTTCACGTATCATAGTGCTTTTGAGGTTCATCTACATTATAACATGTATCAGTATTTCATTCCTTTTTATGGCCAAACAATATTTATTTTATGGATACACCACAATTTGTTTACCCATTCATCTGTGATGGATATATGGGCTGTTTCCACCTTTTAGCTATAGTGAATAGTGGTACTATGAACAGTCATGTACATCTGTTTAAGTCTCTGATTTCAGTTCTTTTGTGTGTATACCTAGGAGTGGATCATATTTCGATTCTAAGTTTAACGTTTTAAGGAACTGTCAAATTGTTTTCCACAATGGCTGAACCATTTTAAATGTCCACCAGAAATATCCAGGGGTTCCGATTTCTCCATATCCTGTCAACTCTTGTTATTTTTAGTTTTTTTAAAATAGCAATCCTAGGTGAACACACAGTGTAAACATATATATGCCTTACTGTTAAAGTGTACAGCTGAAACTTATTGGATTTCTTTAACCAATGTCACCACAAAAAATGAATTAATTTAAAAAATAAAAATAGCAATCCTAATGGATGTGAAGTGGAACCATTGTGGTTTCAATATGCATTTCCCTCCTGACTAATGATGTTGAGCATCTCTTCCTGTGTTTGTTGGCCATTTGTATATCTTCATTGGAGAAATGTCTATTGAGGTCCTTTTCCAGTTGTTTAAATTAGGTTATCATTTTGTTGTTGAGTTGTATAAGTTCTTAGTATATTCTAGACACTAGACTCATCAGATATGTGACCTATGAATATTTTCCCCCATTCTGTAGGCTGTCTTTCACTTTTTGATAATGTCCTTGGATGCATATATTACTTTTACTTATTAGTGTTTACAAGAAATATTATTTTCTGTTTTGCCAATTTCACTTGAAATTATACCTTGATGTATTTTTGTGTTTGACATTATTATCAGAATGACATTGTTAGCATTCTGATGCTTGCTATTCTGTCGTATTCATAATAATTCATGGATTATTGGCAAATTATTTAAGGTTCTCTTGGTAACAGAAACAAATTAAATCCAATGAACCATTCAACAACCAGGCATTAAGGAGGGTAGGAATCAGGTGGCCCTGAGGATCACATGAGTTTATGGACTTTGCCTTAAACACTGCAGTAAACTTGCCTCTCCATTTCTGGTTTCTTTGTCTCCCATTTTAAACTTCTATACAACCGTATCCTGCTAGCTGAGCATGGATCAGTGTTGGCTCCTGAAGGGAATGCTGAACTACACAGCCCAGAACCCCTCTTCAGGACAGAGGTCCTCCTCCTCCCAGATGCTAGCAATGTTGGCTGCTGCAAGCTCTCAGTGAATTCCTCCCCGGGACTTGTCTTTGCCTGAAGATAGCCTATTCACCCAAAGTCATGTCTCCTTTCCAAGGGCAGCTTACGTCTAATGATAGGTGATGCAGGACAACTCTGAAGGGTCATTCCAGCTCTAGAGCTCCTTATGGTATTGGCTAAAACCTTGTTATGACTGCATCACAGTTCACTTTTTCCTCTGCCTACTCCTGCTTACTTCACTTTCTCACAAGTATTGATACCTCCTGCACACTAATATCTGACTGAGACCCGTTTCCCAGGAACCCAGCCTCTCTCTAATTTGGTCAGTACTGGCTCAGGCACTGGGGCAATGTCATGGTATCTAGGACCAAAACCTGAGGATTTCAAAGCTGGTCTCAGAAATGGAAGAATTGGCTTATGGTCTACTACTGTAGACTGTTGAGACAATTTATAATTGTGTTCTTCCACTAACACTGGAATGAACAGCTTCTACTTTGGTATTATTTCATTTGATTAAATGCCTAGCTATTTTGGACAAATAAAGATGAAAACAACACATTCGGGAAGGCGGAGTCACAATATAAAAGGAACTTGGGTCCACGATGCTGTGGAGCCACAATACCAGCCCAGACTCCTTGTGCCTTGTTTATTACATGGGAGAGAAATAAAAAATTTTCTTGTTTGAACACTGATGTGGATCTCTGTGATAGCAGCTAGACTTGTATACTAACTAATACACAAGATCTCTCTTCTCACTCCATCCTCAACAATAATCCTTTGGTGATAGTTATTTGTGTCATTTTAGATAGTAAGAAATGGAGGATCACAAGTATTAAGGACTTCATCCCTGAATCATATAACAGGGAAGTCCAGATCAAATGCAGGTATCTGTTCGGAAAGCCCATGTTTTCTCACTGTTCTTTCTCTGAAGAATAAATAGTCCTTGATAGGCACCTAATTTTCAAATTTCCACCTTGCTATTTGATAAGATTTTTATACACATTATAAATCACAGTAATCAACATTGCTAATGATGTAGAAACAAACATATTTATGCCTTTCTTATCCACGTTTATGTCTTTACTGCCTTTCCTGATTCAATTTTTTCTGACTTTTGAACAAAAATAGGTGTGAAAGCTATTTTGGGGGTGATCTTAAATTTTTAAAAATTATTTTGATAGTAGTAAGGCTTTTGAGGACAGGAAAGCTTTAGGAATTTGGTAACCTTAGAAAGGAACCCATAATTACGGGTAGGGTTTTATATAATCAAAATATTTGGGGTTTTGTTTTTTAGTGACAGAAGCCTAACTCAAACTAGTTTAAGCAAAAATAGAAAAGCGTGTTAGTTTAGCTAAGTGAACAAATCCAAGGGAATCTGCTTAGGCACAGTTGGATCCAAGATATCTAAATGATGCCATAAGAGCTGTCTCTCTATATCTTGGCTGTTTTACCTTGCACTGGCTTTGTTTTCAGACAGGCTTCTTCCTCGTGGAGGTAAGGATGAACACCAGCTTTTCTAGGCTCCCCTTGTTACCCGCTTCAGCAAAAAGAGAGTATCTCACTCCTGATAAATTTGGCAAAACATAAAAATGGGGTTCTGTTTTGCTAGTTCTGGATCATATGCCGCTTCCGGAGTCAAAGACAGGCTCCACCCCATCGAACTGAGATTGGACAGGACTGGGCTCAGGCAGGAATGGTTTCTCAAAATAAAAAAAGGGTGTTTTAAATTGCAAAAGAAGAGAAATGGATGCTGGGTAGTGAAGAGCAACAGATATGCATTACAAGTTTCACAGGTGGAGATGAGACTGGGGTGAGAGTTCCAGGTGGAAGCTATGGCTTGAATAAAGGCATGGAGACGAGATAGTATAGAAAAGTCCTATTTGACAAGAAGATTGAGGAAGAGAGAAAAATTAAGCTGGAAATGTGTTGTAGAAAGCCCTGACTGTCAAGATAAGGTGTTTATGCCCAGTTTCAAAGGCACTGGGGAGCCAAAGAGGCACCAAAAAATATCACATATTACAAATACAATACATCATCAAGTGTAATTGAAAATCAATTAGTTTCCTGCATTTTATTCACGAGGTTTGTATGTAGGTGTATGCTTCCTTTATAAGGCATTTATTTTCAGTTAAGCTATATAAGCTTGCTTGACCTACTACTGGGAAAAGTTTCATTATGTTTGTTGAATGTGTTTGTCTCACTGAGCTTATTAAATTTCCTGTTGCCTATAACTTTGAGATTTTGCTAAAATAAAAAAGTATAAATCAGTATGGGCAATGCCAGGTGAAGGACCAGGAAACTCTCAGAGATAAGTAAAAAGGATGCAACCAGCCATGAATCCTTAGACCTGATAAGTAATTTACAGCTTCACCACTTTAAAGCATTCACTTATTTTTCAGTTAAAGTTCTTTCAATCTTAGCACAGACTTTGGAAAAAGAAATGTTTTGTTATAATAATGCTTAAAAAGTGCATTTTGAGGAAATAACTTGGGCACAAAAATTAATTTATTTCTCCCTTCCTCTCCTGTTTTCTGTCTGTCTACTCTAAAAACAGAAGTGAGAAAATGGTTGACCAGAGCCCAGAGTAATGGGCCACAAAGTTCCTAATGAAAGGTCAGACTGGGTTAACTGTAACATACTTTTAATGGCCTCCTTTTATTGTAGGTTAAATGAGAAAGGGCTTTGCAAAGAGGAAAATGCTATGCGTGAATTAATTTTCATCATCTCAATAACCAGGTGAGACCCATGAGGCGGGGTAACTATGTTTCCCATGTTTCTGATATGAGGCAGTGTAGCTTCATGACAACTAGGCCTTGGGCTCCTGAATAAGTCCTAGATTTTTGTTGCTTAACATACTTGAGCCCCTATAGCCTCTTCTGTAAAATAGGATAATAAAAGTATTTACTTATCTAATAGTGCTTTGGTAAGGATTAGATGAGATAAAAATGAATGAAAATCAACTAGTTCCTTGCAGCATGACCAAGTCATCCCAGTTTTCCCAGAACTTTCCTGTTTTTAGCTCCATAAGTCCCATATCCTGCGAAACTTGTTAGTCGCAGACAAACTGGGACAGTTGGTTACCCAAGAGTTAGGAACTCAGACAACTTTTTAAGAAAATATTAGCTATTTATTTCAGAGGAGAAATGTGAAAATTGAAATACTTAGCATGGTAAAGGGAACACAGACATTTGAAAAACATCATCCATTCTGATTGCAGAATTAAACTTCTTAAGATTCATTTGTAAGACTTCTAAATCCAAATCCTCTTCTTTTTCTATGGTGCTTTTATTCATTCTTTCATTTGATTCTTCATTCATTTAATCAATCAATCAATCTCTGACCTTATAAAAATTACTATATAGAAGGGGACACAGACCTTTAATAGTTACATTATAAATGACTTAAATTGCTGTTGCGCTAAGTGTACTGGCTATCAGTAGTTCATGAGTGGTTTTTCTAGACATTTTCCTGAGTATAACCACTCTCAAGTGTTTCCACTTGTGACCGTATTATCTCATAAAGTGGACACCGTGGGGTTGCGGTATGCCTTTGGCCATAGAGGAGAAGGTTACTCAGCTTGAAATGACCACATTTGGTCTGGTCAGTGGGGTTCCTCTTTTTCCATTTCCACAGATTAGCAGATTTAAGAAGTACTGTGTCCTCTTCTCTGTTACGTGGATTAATTTATAGTCGGCAGGCTCCTAACCAAAGAGGAGGTCCTCCCTGATTAATGCAGGTGAACCTGGTCTTCATTTGCCTGCCCAAGGTCACAAAAACATGAAAAGATTCAAGAGTCTTCCATTTCAACCCTTGCTCTCATCATCTACAAGAAAAGAAAAGTAGGCTTTCCAGATGTATTCCCATTACAGTATTGAGTGGTCTTATGTTTTCATTTCAGTAGAGTGAGGAAATTCAGAATCAGTCACCTAGTCCAAAATATAATAATCTTTTGGTATTATATTTATGATAACATATCATAGAGAAAGTGGATATTCCATCTGGGAGCCAGGGCAGTCACCGAGGGACTGACTTTCCTCAGCAGTTCTGTGTTAATAAACTCAAGAAAGCCCTGTGCTGGGTTAAAATGCAACTTTTAGCCCCGACCGGCATGGCAGACTGAACAGGGAAGGCAACCTCTAGCAAAACAGGATTAGATTTCACAAAAAGATATGGAAAGGGATACAAAATCCTTTACCGTGTCTCCTGCAAAAATAAAAGAACAAAAGAGCCAGTGGCCATTTATTCAAAGAAGAGCCTTCCCTGGACTGTTTCTACTTAAAAGTTACTTCTTTCTTACAATTACGTTTAGGTGGCTGATGTTTAACAAAATCTTTACAAAGTTAAGTGTTTCATTTTTTATATTTTATTTAAGATACATTTCAGGGAAGATTTTTAGGTATTTGGATTTGGTAGGAAATTCTATGATCATGTCCTGAGAAGAAATAGTGTTTATTTTTGGTCTGAGACCCAGTTGGGACAGGCAGTTAGGAGACTGTCGAAGAACAGTGGTTCTGTTGCATCAAGTACCAGGAGGCTGACTGCCTTTTAAAGTACAGCCTCAAGGGTATGTCAGCAGCAGTATTTTTCTTAGCATTTTCTTTTTGTTTCTTTTTCTTTTGAAATTGCAGCAAGTCTGTGGCTATTTCTTAAAGGAATTTAGTGCAAAAGTTGTGCCTCTTGCTATTCTGAGATCTTGCCCAAGATTTGAAAACATGCCCAATGCAGATATGTGTTTTGGGACTTCAAATGAAAAAAAAAAGTTCAAAAAATTTTTTTCTCGGTAGTGGTGTAGGATGGGGGAGTGTTAAAGAGGAGGTACATCTGTTTCTCTTTCTTTTTTCTTTTCTTTTTTTAAAAGTAAAATTCTTCGTTAATCAGACATCGTAGCAGGAAAGAAAAAAGAGATTTTCGTCATTGCTAATCTTGCTAAGTGTTATGGGTTGAATTGTGTCCTCCTCAAATTCACATGTTGAAGTCCTAACCTGCATCACCTTAGAATGTGACTGTAGTTTGAGATAGGGCCTTTAAAGAGGTAATTCAAGTAAAATGAAGTCCTATGTGTAGCCCCTAATCCGATATGACCGATGTCCTCATAAGAAGGAAAATTTGGACTCACACATACATGCCCAGAGGAAAGACCAGAAGAGGACACAGCAAGAAGGCAGCGATCAGCAAGCAAAGGCGAGATATCTCGGAAGAAATCAACCCCGACAATACCTGGATCTTGGACTTCTTGCCTCCAGAACTGAGACAATAAATTTCTGTCGTTTAAGCCACCCAATCTGTTGTATTTTGTTATAGCAGCCCTAGGAAACTAATATACTAAGCCAAATGACGATTTCTGCCAAAGAATGTTGCCAGTGGGGCATAACTCCTTGTCTGAGGAGAGAAACAGTGCTTGCTTTCCTGATCTCATTGCTATATATTTTTAGCTGTCTTTTAAAAGTACGTATAGAACTCAGGAAATTTAGGTTTCAATAGAGTTATTGGGAGTGAGGAACATGAGATTGTATTTCAGTCACATTTATTAATTTGAATGCATTTTAATATGCTTAATAAAATTCTGAGTCATGCATGGCCTATAGGATAATTTTTAAATAAAAGACTATTAATATTTTAAAAAAGGTTTTGATTTCTTTGCGTGGCCTAACTTGGATTTCTTCTTTTTAACTTAAAATGACAGTGTAAGGTTTTTTTCCCTGACTTTTGTAAATTGTTTAAAATGCCTAAATTAAAATGTATATGATACAGCCGTAGACTAAAATGAACTGTTTAAAAAGAATGTCACCACATTACATCAAAAAATATTTTTAGTGTTAACTGAAAAATAATTTTAAATCATTGTATGTATATTATTACTGCAATTATGTATAATTATATGTAGAGTACATATATTATAATTATACATGTAGAATCATTACAATTAGGTTTTTTTTTTTTCTTTAAAGCCTAACCATAGAGAAATGACTATGAGGAAAAGTACTGAATAGTGATTACTTTTGGGGAATAGGAGTATGACTGCACCCTTCCCCCCACATATTTTCATTTTTGCCTATGAATTGATTTTATAATTAAAGAAAATTGTCTGCCACCAGTGTGAAAATGTATATGAGTTCATTATACATTAATAATTAAATGAGCTAACCATCAGGTGTTTATACCTGGCATAGTGCATGGTCCAGACTATGAGCTCAATCAAGGTAATTCTCTTTATATATGTCAGACTAGTTTCCAACCATATATAGGATACAGGGGTCCCACGGGTAGCTAATGATATTCAATTGTAACTACCAGAGGCACAAAACTGAGAGTTGACACAATTTAAAAATTTGGGTAGGAGATAGGAGGAGAGGGAATGTAGGTCTTAAAATTAGAAGAATTTAATCTCTTTAGTGAATTAGGTATTTTATATTCCTCAATAGTAGACTTACATATTATTTATTAAGAATTTATCAGTTATACATTTCTGTGGAATTTCAAATATCACAGATTCCTCTATCCCCCACCAAAGGATGTTCTTTTCCAGAAAGATGAGTGGAAAAGTAAAGAACATGCTGCAAGTTAGAAAAGCACACTACCTTGAAGTTTCAATTAAAAATCATTCTATAGACACCATATATAGTCTTTACGTAAAATACTATTTTTGTAACTCTTAAGATAAGAGTTGTTTCTCTGATCAGGCAGCCCTTGCATGTTGATACAAGACATTGGGGGAGAATATCTAGGTGCTATGAAATTGTTCAGCACATGTGGCTGAACACTCCCAGAACTGTGCTTTTTTATCTTGCTACTCAGCTTCCTGACCCTCCTCCTTCCCTAGGGGGGAAAAAAAATCCCGAAGCCACTTTTAGAACAGCTAAGGAAGTTGTGTAATGAGGTGCAGGAAACACTGTTGATGCTAAGAAAGGGGTTTTCAATATGGTCTAGTCAAGTGCAGTATTTAGAAATTCTAGACTTTTTCTGATGGTACCTGGTGACCTAGAACCCCAAAACATAAAATAGATTGCAATAGTGTGCAATTTGAAATCTTATTTTGTCCCTGCAGATGAATGAGTACCTTCAATAATGACAGAAAGAATTCAGGCTTATCAGCACTGTTTCTCGCCTGATACAATTCTATCAGGTTCTTGGTGGAGTGGAGATATAAGAAATTTGAGAAAAACCCCTGAAAGACTGTCCCAAGACATGAGGGGATCACAAATCACTTGTATTCCTAGATTCTGAGCTAAGTAGCTCCTTCTCAACTGAACAAAGCACTTTATTTTCTACTTTAGTATGAATTGCCCTGATACTTTAGGCCTGAGCCAAGTTACAAATATATACCCTACCAAGAATTGGCCTTGTTAACAAATTCCTAACTGGAGTCCCATTTTTACTGAGGTCGAGCTGAACCTTACAACTGCAGTAGGGCTCACTGTAACAATATGAGCTTTCATAGCCTTGATATTTAAGATTCTTTCTTTCAGACTAAATAAGCAAAACTGCTCCCAGACATCCATCATGAGTATCACAGAGTGACTTAACGTATCATGTAACTTAGAAAGGGGTGGTTTGATTCCTTAAGGCTTCCTGACTGTAGTTAACTGCATCTGCTAATGTTGGAAATATGTTTTGAAGACATTGTATTATTTGGCCAGGAAAATGGAGGGCCAGGTGGCTTTGAAAGAATATTAAATGGCAGAAGGCTCTCTTGGAATTTTCCAGAGATCATGCTTATATTTTCTAAATAGTGTCCTCTTTGGGGTAAAATTTTGTATTTTATCCAAACTGGAGACAATAAAAGGTATTTTAGGGTATTTTCTAAAATAAAGATGATGAAAGCTTTTTGAAAAATGATAAATATAATTTTGAATATCTTTGATGGCGTGGCGGTTGGGATGTTTTATCGTAATGTCACATTCAGTTTTATCGGGGAAGGCATAATAATTACTGTTAGTTTTCAGTAATGTGTTTCCTATGGTGGAGGAAAATTTTGAAGGCTGGAATGATATCCTTTGCTCATAATTTGGAAACAAGTATACATCAAGGAGATTTGAAGAATAAATGTTGATCTTTACTGTCAATAGGATTAATAAAATATGTACATAAACCTTAGAATGATGCCTAGCACGTTATAACAGCTCAATAAATTCAATTCTATTATGATTATGATTGGGCTGCAGACCCAGAAGGTCAACTTCTTATTTAACATCTCTTGGCTATCTCCTAGGCACCTCAAACTTAACAGATTCAGAGATGTGTTATTTCTTCTTTGTTGAATCTGTCTCTTCCTACAGTTTCCTTCAACTTAACGAATGTCACCCCAAATTTTTCAATCCAGAAATCTGGGAGTTATATCTGATTCCTCCCTTTCTCTCAACACTTTATATTCATCCATCATTAGGTCCCATTCATTCCATAGTTTAAAATTTTTTTAATTGATCTACTTATCTCTATCACTATTGCTAAACTTCTAGCCTAGGGTTTTCAACCCCTGAACTTTTGACATTTTGGGCCAGATAATTCTTTGATACGGGTGGTGGAGCTGTCCTGTGTACTGTAGGATTGTTAGCAGTACTCCTGTCCTCTACCCAGTAGGATGCCAGTGAGATCCGCTCCCCCTCCCCATTAGTGACAACCAAAAATGTTTGCAGACATTGCCAAATGTCCCCTGGAGAGCAAAAATCTCCCCCAATTCAGAACCACTGACCCAGCCCAAATTACTATCATCTCCTACTTTAGCTCCTACAAAGCCTCTTTACTGATCTTTCCCCAGTAAGGATAATGCCCTCCCTCACTCCCATTAAAACCTTTCTCCACAGAGCAGAGGTCTTTACAACATATGACTCTTAGTAGTTCATATTCTATCCTAAACCCTTTACCTGCTTTCCTTCAGAGTTAGAACAAATACTCCCAACCGTGTCCTGGTCCTCTTTTCAACCTAATCTTGTGCTTCTCCCTATGCTCCAGCCACAGTGGAATTCTTCCCAAGCATATCAAGCATCTGTGCACTTCAGCACCTTCACACATGCTATTCCTTCCCTGGAGAGCTCTGTAGCTGACTTAATACTCATCCTCATAGGGGCCAATTACTGCCAGCACAGGTTGTTTTCATCTGCGCCTTTATCACAGTTTGTAATTGCACATTTTTAATATTATTTTTCTTGTTTATCTCATACTAAACTATAATTTTCTTGAAGGCAGGAGCAGGTCTGTTTTACTCCTTACTCAGTACCAGCATCCATCACAGTGTCTTTCACGTTATAGGGAATCCATGCATATTTGTGGAATGCATGAATGATGAATGAGTGATATCTAAAAGTAGCTTTGGTTGGGAATTGCTTTCCCCATTCTTCACACTAGGGGGTGTCAAATAAAATAAATAATTTTTTTTAATGGTGTTTGAGAAGTTTGGGTGTTCCTTTCACATGATGCCATTTAAACTTAGTAGCTCAATAAATTGTTCTCCTCACTTCATAGTGGTTTTCAAATTCACAGTATTGTACTAATTAAATGAGATATGCCTGCAACATGCTTAGCACAATAGCACCAGGAATTAGAAGTGCTCTGTAATGGCAAATTATTATTTTACTCTTTTAAATTATTTAAAATTCAATTTTTATTCGTCTTCTCACAAAAAAAATGGTTAGGGGAAGTAGTTAAAATGACCCTATTTCTGTATCATTCCAATTTTAGTATATAAACTGCTGAAGCGAGCACAAATGACCCTATTTCTATGTCCCAGGGTTTTCATTATTTGCCTTGAACATGTGACTTCCAACCCTTAATGAAATGTTACCATGTTTAAAATACAAAATGGCTAAAATTTGAAGAATGAAGTGTTCAATTAAAATATTTAGGTTGATTTCATTTTAAGCCAATCCTTGGTGTTCTAATTCCTAAATAAAATGTGAAATGATGAGATACATATCTGAAAATTCAATCTTGATTTTATTTAAAATTGATTAGGGTTTTTGAAAACCCTATTGCTGAGTGAGAGTTTTATGATACATTTCACTAACTTGGACTAGCTACAGGTTGAGTATATTCTTTGGTCAAGACAGAAGACAAGTCTTAGATGGCAGTGTCGAATGTTAAAACACGTTGCTGTGATTCTTCTCAGCATATTTCGAGTTGCATGCTTGCTGTTCATGGCCTTCATTTCATGCCAAAATTCTACCATCTGAAGGCATTTAACCCATTTCCCATTTGCCCCGAGAATAATCGCCTGCAGCGCTTAATGCAGCAGCATTTATCCCAAGATAACTCGTGGATTACAGTCCTAACCTTACCCTCAAAGTTTGCCATGAAATATCTCGCTTTAATTATTATTTCCGCATTACTCTAGCATGTTGATAGACTTTGAAAACAAATGACGTCATTCTATTATTAGCAATCTGTTTTTAGTAGTGGTATTTCCATTTACAAAACATAGTAATTCTCAATCACTGAAAATGTCAAATCCTGGAAAACATAGCATTCCTACGTGTGATGTTAAACTGGCAGTAAGCTGTTTTTTTTCTAAACAGGAAAAGGGTTAAAACTTTTAGATATAGAGAGTGTGTAAAAAAAAATAGTGTCTTGTAAATATCTATTTGTCACATATAGAGTAATGGATATTTTTCACGCTGTAAAGATGATGTAGTTACAAAGTGAAGTTGTAATTTCACTGTGTTATGCTCTTCTTTTAGATTTTCAAATGGCTGTGTTTCACTTTTCTATGACATTCGTAATTTTGTGCCTATTAGATCATCACAATGAAATGGAGTGATTATACTTAAGTCTCAGTAAGGCACGTTACCTCCTTACCAATCCTTTGCCCAAGGAGCCATTATAAGTGGAAGAAAAATATCCCAGAGGAAAATTCACTGAGGATAAAAAAGGATCCAAATGATAAAAATATTTCCTGCAGACAGTTCTATTATGGAGCCAAAGAAAATAATTCAGGGACTAGTTTGGGATTTCATTCTTCCTTCATGTCAGACTAGTTAGGTCAGTTGATAACAAGTATAGTACTAGTAAGGCCAAGATATTATCCAAGTTGGATCCCTATTTGGGCCTGTTAGCCTTTTGAAAACAAATAACCATCTAGTGAGCACAAGTTCTTGTTCACAGGGCGGTCTGGCCTAGGGACTCTTGAGGAATAATTTCAAGTTTGTTTATAGAAGTAGAAACACAATTCAAAGGATTTTGCCCTGTATTGATAGAGTTATAGTATTTTTCAAACTGACATATATATAAAATTGACCTTAGAATAGTATCATGGGTGAAGGTGGAGATTGGATGGGAGAGATAAGGAACCATTGAGCTGATCGATTTCATGCTTATGCTAACCTCAGAGCAATAAGGCTGCCAGTTCCTGTTCTAGGCTAACCTTATGTCTAAAGGTTGAGTTAGCTTTTTCTAAGGAAAACTTTATTGTGGGAAAGGTGAAAACTTTTTTGAGGGAAAAGTTTTCAATAACCCAATTTCTCGTGACCTAGATTCTCCCAGTTAGCTTATAACTAATAACCTTTAAAAACTACATTATGAAACATCCTTCTATTTTTCTCCCCTAAAGAGTACACCCTGCTCAGTATATGACCATGAAAGCTGCCTCTGAGACATCTGACACCCCGAAATGCTGTGGAGATATATCCTTCCTTTCTACAAAGAATACCTAAGAGATACCTGAAGAGATGTGCTTAATAATGGCAGTAGCTAACATTATTGAGCATTTCTCCATTTGCTTCAGAGAATGTCAATCAATTATTTTAAATACTTCATATATAAAATATTTGTGTACATATAAAATATTTGTATATACATTGTTTTTTGAGACTTGACCTATAGTTTTTAAATTTTATGTGTGAGCTCCTAAGAACAGGAATGGTATCTCATCCTTGTAGCTACCACAGTCTTTTATATATAATAACTACTCACCAGATGATATTAATTTATTACTATAGGAATAGATTTATCAGATTTTCTAGTTTATGAGCTCCATAGACAATGTCTGCTTTGTTATTGTATCCATAGCACCCAGCACAGTGCCAGGAATATTGTAGGGACTCATTATTAATAGTAAACTAACATAGAATTAAGACTAAAGCTCACTTTTTAACCATTCCATGTGTCCTACATTGTGTTGCACACCTAATGTGTACTCAAATATATTTTAGAAATTTCACAGCGGCTTTGGCTGAAGAAATGGAGATTTGATTGCTTGCTGCTTAGCTTCCTGATAATGGATTTATATTGATCCATCCACTCAGTTCCACTTTGTAACTTAGAATGGGGCTGCCCATGGTATAGGGCCAATCATAGCAATAACATCTCAGGGCTTGAATAAAAGGAATTGACCCCTACGCGGATCAAAAACACGACTTTACCCCTTTAGTTATTGCTATAGTAATCGAAAAAAGCAGTCTCACAATAATAGAAGGATAAGTTTAGGAACAAGTGAATACCATCTGGTCAGAAACTCTGTATTACAATGCTGGATGCATCCCAAGCTTGCTTCCTAGCACCCCATTAAATAAAGCTGAATTTCCTAAACTGAGGTCTGAGCTACCAGGTGGCATGTAGGGATACTTTGTAAGGAAAGGTGTTTTCACTTCTAGGAAGCTAGTGTTAAAAAATTCACGGGCAGTGCTCAAGAAAAAAAGAAAAAAAAAGGCAACAGGAACCTACCCTTTCATACAAGTCTTGAAGGAAGAAATTTCAGTATAGAATAACTTTGAATAGCAAAATAGATAATTAAAAGAAATGAAAAAAAAAAAAAAAACAAGCCTGTTATATTTAGAAATGTCATTTTGCAGCCTGGTATAATAGAAAGATTCAGAGCTTGCTGTTAGAAGACCTCGACATGAGTACAAGCTTTACTACTCTCTCTGTTGACCTTGAGCAAGTGATAACTTTTCTGAGGCTCAGTTTCCCTATATGCTAATTAAGGATAAATCTCTTGGCCTAGCACAGTGGAGTCACAAGAGCCATTTGACCAAGTCTCATGTTCATAAAGAGTTTCAAATGCAGATATTTGACATAATCACCAAAGGAGGTTTCCATTTAATATTCTATATACTGACAAGATGGAAAGAAGTCAGTTATATTGCTTTAAACATATGTTCCATTACTAGAGCACACTACTTATTGTGTATTAGAAATTACTATATTTTTTGTAAATTCTGTAGCTATCTTGCTTTTAGCATAAGCATATTATATCGCATTTTTCTTCTACCTTAAAAGCATTAATGTGGTTAATGTAAATATTTAAGAATGTAGCACAGTTTTTTGGACTGGGGCAGTTTTTCATTGATTTAGAAGCAGTACAGTTGTAGGAAGGCTGGGCTCGGGTATTCCTTTTGAAGTTGCCTCAGTCATTTAAAAATGGTGAAGATGGTAAGTTTTATGTTATGTTTTATCACAATTAAAAATTATTTAAAAAAGGAGATAATTTTTATTTCTTATTTTAATCAATTGCCCAGTGTAAACCAGTCAATGGAAATAACTTAAAACCATGGTGCCAATTTGGAATTTTAAGTGAAGAAAAATGGAGCATTGATATTTCCTTCCTTTCCTCTCTCCCTCCTTCCTTTCTACAAATATTTATCAAGTTTCCACTTATTTGATGACTGTCTTTGAAGCGTGGGGAAGTAGAAAGAGAACAAAGTTTTGGTGCTCAGAGATCTTACATTTTAGTGAGGGGTGAGCACAATAAGTAGGAAAACAAATAATGTCAGGTAGAGATAAATGCTTTGAAGAAAAATAGGAAAGATCATATAGAGTAAAGAGGTGGAGGGATGCTGTTTAGGAAGCCTGAAGAAGGACCATTTGAGTAGAGGCTTGAAAAAAAATGAGAGAGTAAGCCTGTAAATATCTGTGGATAGCTCCTTCTAGGCAGAGAGGATAACAAGTGCAAAGGCCCTGAGGCAGGAATATGCTTGGCATGTCCAAGATACCACAGGCAACCCTTGTGGCAGAGGTTGAGTGAGGGAAAGAATGGTGAGAGATATGGTTGGAGATCCAGCCAGAGATCAGAGTTGGTTTAGGGTCTCGTGGGCCATTTCACAATGAAGTAACTGAGGTTTAGGGAAAATAAGTGATTGAGTCTAATATAAAGATCGTGCTCTTCTACTCTGAAAGCTGCTTAGATGGTTAAGAGCCTTTCTGAGTTTTTTCACTGGGAATTTCTCTTGACTATGCAAAGCCATGTTACAAACCTGATCCAATCCTTTTTTTTTTTTCCTTTTCCTGTTGAAACCTGAAGTTCAAGATGTTAATTACACTGTTCATTGACAATATTTGATTATCCTCCTAAAATCGTGAGTATACATGTATGCTTTAAAGGAACCGCAAAAAGAGGTGGTGGCTGAAAATGAAGGACATTCTCTTGTAATTCAGAGCATATGCATTATAATAGTCACTTTGGAATTGTTTTTAAGCTAAATCCAAGCACAGTTTGATAAGGGTTGTAACGTGCACGATTAAGCAAGCTTAAATTCTATATCCAAACACATTTAGATGCTATGCATATTAGATGCATGAAATTATAATACTTTCCCTCAAATGTTTTTTAATTTTGCAAAACAGTTCATTAGCTAGCCGCCTTCTGGCTTTCAGGTATGCTATGTCTTTGTGCTAGTTACTCATTCTTTTGTTTTTGAAACTAGTATTTTAAAAACTATTATATAGCATTGATTTCTACTTAAAGGCACTGAGGTCCCCACCCCCACCCCCAGAGTTTTATACATGCTTCATTTTCTAGCCACACAAATCAAATGTCAGTCTTAAATGGGGCAGAGCCAGAATGCAATTACTCTAACTGGAAGTTGTTCTGTGGTTCTGTAGTTACTTAGAGATGCTTCTCCATGTGTGAATGGGGATAATTCCACTTGGCCCACCTCCCTAGATTGTTGTTTGGTGAACTGAGAAAGTTTTAGAAGTAAAAGGGCCTATACAAATGCTGGGCATAGTTATCCCTGATCTGCGTTCGGTGGAAGAAGTCCCCAGGTCTAAAAGCTCTTTGTGGCTACCAGAGGTTCCAGAGGTGCTGGGATCACAGTCTTCAAACCCTGCACTAAGACAGACTTCTCTCTTTGACTGCCATACTGCTGCCAGGGCCGTCTTTGAAAAACAAATATTGATCCTGCTACTTCCGTTCCGGAATCTCTTCATTGACTGTCCAGCACTTAGAGGACAAAACCCGAGCTTTCCTTAGTATGCCTTAAGGACCTCTTTGCTCTCTCTTGCCTCTCACCACCATGCACAATCCAGCCATGACTAATGAACGGATACAGCAGTTCTTGCATAGCTCAGTTTCTTTTCTGGGACTACTCTTGTCTCTTTAGTGAATATGCTGAAAAGGACTGGACATACACATAAGCCCACCTCACTAGCTCTGTTTCTGCCTCCAGTTTACATCATCCCTGGCTGATCCTGCCAACTCCACACTATCTATGCTAATAGACAGAGTAACTGGTGTTGAACAAATGTCTGTTTAGGTAGCAATGTTATTTTAAAAGTGGATGTTTTTAAAACATTACTGCTATATGAGTTTGGAATATATTATAATTCCCCAGGCCCAGCTCAGCTTGAGTTTTCTTAGGCTATTGCTAATATCTGTTTGGATATTCCCAGCACACAGCAAGATTTGCTTACTAGTCCATGAGCAACCCAGTGACTTCTTGAAATAAAGCGTTTCCTCTGGGTGACTTCAGAAAGTGTGTTACAGGCATACAATTTATGGATGATCGGAGTCCCTTAAAATCATTTTTTCTTAAAAAATAGAATTGAGGAAATGTAACTATACTGTTCGATAAACCAGTCTGTATTTATTATATATGTAAAGCCCTAGGTTGGAGATTCATTCGTACTTGACATCTGTATGCTAGGATTTTCAAATTCTTTTCTTTCTAGCCAGTCTGTCTATAGCTTTTGCTTCCAGTGGTGTTTATGTTGATTCTGCCTCTACAGAATAGTTTAAACGGACCAATGACAGGATGTGTGGAAAGCCCTTTGGAAAGTGAAAATCCCTGTACACTTTGAAGGGCTTCTGACTGCTATGTCATCATTGGGTGTACTTTACATTTCTGCCTGTTGAACTGCTTTCTAATTGTCATTCTAAGGAACTGATTTCTTATCTATCTACTCACTGCTCAGACCTTCCCAGCATCTCTACAATTTTCCTGGGACAGGAAGGAAACCATGCGTAAACGTAAAATCTGCTCTCTGCAAATCCTGTCTCTTTACACTATGCCCTGCCAGTCAGGACATACCAAAAGAATGGGCTTCAGCATAGATAAAACTTGAGACTCCTGTTTTTTGCAGGGTTGGGTTCAATTTTCCAAATATTACACACCAGATGATGCTAAGCATGTTACTTAACCTCAGTGAGCTTTGATATTCTCATCTATAAAGTGGGGATAATAAGATTACCTTCCCTCCTTGTATCAAATGAGGTACTATAGAAACAGCTGATGAGTATCAAATAAAAAGCAGATACTTAAATACAGATAGTGCACATGGTTTTGGGAAATTTTAGGTGTGGCTAGCTTCAAATCCATCTCTTTGTCTTATGCTCAAAAAATGGTTTAAAATACAAGTTAAAAAAAAAAAGTATGATTGGTCTAGATAACTTTGTTTCCAGATCAATTTATTATTTTTAATAGAAGCCTTCATATGCATTGATACCTTTACTAAAATTTGTAACAAAATTCTTTCATCAGTCTTCACGCAGCGGATTGGGACCCATCAAGGTGTTATGACACCAAGTACATATAGGTGTACTGGTGTGGAACATTGTGCCCTCCTGCAGCCACCCTAATTGTTACCCAGTGCCTTGTGTTCTTTCTAATGGCCTTCAAGTACCTTCTTCATGGTTGACATCCCATATTCCTAGGCATGAAAAAAGATTGGTCTCCAATAATAATAGATTAAAAATAATTATTATGATACTAATTGAAGCAACTATCCTTTACTGGTGGCTAGTACATACCAGACTTTGTACTGGATTTGTATGAATTGTCTCATTTAATCCTATAGACGTCTGCTGTGGTGAGTCCTTGTGCTGTATTATAGTTGGGGAAACCGGAGCAGTGAAAGATGAGGTAGGTAAACTGCCCACGATCATACCCTAGGGTATAGCAAAGCTCATATTTGAACCCAGGTAGTCTAATTCCAAAGACTATGCTCAACCAATGGTCTATGTTTCACTTCCCATTCTACTTTTTTTCCTCATATTTTCTTTTTTTTACAAGTTGGAGAACCTCAAGAGATGCTCTAATGATAGGACCTCACATTCCTTGAGCGCATACTACCCAGTGGGATTGTTGTTGCTATCCTTGTACTCTTTTCCCCATTTACATTTCTAAAACTCCTAGGAGGGGAGGAAGGAAGCTTACAGTGGAAGTAACAGATAAGGAAACAAAGGCCCTGGGAGTCTTTAAGAGGCTGGATAATCTAAAGCGAAGTAGCTGTCAAGAGGTCTTTAGCTCCATACCAACGCACATTTTATTTTCCACCACAGATATCTCAGAGCATCTAATAAGTACAAGAATTAGATATGTGGACTGTGTAAAGATATATTGCAAAGATTTGATACTCTGTGATTGGAGCGGGTATGACCACAAACCATCTTAATTATGCTGATCCTATAAACCCTAGAATGAAAATATTTGCTTCTGAAAGAAAAAAATGATAACGTTTTCAGCCAGAGGCTGAAAAAAAGGCTTGTACACCATGGCACTCTTTTGAGCTTCTCCAAGTGCTACACAGATCCCTTGATGGTTTTCTGGTAGGAAGTATCCCCGACACTGACATCCTATTGCATGAAAAAAAAGACAACAATGGCAAAAAGGGGCTTTCCCAAAGTAACTCCAAGATGCTGTTGAGATGTTTTTGGGGTTTAAAATAGTCACTTCCAGCCAAAGTCCTGCAGTAGGGTAATTATAGCTTTGTCATTATTCCTAGCCTGGCCATGATCCAGTACTCTGCTCTCATTACCTCACACTGCCTCATCGCAGGTCTGATGGAGTCCTTTCACATGGATGTGGGGACCTGCCGAGCATTCCGAGCATATTCTTCAGTCCAGTTCACCCTGAAACATCCCTGAAAGTCCTGGGGCAGATCATGAGGAAGGAGAATTAAGGATTCAAACATTAAAAGAGAACAGAAGGTATTACAGCAAATGCAACACGTTTTGTAGTGCATGAGGCAAAATAGTGTGGTCTTAATTTTTTTCCAAGTTTGGATGTATATTAAGGTCTGTTAGAAGGAGTGGAGGGTTTTATATAGACAGATCTCTCGTAAAGGAGAAAAGAAAAAAATCCTCCCCCCCCCCATTTTTTTTTTTTTTTTAAGGTCACAGTTGAAGTCATGCTCACCTTCCACTGTGAGGCACAGTGATGTTTTTCTAATTGTCTGAAGTCAGGTCTGCCACACTTCCTTGACAACATTCCTCCTTCCTGTTGGGGACAGGTTCTTGGGGTCAGGCACGCAGCAGGCTCCAGTCTAATGTGCCAACTCAGACCTCAGGAGCCACGGTGTCTTCCAGACATGGATTTGTGGTATAGGACTCAGACTTTTTTTTGAAATGGGATGTGACTGGAAAACCAGAACAAGTCCCCACACACTGTAGCTGAACTCAGGCATCCTCTGGTATTTGATAGTTCTTCAATAGTATCCTGGATCATTAGAGACGCCTTGGCCAATCACCAGAGCCCATGCACAGAGTGAGTGGGGCTGGCTAAGGTGCATTGTTGCCACTAAGAGCAGCGATGGGTGCTTTACACACTTTATCTCAAGTAAGTACTCATGACCACTACCTAGGATATAAACGTTCCTGTTACTCTCATTTTACAGATAAGGAAACTAAAGAGAGAGAAAGAAACTTATCAAAGGTTATACAGTATCTTCTAGGTTTGTATTCTGACTTGAAGTAGAAACTGTGACAAGGATTTGAGTGAAAGTAACTTATTATGATGTTCAAGAAATATCAGTCGAGTCATGGAAAAAATAGACACAGCTAATAAAGGGTTTGATATCAAGCCAGTGGGATACCAGAGGGTTACACTGCAGGGGAACTCTGGAAAACAGTGTTGAATATATGCCTCACCCTTCCCGAAGGTAAGGGAACAAGTATATATTTTTATACCGACTTCTGTCCATCGTTGATTAAAGATGGGTGTGGTACAGTCGGAGTGTTAATTTCTCAGCTTTGGCAGAGCTCTTGCCAGGGTTTTGGAGAAAGCCCCCGATACTGGTAGTGGTAAGCCAGCCGGCCTGCACTGAAGTGATGAATCCCTAGTAATATCAGCTGGAAACAAACGCTGTCTGCTACATACACTAAGTAGTAGAGCCAGGGTTGCCACTCTTGCCTCAGCATAAACCACTCACAACCTAGTGGTTTAAAACAGTAACCATAATATTTGTTCATAAGTTTGTGGGTCTGCATTTTGGGCTGAGTTCAGCTAGACTATTGTTCTGCTGTTCTTATCTGGGGTAACTCATGTGGCCGAACTTGTCTGGTAGCTTAACTGGGAGCTGCTTGTTCTAGGGAGAACTCAGCTAGGACAGCATTGTCTGTTCCATGTGGTCTCGTGTACCAGAAGCTAGACCAGGATTCTGCAAACTTTCTGTAAAGGGCCAGATAGTATTTTTGGCATGGTGGGGCATTCAGCCTTCGATGTGATTACTCAGCTCTGTAGTTATAATGTGAAGGCAGTCACAGACAATACATAAACAAGTGGGCATGGCTGTCTTCCAATAAAACTTGATTTACAAAAGCAGGTGGTGGGATGGATTTGGCACATGGGCCATTCTTTGTCAATCCCTGAGCTAGACCAAACTTCATCACATGGGCCTGCACATTTCAAAAGAGTTGACAGAAGCCACAAGGCCTCTTCAGACCTAGGCTCAGAAATCACACAGTATTCCAATTCTGTTGCATTCTATTATTCAAAGGAAGTCACCAGGCCAGCCCAGATCCAAGTAGGACCATAGACTTCACCTTCTGAAAAAGCCTGTATAATAGCATATTGCAAAGTGATGTGCATTCAAGGATGGGAGAAATTTTTGTGTCCATTTTTGCCAGCAGTTTGCCCTCCAGCCCAGGTCTATTTGAGTCCAGAGTCCTCTGGGCTTTACTATACTCCAATTCCTCTCTATTTTACCTCATGTAACTGGTTGAGGAATGCAGTCAGGCAGATTTTGGTAGCGTTATATCATATTCAGTCCAAACTTTGAACAAGGTCTTTGTTCCTCCAGGGTACGAGTTTTGCATCTTTGATGTGTTACATCTCAACCTTGAAATGGAGTTTTAGAGACCTTGAGGGTTTTCTAGTCCATTCAATTACTCTTTGCATGAAGGAATCCCTTCTACAAACTGCCCAGTGAATGGCCATTGAGCTTTTACTGGATGACCCCTTGAGACAGGAACCTCACTAACCCAGTCCTTTTGCCTTCAGTCATTTGTGCACCTCATTCTTCCACTCATCGAATCATTCAGCCAAGTGTTAATTGAGCACCTCCTGAGTACCAGTTCCCTAATTAAGTGATGTACAGATAAACCCAGTAGCTTCTCTCATGGAGCTGATGGTCAGTTCAGCTTCAGTATGGTACCTGTTTTCAATTTTCTTCTTGGTTACATAACTCTTTCTTTGTTCTATATGGTCTTTGTTCTGTTAGGTCTAGAGTAGTTGTTCTTAACACTGAGAATGTTTAGAAATACTTTTCTCTCTTTACTGAAATGAATTCTATTTCTTCCCTGAAATGGTTTCACAGATGCATAGATAATCTACATACTTTCAAAAGAATCCTCATAATGCATTAACTATAATTAATAAAAATTAAAAGGGAAGTAGCTAAATAAAATCATGCATATTTCAATAAGTAAATATTCTAAGAGTAAACTAGATTAGGTTACTAAAGTGATTAGATGTTAATACTAGACACAGAATGAAGTTTATACCAGGGGTCAGCAAACACTTCTGTAAAGGGTCAGATAGTAAATATTTTAGGCTTTATGGGCCATTTTAAACTATGATATCGTACTATGAAAGCTGCCATAGACAATATGTAAATGAACAAGCATGGCTGTGTTCCAATAAGACTTTATTTACAAAAACAGACAGTGGATTTGACCAGCTCACCATAGTTTGCTGTCTCTTGGCATGTATATGAATGAAGACTGATAACACTGTTTGTTGTGTGGAAATTTGAGACATCTTTTAGAGCATTACTGTCAGTGACATGATTTTTCAAAATGGTGGCGAGTGCCTTTTGGCAAAGTTCTAAAGAATACAAAGCACAATCCTCCCTTAATATACATAATACTTTCCTGGAAAATTCAGTGTATAATATTACCTGGCCTCCCTCAATTTTTTGCATCTTTTTGTATCTTTAGATAATTATACACATGGTTTCTCCTCTACATGAATGTCCTATGGTACATTTTAAAGGCATTTGGGACACAGAATTCATTTTTGCTGTGAGGACTGAACTGGACACTGTAAAAGGTTTGGCCTCCTTGGTTGCTACCCACTGAATTACTCTTGCGCAACTCGGGCTTTGCAACCACCAAAAATTACCGCCCCCCTCCCCTCGATTTCTTAAATGTCCTCTGTTGCACAGTACCATTCACTGTTGACGATTAAAGTTCTAGTAGTCTGCTCAAGCTGCCATATCAGAATACCGCAGACTGGGTGACTTAAACAACAAAAATTTATTTTCTCACAGTTCTGGAGGCTGGACGTCCAAGATCAAGGTATCAGCAGACCCGACTTCTCCTAATGCCTCTCTTCTTAGCTTGTAGACAGCCACCTTGTCACTATGTGATCACAGGTTTTTCTCCATGAGGGTGTGCACCAGGTGTCTCTTCCTCTTCTTATAAGTGTATCAGACTTATTAGATTAGGGCCCCATTCTTATGATCTCATTTAACCTTAACCACTTCCTTAAAGTTCCTGTCTCCAAATGGGGGTTAGC
>NW_006440638.1:15129196-15130609 GCF_000325575.1 Pteropus alecto | reverse complement strand
TTTCCTCTCCACCGCCTAGCTAAAGCTTCTCGCCCTACCCGACTTTAGGGCTCATGCTCCTCCTCACAGCCTTCCCAGTCAACGGAGGTGATAATAATAAAGCACACTGCTTCACATGTCACCTTACATTTGGCAGAGTATTATTTCGTAAATATCCAACTGTTCTTGAAACAGTCTCTTTGCCTTTTTTTCATCTAATTTTTAAAAAAGCGTAAAGCGCTTTAAATTTATAGAAAAAAAAAGAGTTATCTAGCAAGTACTAATGAATCTATCACCAAAACTGAACAAATGTTAAGTTTTTTTGTCATATTTGATTCAGATTACTTTTATGAAATAACTCTATAGATTAGTTTAAGTGCCTTCTGTGCCACTTCCCAATTTCATCCCTTTCTCCCTTCTTGAAGTTAGTGTGTTTCCTTCATATTCATGTTTTTATACTTTCAGTATATATTCATATAGCCATAAAATATATATGATTGTTTTATGTGTCTTTTTAAAATAGGAGGAGGAGTGTTATGGACTGAATTGTGTCTCCCTAAAATTCATTATACTAAACACATGTCATTCAGCAATTTTTCTTTTTCACTTTACATTTTGGTTTCAAGAATTGCCTGTCTATATGTGTAGATCTAGTTCACTCCTTTTTAATTACTATGTGATATTTCATTGCATGAATATGCTACAAATTATCCATTTTTCTTTTGATGGGCACTAAGCTTTTGTAATTTTTTACATTACAAACTTATGTGTATGTTGTCTTGTGCACACGTGTGAGAATTTCTCTAGAGAACTGTAAAATGAAATACAACAAACAGTGAATTAGTGGCACAGGAGGTTATTCTTCCTAATATAACAGTAAGCCTGGAAGTAGGCATTCTAGGACTGCCATGGCCGTTGAGTGAAGCCAAGGGGATCCAGATTTGTTTCATCTTTCTGCTCTGTCACTTTTGAAGATGTGCTTTTATTCTCAGGTTTGTTATTTCATAGTCACAAAATCATTAGAGCAACTCCAAGCATAGTGTCATGTTCCAGTCAGAAAGAAGGGACAGGAACAAAAGTCCAGTAAAGCCAACTAGTTATATTGTCCCTGTAAACAAGTTTTCCTATGAGCCTCACTTAGTAATTTTCATTTATAGCCTATTAGTCAGAACAGGATGATGTGGTTCACCCCTCAGCCAATTAGAAGAAAATTTCTGAATGGCCTAGGGCTGTGGAGGTGATTTATCTGTCATACTGCCCAGGGCATCATGACTGGGCTCTAATAATATAGGAAAGAGGCATGAGAACTATACAAATTGACTAAATATTAAATCAGGTTATACGCAGAGCCTGCTACGTGCTGCTAGACATGGGAACCTGACCGATCAGCATAGGACTGCTAGATCACAGGGACTCTACAGAAAGATTCCTGCT
>NW_006440638.1:15110075-15129175 GCF_000325575.1 Pteropus alecto | reverse complement strand
CTTTAAGGCTGCATACCCACACCTGCAAAGGAAAACAGATTGAGAATGAATTCCTTGAACACTCGGAGTCTCACTCATTCTTTGTCTTTGAGAGGAGACCATGTCTCTGTCTGCAGAGTGTGATTCCTTCTCTAATAAACATTCCTTTTGTCTCTAACTCTGGTATGCCCTTGAATTCTTTCCCATGTGCAGTCAAGGAAACTCTTTCAATGTGGGACTTGAGTCCCCAGTCAGGGAGACTCACTTTGTCCTGCATCACTAGGATATACATATCGTCAACACTCGTAGATTTTGCCAAAGTGGTTTCCGAAGTGGTTGAATCAGTTTACAGTCTTGCCAACAAGGTTTGAAAGCTCCTGCTTTCCCCATGTCAGAAATCAAAGAATCATTATGAAGCTACTGTGTGCACAATGTTGAATCAGGTCATCTACGAAAAAACAGATAGACAAACAAAAACCAAAAATCAATACTTGTAGAGCTTCAAACAATATTCCTGGAGCTTAGAGCACACTGTCAGCCAGGCCTGTTGGATTCCCTGCTCTGCCACCTACTGGCAAGTGAGTCTATATTAGTTTTTCTGGGCCCCAATTTCCTCATCTGTAAAATGGGGATAAAAGTAGCATCTATCTCATAAAGATATTTTAATGTTTAGAAGAGAAAATATCTGTGAATGACTAGCATGGCACCAACTACAGAGGGAAGCTGCAACCAATGTTTCCTACTGTTATTAAAATCATTACCTAGAGATTATATACTACATGTAGGTTGACTATATTTTTTGTGCCTCAAATTAGGAAATAGATATGACACTCAAGAGTCCTACTCATGGAAAAGCAGGTTTGAATATTTAAAATGGGACCATTCCAAAAAATGTGGAATGATTTCCAATGACTTAGTGTGTATATCCTTATATTAAACCATGGACTGTCTTCTAGAACATGCTCTTATAAAAAGTAGAGCATGTTTCAAAAAATGAGCCTCAAATAGCAAAAAAATGAAAGAAAGAAAGAAAGAAATTAGGTAGACTGAGACCAAATGACCATTACTAAACCTATATCTTACTCCTCAATTTGTAGATATAATCATTGAGTTTTTCTTTTATTGTTTTTATACTGTCATAGAACAAAGGTAAGAATATGAACCTTAAGCTTATTTTTTCTTTGTGATATTTAACAAAAAGTGCTAAGATATGAGTAATACAAAGAATTGGAAAAATGAAAATCATTAGTAGATTTTTATAGGGAAAAGTTTAAGAAGCTGAAGTTATTAAATTCAGAGAAGAGAAATCTAAAGGGAAATGTCATAAGTATCATTCAGCCCCTGAGCATTACCTTCAGTGGGAACCAAATGAAGTGGCATGAGTTTAAATGACAGAGGGAGGGATTTGAGGTCCCTTTAGGAAAGAGCATTCTAGATACTATTAGACCTTCTCCAGGTTTCCAAATTATTGACCGACCTAAGAAAATAGACTGGCATTCTTATTACATGATTCTGAACCTTGAGGAAGTGGCATGCTTTGTCATTCTGAAAGGTACCATTTAACGTGTGTTTACAGAGATGTCTAATTATATATCAAGCACAATGCTAGACTCTGGGGATATAGAAGAATACCTGCCTGCTCGATCTAGATCCTATCCTCATAGACCTTACAGGCCATTGGATTTCCAAAATGATAATGTATGCTACAGGAGCTCGGAAAGGCCACTTAATCCTGATAGAATAGTCTGGGCATGGGGGTCTAGGAAGGTCTTCTGAAGGAAGTGAGGTCAAAGCTGAAATCTGATGGATGAGTAGGCATCAGTTGGGTGAAATTAGAGGGCTTTAGGAGTTTGGTGATTAGAGGTGAGAGGTAGTAGGGATTGAAGATAGCAGATTCTCTTACAAAGAAAGTGAGTCATGGGGATGGGCTGAATTAGAGAAATGCAGGGCCTGAGCCACTATTTGTTGTGTATAACACTTTCATGATTCTCTATTATTTTCCCTTGTTGTCTGAACAACCATGATATCATCATTTTATTTTAAAAATTGTTGAGAAGGTCCGGTTGAGAAGAGCTCTGGTGGAACAAACTCTCTTCTGTTTTCTCCTTAGTTATACATTGGCTTAAAAATTAAAGAGTGGTGTAGGGGAAGGGAGAAAGAGTGGAAAGGAGAGAAAAGCAGGGCCCTGAAGGCTAAATTAACCTGCCTCTTCTGTTTCAGTAGTTCATGTCAGGCATTCACTGGATTTGTGGCTGTGTAACTTCCCATATAGCATTACGGTCAAGAACATGTGCTCTGGAGCTAAAGTGCTCTAGAGCCTGCTTCTAATGGAAAATGACTGGCAGTGTGACCTTAGGCAAAAAAATGTACCTCTCCAAACCTCAGCATACCCATCTGTAAAATGGAAATAGAACAGCACTTTCTCATAGAACTATTGAGAGCATTAAATGAGTTAAGGTATAAAACGCTGTTAGATTACCTGGTACACAGGTAATCTTAAAAACATGGCCAGCAATAATCATTATTATTAATGTTATATAGAACCTAAGGCAGGGGTAAATGACAATAATAGTTCTCACTGGCTGAGCATTTACTCTTTGACAGTCATTGTGCTTCTTTCTTTGCCTTTACTATCTCATTTAATATTCTCAAGCCCTTTATAGGTTAATCATCTTCTTTTGCAGACAAAGGGGCTGACGCTCAGAGATGGTAACTAACCTGCTCAAAGCAGCGGTGGTTTGGCAGTTCCACCAAACCCAATCTTGCACCACTTTGATGAGGAAGACTGGATCTTGGTTCTTTTTACTTTCTACTTAAAGTGTCTTGTTTTCTTTATAGCTGTGTTGGTAGACTCTTTTTAGAACTGTGCGTTCAGTCTGAAAGTATGATCGGCTCTTTAAAAACCTCCTAGCAGTTATATTAATAAACATGGCTTAGACAAGTGCCAGAGAATTGGCCACCAAAACCCAGAAACAGCCAAAGGAAAATTACCGAAATAATTTTGTGTTCTAACTATGAACAAATATGTCTGGGACACACGATAAGCTTGACTTGCTACCAGGGACATGGATGATATTGGAGCTAAGAGAGAAATTTTATTCTCAATCTTCAATTACTCACACAGGGGCCCAGGAGTCCTACTTCAGAAAAGCAAGACCGACAACTCCAACATGGCATCTGTGAGACAACATGGCCCAAGAGCGAAATGCACAGGCTTGCCACTCCAGCTTGCCAGGCTGTGAGGCCTGCTTTCATCACTTCTAGCTAGGTGGACACGTTCAACAATTTCAGTTTCTCTGAATCCTGGTTTCACTTTCCTGTGAGATGGGGATATGAATTACTTACATCCCCAACTTTTTACGGACATGTTCTGAATATTAGTTTCAAATAAAGAGCACAACACAAGTAATACAGTCTACTGCACATGGTTAGCACCCAGTATGAGTTATTACTCTTCAGGCCTAGATAATGACATATAAGTAATGCTTTGTTTTTGGAAAGAATATATTATTTCCCAAAAGGTTTTTGGAGAAAAGAAGGTGTAGAAATGGAGAAGAAATTCCAAGAGGGCAGAGACATTGTTTAGAGGGCTAATGGGAGAAATAACGAACTGAGTTTGGGATGCAGCTTTCAGTAGCACTCCCTGTGTACTGTGGTACCTTGGTCCCTTCTCGAGCTTTAAAAGAGCCTGAGAATTTGAAGGGAGAATGCTAGTACTAGAAGGTGAGGGAGGATGGCTTCTTAGGTGAGGAATAGGGTGGTCCTGTCTCAACTTCCAGATGGAGATTAACAGTGACTTAATTCCAGAAATATTGTCAGCAAGTAAAATAAATAGACTAATCACTGTGGGCAATTTGTATGTTAATGTATCTAGGCATTGTTTCTAGTCTGACCCTTAAATATACACTTAATCAATCTAGATGAATAAGTCATCCTGTTCTTAATTAATCATTTTGGACATTTATAGAGAAAAGGCAAAGTCTTTACAAAGACCTCATAGATGTGTTTAAGTTTAGTATGGATTTTTATCTATGCGTATAGCACGAGCAGTCATTACTTCTAAATGATGGCTTACTTTGAATGTTCTCAGACCTTCAAAATGTTTTATTTCAACCCTTGGGAGGGAATTAGGGGTGAGTTGAAAGGAAACACATGATGGCCATTTTCCATGGCACGAGCTGGCTAAACTTTCTGGAGCGAATGTGTTTGTTTGGGTTTTATAGCACTACAAGCAGAGACTGGAAGAAAGAGATGGGTGCCTTCACTCTTCCGGAGGCCTTTGCCGGGAAATGGTGTCACATTGAGATTTGTCTCAGTTTGGGTGACCCTGGGCTCCATCTCCTTTGCCACAGAAATTATTACAATTACAAAAGCATTTCCCTGACTCCTAAAGGCTCTGGCTCTTACAACGAACACCAAGGTAGTGCCCAACTGCACTCGTTGTCATTAGCTTTTGTTGTGTCACACATTGCTGGGGATCAACCATCTGCTGGGACTCTGGGAGTTCAGTTCTGGTGCTATTTGCTATAGGGATTTGACTTGAATTGAAGTCAATTCCTCTAGGGCACTAGGCCATGTGTGTGTTGCCGAGAATGGCGCTATCACTCAGTCCTCCAGCTCTTTTGTTCACCAGATTTTCGTGCCCCAGGATCTTTTGTGGTCTAGCCTTTGGCTTTTGGCATTCATTTGCATTAATATGTTGTAATAGGCACTGTGCTAGGTGTTAAGAATACAGTGGTTTACACTATAGACTAAGTTCTAGCAGCTTATAGTCTATAGGTTTAGAATAATTGGAATTCTAGATATGGATAAGTGCCATTAAAAAAATGAAATAAGGGGCTGAGATAAGATGGCATATTTGAGAGGCAACAATAAGTCCAGCTGTGGCTAGAGGAGAGTAGACCAGGCAGAGAGTGGGTTGAAATGCGGCCAGAGTAATGAGTAGGGACCAGTTCACGGTGAGTGTCAAGGGGCACAATAAGGAGCTGGATTTTACTCTGACTGCAGTGGGAAGTTATTGGAAGGGTTTAAACAGAGGACTGGCATGATCTGATTTAGGTTTTAAAAAGATCTCTTTGGAAGTTGTGTAGAGACTTTCTATTTAAAGCATGGTCCTTTGGTGGACCGGCAGCATGAGCATCATGTGGGAGCTTATTAGAAACGTCTTTGAGCACCATTCAAGTCTTCTGAAGCAGCACCTGCACTTTTAACAAGATCTCTCATTTGAGAAGTGCTTTTGCAGAGAACGGATGGAGTAGGGCAAAAGGAAGAATCATTTCACGAGCTCCCCAACCTCGCTGTCTTCTCAGATACAGGAGGTGAGTCCTAGACAGATCTTGAAGGGCCAAAACCAAAACTTGCTTCCAAATTCTACTTCTGATAGAATGATTTAACATAACTTTTTATTTATTCACTTATTTCTCTAGTTCTTAGGTCACTTCCTTCTTGCCTTTTATCCAGCAGTTGAATTGGTTTTTTTGTTTGTTTGTTTTTTGGTGTTTCACCAAATTGAGTTCGTAATTCCTCAGCCTCCAAGAAGTGACCACCACTTTTATCACAAATCAAGTGGCAGTTGTATAAAATATCCATTTCTTAATAGAAAGATAACTAGATCCTGTTACAAGGTTGGTATAAGGCTGATATTCGTATTTGTAGTCTAGCCATTATTACTATTGAGGTCTTACTAAATGCTGTTGGCTTGCGTGTAAGTTAGGATTAGTTTTGCCTTAAATGAATAACATAACAATGGCCTATAGAAGTTTATTCTCCTTCATGTCAAAATCTGGAGGTAGGGAGTATGGGGTTATTATGAAGTTTCTATTCCATGAAGAAGTCAGGGACCTAGGCTTGTGTTATCTTATTGTCCCGCTGTGTATGGCTTCTATTCTCCAGGTCACTTCATGGTCCAAGATGGCTGCTTTACCTCCAGCTCATACATTAAAATTCCAGCTGTCAGGATGGAAGGAATGGAAAAGATGGTGCAAAAGAAGCACAGCAGCAGACTTTTCAGGAAGATTCCACTTACGGAGTATTGGCCAGAATTTAGAAACATGGCCCCAACTCTGATAAGTATAGTGTTTATTTTGGGTGGCCAGATACCCAGCTAAAACTCAGTAGTCTCTTATTACAGAGAAAGGGGAAAATAAGTATTAGAGAGCAACTAGCAGTTCCTAACACAGCATGTTTCAGGAATGTGATTTGACATATCTAAATATATAATGGTACCTCCCCACTAAGTTTAATCTAGACTGATTATTTTGCACCATCATCTCATTATAGTGTTTTGTAATTCTTTCCACTTTTCTTTCCAAAGAAAAAGAGTTGTCGATTTAGCAAGAATGCATTTCTGCTTCAAAGTTGAAATGTGAAGATAAACCCCACCTACTTGAAATGGGATAAAAGAAAATCCCCTGGATAGAAGAAAATAGACAAAGTTCTATTAACATATGTGTCTTTTCCCGAGCTCGGTCTTTATGCAACAAAGGAATTGGAGATAATTCACTCCTCACCCTAGAGTATCCCTGACTCAGCAACTCCAGGTGCCATTGTTACTACCAAAGGGATGGAAAGGGTGCAAACACAGGACTTTCAGAGGACTCTATTCATTAATGTCAAAATTTAGTTCTGGGAAGGGTATGTTTAAAATGTTTCAATGTGCTAGCTGGCAGGACAGGCTGTGGAACGAACTAGGCCGGAACTGAGGAATGGTGAGCTGGCTACTTTTGGGCAAATAATTGCTGATCTCAGTATATATGCTAGTTAACTGGAGAGAACACACCATCAATTGAGGATTGAAAATTAAATGAGACATTGCACATAAAGCTCTTAGCACAGAGCTTGTTCCATTGTAAATACTAAAAAAAACACTGGGTATTATACCTCCAGCCCAGATTACAAGTAAAAAAGAAATTTATATATTTTTCAAAAGACCTTGCATCATATTTATGATATTTATTTATTCACTTATTTGCCCACCCATTAATTCAACAATTATTTGACTCCTACTTTGTGCCAGTAGGAACTATTTGATGAAGGGGGCGGGAAATATACCAAGAAGTATAAAACTGCCCCTGTGCTTAATGGAACTCACTGTTAAGTGAAAGAGAAAAGGAATAAACGAGTAATTATGTTCCAGTGAGAAAAAAGGAAAGTACAAACTGTTATTAAAATGAGGAGAGTTACAATCATGATAATTTTGCAGGGAGACAAGTCAAATGCCTAGTTCTCAGATTAGTAGAAAAGATGTAAAGACTTTACAATATCCCGTCCTCTTTGCAGAGTCCAAGGGCTCCTGCCGTGGCTATGACGATTCTGCAGGCCAACTGAGGAAGATAAGAGACAAGTTTGCGAAAATGTCACTAAACTTCTATATGAAGACACAAAACACTTCTCATATTAAACATTGAAGTAAATGTGGGCTATACATACATTTAAGAAAGATTAATAAAACAAATAAGAGAATTATTTTTCAACATGCTGATTCCAGTTTGGGGTCTCTGGTGGCCAGAGCCTATCCTGCCAACTGGGGAGCAAGGTAGGACTCACCTCAGACAAGACACCCTTCCATCACAGAATGGACTCACCCACACACCCACACTCAGTCACACTGGGACAATTCAGACAAGCCAGTTCACCTCATGTGCACATCTTTGGGATGTGGGAGAAAACGAGTCCCTGGAGAAAACCCACGTAGACATGGAGAGAATGTGCAAAGTCTACACAGACTGTGGACCTGGCCGGGAACTGATTTTTCTTTTTCTTATCAACATTATAACCACGCTATTCGAGTACCTGCTGTATAACAATTCTATTTTAGTTTCAGAAACTAAATGTGTCACGACAAATGAAAACTTGTCTAACAATTGAGGAAAATAGTCATTGGAGGTAGTAAATTACTTTGGTGTTGATAGATGACATAACATCGGGTTGGTGAACTAGCTACAGGCCTGAGGTCTAGAGCCTCAGAGATGAAATTGTCATTAGGAAAGTTTTTTCTATCTTATTGGGAGCAACTCATTCCCATGACAGGGTCTGGTGCCAAGGAGGACTAGCATCACACTTTGGTGTACGAGGCTTCTTTCTGGGCTTCCCATGCCCAAATGCTAACTTGTCTCTTATCTTCCTCAATTGACCTGCAGAATCATCATAGCCATGGCAGGGAACCCTTGTAGTCTGCTAAGAGGATGAGATATTGCAAAATCTTTTCTAATAGTCTGAGAACCAGGCATTTGACTTCTTTCTCTGCAAGACTCATGACATACATGTAGCCTTCAACTTTTGGCTTCCCATTGTGCTTAGGATAAGGAAGAAAACCTTTAACATTGCCTAAAAGTTCTGTGTGATCTAGTCCTCACCTACCTCTTGAGCCATTATCATTTCAATCCAGGAGAGTAATTCCATGATTATGTTTAGTATCTATGCTTCCAAATATCTTCTAACATGTTTCTTTTTGTTTTCTCTGTTGCAGTCATTCTAGCTTTTTTTATCCAAGTCCTTATACCCAACACGTTTCCACTTGCTACTGGATCTCCTACATGTCTAGGAGGTTCTTTTCTTCCACTCTTTGTCTAGATTATTTGGATCTCACTTCAGGACCTTCGTAGTCTCCTGAAGCCTTACCTAATCCTTTCCCTCTAGGGAATTGAAGAATTTACTTTCAAGTTAACATGTCAAGGTTTTTTAGGTTTTTCACTATGAAGCTTTTAAATAGTCCCTTCCTACTTGTTTTCCTTTTTGATTCTTGTTTTTGAAAATTCTTGAGTATTTCTCTATCTCTGGTATCTGCTGTTAGTTATTTCTTCCTTCTAGGAGGCTCTGTTTAGAAGCTCTTGTAGACATCTTATTCTTTTTAAGAACTGGGTAGGTGAGGAACAGAAAGTTAATAATGATAATAATAGCAACTGACATTTATGGCCTTACGTGTCAGCTTTGTCTGCAGGTGCCTGTTCTGCATGGGGGTAAATGGCTCCCCGCCCTGCACACTGGAGCTCCTATAGCCTAACAAAAATCCACATGCATGGACCACCCTGATCCTTGTGGCCAGAGAAATGCGTGTTCTAATTGGCCGGGCTGGGATTTCTAGACAATCACTATAGTAAGGAAAAGAGGATAACCCTGCATTTTATTTAGTTAGGGCCCATCCCTGGAGCTAGGAGTGGAACAAACCCAATTCTATGGCTGCTATCCAATAAGAAATGGGTGAGATTGATACGAAGGATAAAAGCCATGTTCATTGTAGCCCTCAGGTGTCCCTTTACTCAAATCAAGTGGGCAAGTTTGCTCATGACACTGAACAGCTTTGACATCAGTCCTTATCTCAGACTTTTAGAGCAAGCAGGTTTGTACCTTTCACTTAAGGATTTTTAATTCTTGGCTATGGTGTTTGCAGGGACTAAAAGCCTGCACTCTGCTAACTCTAAGTGCAAATCTTGAATAAAGTAAGGATACCACAGAGTAAGTAAACATACTCTAAAGTTTGTTGAACTGCATTTAGCACCCATATTAGAAAGCCTTTCACAATAAGATGTCTGATCATTCATATTTATCTGCTCCTTTAAGAACTAATCACTCCTAGCATGCAGACACATGAAGCTCTGCTTACTTACACCTACTCTAAAAATTTCCTTCCAAGGACGCTCCATCTCTTCCCACCAATTGTAGGATTATAAAAGTGAAGTTTATTTTTATTTTACTTTTGTTTTTAAGTTAGGAATATCAGTGAAAGGGGATCCACCTATGGAGAGGAGAAGGTAAGTGTTCCCTAACATACATCACCTTCACTGGGAGGACCTGTTAAAGCACAAGTTCCTGGGTTCCATCTCTCTAATTTCTGATTTTTAGGTCAGGGGTGGGGCCTAGGAATTTCCATGTCTAATGAGCTCCTAGGTGCTGCTGCTGAGAGACTGACTGGGCTTTAGGAACCACTGATCTATAATGGTCCTGACATTTGGGGTGGGGAAAGGATTTGTCCAAAACTTATGTTCCCTTTTGACAATCTGACCCTGTGTAAACACCATTATCAGTTCAATCCGGGAGAGCAAGCCCATGGTTATTTTTATGTCTATATACCCAAGCATTTTCTTAATCATGCCTGTATTAAAACTTAAAAATGCCTTCTCCTTCCTTAAGCAATTGGAAACTATTTTCTGCTCTTCTCTTAGTGTCCAGTTAATCACGGATTGAAGAGCTCACTTTGGGCACTGACCAAGCTCCCCAGGGATCCTAATAATCATCCTGGCAGCATCTGATGAGCAGAGTGGTTCACAGGTGGCTGGCACTTTGCTCATGGCTCTTCCAGCATTATGACATTTAATCCTCACACCACCCCTGCGGGTAGGTATTAATATTACGCCTATCCTCTAGTGAAGGAATGGAGCCTAGAAAGAGGTTAAGTGACTTTCTCTCTTCACTGAGCGAGAATTCAGTCCAGGCCAATCTGATCCCAAGCTCCAGCTTTCAGTAGCCTAGTTGTACTGTCTATTAGGTGAAAGCCCTAAGAGGAAAGTAAACTATGGTGACTCTTTCCACCATGATCTGAAAAACACAATCTTTCACTTTCAAGACTGTAACCTTCTGTACCAAGATCCTCCCTAATCTAAAGAAAATAGTGAAAGGACTGTAGTTCCTGAATACCTATTAATCAGAGAGAAACAAAAAATCTCTACCACAGCATGTTACTATTCATGCCGGTGTCGCTAGAGAGAAGTTACACCATCCATTATTTTGATGGGTGCTGGAGGGAGGATAAGGATGAGATCAGCCCCAAACGGATCCAGAAATTATTGGCAAATACAACTGTGGAGGGTGTGTTTTGTACTTTCTTCAACCTTTCACTGAGGATAAATAGCACATGACAGTAAGCAGTTATCTGTTTGAATATGCAACCCAGAGTAAAGTCTTACAAAGAGAAAAAATGAAGACAATCAGGAATAGAAAAAGAAGATAAGACAGGGTGAGTGCTGTATTTCTTTCCTACTCAGACATAGCTGATATTGTGTCATATTTCTAGCCCATGAAATAACTGCCATTCAAATGATTTCTAAACTTCTGACCCCCGGTTTTTCCTAGGCAGTGAAAAAGCAACCCTAGTTTCGTCTGTAAGCATTGATAAAAGGTATTTTTTTTTTTTTAATTTCCAGATAACTATAGACATCAGCATGAGAATGAGCTAAAACTGAATCTTGGCGAGAAAAGTGTTTATAAATAGTTGGGCTAGGATGATAAGAGCTTGGTGGTTTTTCTCTACATTTGCTCCTGTAGAAGTCTGTGTGTTTAGATTTGCTCTGTAACCTGCCAGGAGAGTTTGTGTAGGTTTAGACCTGACTCCAATGTCTTTTGTATTTATTATCACTAGCCACAATAAGTCTTCTCGTTCAACATGAATTTTCAGTAAATGGCAAAGGCCTCTTAAATCTGTCTACAGTTTTAGAACAGACTGGCCCAAAGCCTTCATAATAACCATGGGTGGGCATTCGTTAAAGGGTTCACTGTCATGTTTATTTATTCAGTTCAAAGGTAGGCGGTTGCTTGTCAGCTCCAGGAATGAATATAGATGCTATAGTGATCAGCAGTTGAAAGCTAGTGCAAGTTAAATGATTGGGCTTGGAGAAAGCTGGCTGGAAATATAACCCAACCAAGGTCAGAGTGGAGTGCTATTATTATTTCATTAGCATTATCATCATCATTATTATCTCCTAAGTTATCCTTTAATGGGTCCAATGTACCTTCAAGTCTGTAACTAAGGCATAGATCACCTCTCTTCTATTCAGTAGTCATTAGAAATGTCCGAGGCAGATTTCATCTCTTCCAACTCTAAATCCAACCTTGATCTCATCCAGTGGTTGTTCTGCTTTATTTTATGTGTCAACTTAGGATTTTCCTTTAAACTTTCACTCATAGAGTGTAAAGTTACAATTGGTGTTATGTATTTATGTATTGGGGTTGTTTATAGCTTTTATGTTCATGGATAGAAGTTTAAAAAACATGTTTTTCGGTGTCATTTTGATACAGATGGTTCTACTATGCTGAGATATAACGTATAAATACCTAATAGAAATTACTCATACTATCACTGCTAAAGGTGTTGGATTTTTCTCCCTTGCTTTTGACTTTTAGACTTGGTTTTTCTTAGACAAATTTTGCCTGGAATAATTTTGAGCATTATACATCAGATACTTTCCTTTCATTGGAAGGAAGTAAAGTATCTGATGTAATCCATTGGAAGGAAGTAAAATATCTGATGTATAATCAGTGATCAATATATTTTAGTTCCTGTCTCATTTTTATAGTTCAGCTGTTTTCATTCTTCTGATCTCAGAGGCTTAGAATCCTTCCAAATTAATGCACTGAGTTTAGAGCAAGAAGTTGAGTTAATATACATCTAGTTCATAGAGTTAATGGAAGGATTAACAAATTTCTTTTATTTGTCAATTTAAAAATCTGAAACCTAGAGTCCACTAGACTGGGAGCTTCTTGAGGTCAGTGCTTTAGGATTAACAACCTTCCAAATTAATGCACTGAGTTTAGAGCAAGAAGGAGAGTTAATATACATCTAGTTCATAGAGTTAATGGGTTGACTTTCTTTTATTTGTCAATTTAAAAATCTGAAACCTAGAGTCCACTAGACTGGGAGCTTCTTGAGGTCAGTGCTTTCCAAGCTCATTTCTGTGTCTTTGTCACTTAGTAGGGTGCTTGGCTCACAGAAGGTGTGCATTAAATAATCTTTGAATTAAATTGTCTTATTTATGTGTAGCTCTAAGTACCTTAGTAAACGCAGGATAGAATAAGATAAAATCCAGTAAAATAACTAAATGTTATAAAGTTTATTGTTTTAAAGATGAGAAACAGGTATGGGGAGATGATGTGGCATGTCTGAGATCACAGAATCAGAACTATGGGGACTGGGTTCAGGTTACGACATTCCAATATGAGGCTTTGCCCACCACAACCTTCATTTATAGCCACAAATATTTTTAAGGGTAACATATTATCCTTAAGAGTCATATGTTACCCAAAATTTACATGATGAAATTCTAATACTGGTCCCTTAGCATATGACCTTTCTTGGAGATAGGGTCTTGATAGAGGTACTCAAGTTAAAATGAAGTCATTGGGTGGGCCCTAATTTATTATGACTGGTGTCCCTATACCAGGGGAAATTTGAACACAGAGGCGCTCATAGAAAGAAGATGATGTGAACAGACATAAGAAGAAGATGGCTGTTTACAAGCCAAGAAGAGAGGCCTGGAACAGACCCTCTCCTCATAGCCCTCAGAAGAAACCAACACTGCCAACACCTTGATTTTGGACTTCTAGTCTCCAGAACCTTGAAACAGTCCGTTTCTTTTATTTAAGCCATGCAGCCCGTGGTACTTTGTTATGGCAGCCTTATCAAACTAAAACAAATGTTCATATTAGATTCCTAGGGCTGCTGTAAAAAAAAAAAATGTGACAGACTGGGTGGCTTAAACAACAGAAATGTACTGTCACACAGTTCTGGTGATTAGAGGTCCAAAATCAAGGTGTCTGCAGGGTTGGTTCCTTCTGGGTGCTTAGAAGGAAAGCTCTATTCCAGGTTTCTCTCCTTGGCTTGTAGATAGCTGAACTCATGTTCAGATGGTTCAGTTTGTAGACAGCTGAACTCATGTTCAGATGGTATCCTCCTGTGTCTTAATGTCTTTTCTCTTTCTATGTTATAAAATAAGGAAAACTACTTAATTTCATTTCTCTCCTTAGGCAAATCCAAGGCAATGTTAGGCCTTCTCAAGTTTACCTCTCTGTACTTTCACAATATTTCATTTATTATGTAAAGTTTACAATACCATATTTATTCTCTCTTGTGCTGTCCCAATATTTTCCCTTCTCTTCTTACTTCTGAACTGGCTCCAGGACTCTTTCATTCTATTGCTTCTCCCCAAGTCCCACCTCCACCTCCAATGTATTGGTTTTCTATTGCTCTATAACAAAACACCAGGAACTTAGTGTCTTAACATTCATTTGCTAACTCACCGTTCTATAGATCAGAAGTCTCAGATAGGTCCTTCACTTACAGTGAAATCAGGGTGTCACAAGGCTGAAATCAATGTGTCAGCCAGACTGGGGTCTGATCTAAAGACTCTGGGAAGAATCTAGTTCCGAGGTCATTCCAGTTGGCAGAATCCAGTTTCTTGCATCTGTGATACCAAGGTCACCTTTTTCTTCTGTCATCTGGTGATTTGCTGTCAGCTCCTGAAGCTTCTCTCCAGTTCTTTCCACTTGGCTCCATCCAATTTTAAAACCAGCAATAGAACATCTCTCTTGTATCATATCCTTTTCACACTTTTAATCTCTCTGACTTCTCCTTCTTCCAGCAGCTGGAGAAAACTCTGTTTTTAATGAACTCATGTGATTAGGGTAGGGCCATCCAGATACTCTCCCTATTTCAAGCTCAACTGATTATTAACCCTAATCACATCAACAAAATCCCTTTACTATGTAATCATGGGAGTAACACTAGGGAGTGAATATATTGGGGGCCTCCTTGGAATTTTCCTGTCACACCCTGCTACTCAATCTAAGGAGAAACAGTGGATAAGAGACAAGAAAAGGCAGCGATTTCATTCATTTGTCGGCAACGGGGCATTCAAACGTAAGTGGGCATTTGAAATCTAAGGACAAGGATAGAAATAAAATGTTCATGTGAGGAAGGACATGTTCTTTGATCTATGTTACTTATCAATCATGACTGTTGAGAGTAGCTCTTCTTAAGGGCCTATTATGAGTCAGCCACTTTTGAAGATGGCAGTGCATTGCTGGCATCATTCTGAGTTTTAACAATGATTCACAAAAATGAGTTGCATCAACGAGTAAACTGAGATACTGAGAAGTTTAATACCTTGCACAGGTGTTAGTGATGGAGACAAAATCTAGCCTGTGTCTGGACAGTATAAGGCCTATGTTCTTCCAGAACCGCCTGCTTCCTCCTTGCCAGGAAAGCCCATAGAGCTTGCATAGGATTATGTACATAGGACAGCATTGTAAATGCAACTAACTAATAAGATGACTCAAAAAAGTATTTTCTGTTAAAATGAGGGCAATTCCATACATGGCAGCATGAAGCAGGCATCTTAGAATCTGGAACTTGTGGGAGATTATACTTTCTCATTAAAGTATGCTGTGAGGTGAAGAAGGCTGATGGTAAAGGCAAAGTAAAATAAGATTATGGCTAAAAAAAAAAAGGAGTTTCAGAATGGCTTTCTGGGCTGATATTTCTTCATTTTCCTAGGAGAAAGAATGATCCAGTTTTTAGATAGAAAATGCTTTGGAAAACAAAAGTGTAACTAAAGAAGCTACATTAAGACTTGACAGCAACACTGTATTTAATGTCCAATTCCCCAATTCAATAAGATATTTTGTCTAGAAAATTAAACGTAATCTGGTAAAAGATGCTTTCTTCCTTTTTTCACCTTTTCTTTATTAAATCAGGCAGCCAGTCGATAAACATTGAGTGAATGCTGACTATGTTCCAGGCATTTATTAGGCATTGCAGACTGGTCATCATCTCTGCCATCCAAGCTTCCATCTAGGCAAATTATTTCATGTTATTTTATTCTTTTACCAGGTGACATGCAAAGCAAGAAAATAAGATGGAATTGACCAGTGGTAACATTCAGAAATATAGGTGGGACCAGTAAAAATTGAGCAGGCCAAAGAACGGTCTTTGAGGATTATTTCAAGTGTCTAATCCAGTGCTGCCCATTAGAACTTTCTGTGATGAAAGAAACGTTCTAGATCTTCATGGTCCAATATGGTAGTCAGTTGCCACCTGTGGTTATTGAACAATCAAAATGTAACTAGTGTGACTGAGGAACTTAATTTAAAATTTTATTTAATTTTACTTACTTTAAGTCTAGATAGTTGTATGGAGCCAGTGGTTCTTGCATTGGAAAGTACAGAAAATGTACACATATCTGAAGTTCATTCTATCAGTTGTTTTGAAACCTTTACTACTCTCCTCCTTCTTGACTTCCAAAGGTATTTTATCCAGTACCTGAGTTATTTCCTCCGTAAAGTCACTCTCCGAGATTAGTTTCTGGTATTAACGTAAACATACAGCAAACCAAACAATTTTTAGAGGTGGAATCACAAAGCAAAAGAATATATTTTTAAACAAGCTGAAAAAGGTTCGAAAGCATACTAATGAATGGAAAATAATTAGTTGGATCACGTTATTTTTATCCTGTGACTGGGTGTTCTAAGCACACTCATCTCCTGCCATTTGAAGAAAGTTGCCAACATTTGCCTTCTTGTCCATTGAGGAAATGTGCCAAACAAATATGCTTTCATTTCATCTTGTTTAGACAGTTGTTTTAATGCCCTTTACCCATGTCATCCCTGAACACACAATTAACAGATTTCTACTAAAATGCCAGTTGCAATGAGAATTGTCTGTCTGTCATTTGTATGTTGCTTCAATCCTGGCTCACTTACACTGCTTGGCAATAAGATTCTATAATGACTTTAAGCTGTTCTGTCCAAACAATAAAAATCTATGGAATTTCAGTCCAACCATTTTTTTTTTTTCTTTTTTGGGCATATTTACCTCTTCTGTTATTAGCTTCCTCCAAGACTACCATGACACTCTTAATAGGCTATTAAACTTTTATGGGTTCTTGACCATTTTGCCTCTCTTAGGGCATTTTGATGCCAAAGATATCAGAGATACAATTGCATTTCCTTCAGCCAACAGCTTGTCTTTGCCAGTTGCTTTATTAAATGCGTGTACATTGTTGGGAAGGAGCCCTGAGATTTGCTGGCACGATGAGATGGACTATATATTGAGGCTGTTGTTTCAGATTCCAGCCATCATCCTCTTAAATTCAGCAATCTAATAAGAATGTGTCCTTTGGGCATGGCACCACAGTAAGTCCAGCACACATCTCCTTCCCTCTTAGGGTCAGATGAACAATAGTTGTGTTTAATGAGGATTTTTGGAGAACTGTGGCTCTCCAATGCCATTTAAAGTGATTTACTTTTAAAAAATACTCACCGAACATGTAATTTTAGAAAATATTAAATATAGGAATGTGCAGTGAAGATAATAATGTATGTATCCTATGACCTAGTAACTCCATTTTCAGGCATTGATGATGGAAAAAATATTTACATATATGGCTGGAAAGGCATATTAAAGAAAGAGAATGCCAGCATTTTATTAGTATAAGTACCTAGAAGTAGAAATTCTGGGAGGAAGGATGTAAAATGATATATTGCTAAATTTCTCTAAGAGTATGCCAATTTATATTGCTCCCCACACCCACCAACTCTTTCTTTTCTGTTTATCTCTACCTATTATTTTCCACCACCTTGGTAAATACAACCAGACACATGTTTGAGCACAGCTTACTAGTTGACCAAGTAGATATGGGAGGTTGGAATGCATTTGAAGAAACTGTAATTTCCCAGAAGGAAGATTTGTCTTACAAAGCATGGCTCTATGGTTTCTACTTCTGGGTTCAAACAATTGTTATTTGCTCTGTTTGGAGTTTGCTTCCTCCATTTGCATGATTGGGCCTTTCTCCTCCCTGAGGTGGTTGTTGCTCAGCTGTCACCTCCTCAGTGAGGGTTCCTTGCCCAGCCAGGTAACGTATGTATCCCTTGCACCAATTCCTTGCTTTGTTTTTCATCATAGCACTTATCCCCTCTGACTTACCAAATATTTTTTGTTTTGTTTATTCTATCTCCCCATGCTAAAATATAAGCTTCATATGAGCATGGGTTAATGTTTTGTTAATTATTATATGTGTAGGCTTCCAGTAATTTGTTGAATGAATGAATTATACTTTACAGTATATAAAGCACTTTAACACACTTGATTATTACAACATCCCTGTGAGATGAAAAGGGTTAGATCTGTCTTTCATCTTCCAAATAAGGAATCTGAGACTTCAAAGGACCAAGTGACTTGCCCAAGGTCATGCATACCTTTTCGAGATCCAGGTCCAGCTTCCTTTGCATCTCACTCGGCACCTCTGTAAGCACATAATTACAGGTTCTCTCTTTTGTCAAAGAAATTATCATATTTCCTTATCAGTGGAGAAATAGTACAGGTTACAACAGCTGGGCAAGGGACTCAGTAGAGTAAAGGAATGAGGGTCAGGAGACCTGAATTCTAATGTTGAATCAGCCACTAAGTCATGTCTGCAGCTTCAGTAAACATTCTCTCTATGGGCCTCAGTCTCCTCTTTCATCAAATGAGGAGGCCAGACCAGATGGTCTGAGGTCTCTCCCAGCTTTACTATTCAATGACCCAAAAGAGTAATATCCACCATCGATAAACAGATGCCGTCCCTCAGTAGAGGCCGACCCTGCTGCTAAATTTCAAGAACCCAAATTATCTCTAGTGCATCTTTGGCTCTAACAAGTCACCAGTGCAAGAAAATGGATCATCACCTACATGTCTGCTCTCAAGAGAAGGTGTCAGGATGAAGTGCTAGCTAAACTCATGGCAGAAAATCCCACTCCTGGAATGGGGAATCCCAAGCTTTCCTGAGTTATTACATTCTGTCCTAGGTACTTTGTCCAAGTGTATAAACATTTCTTCTATTTGTCAGGATTCTTTTAGTTACAAGAGTTGTAAATCTGACTTTAACTGAGTTAGGTAAAAATGGAAGTTTATTGGCTCATAATCCCGAAAATTTTAGGGAGAAGTCAAGCTCCAACTAAGGCTGAATCAGGGACTCAAGCAAAGTCATTAGTACTCATTTAGTCAGCTCTGCATCCCTCTCTGTTGACAAAGTGGATGCCAGTTGTTCCTGACTTATATATTATTCTGTTAGCTCACCTAAGTCTTCCCAGAATTTCTATCAGAAGTACCAGGAATGGTTTTGATTGGCATTTGACCTTAGTCAGAGGCCCATCCTTCTAAGATAATCCCTATGGCCAAGGAGGTGAAATACACAGACTGGCAAGGCCTTAATTATGCACCCATCCCTGGACCATAGTTTTTGATCTTATCTCATTCAGATCATGTGAACTGAGAAAGAGAAAGGGTAGATTCTCTGCATGAAAACAAAGGACTTAACATCAGAGGAAAGAGAGTATGGACTGGGAAGAAAAGAACAAAAGTTCACTGTCTTTTTGCC
>NW_006440638.1:15107185-15110063 GCF_000325575.1 Pteropus alecto | reverse complement strand
CCTCTCCAAACAGCTTCAGGATATGGCTTTTGTTCTTACAGCGGTTGAGGTTGTTGCAGAATTGGATCATTTAAAAATTCATTTGGTTGTGAGCTATTAGGGGAGGGAAGGGAATTCCCTTGCTCCCCAAACGTCCCTGGAGATACCCAGGGTTGTCTAAACACCACAGCTAGTTGTCACTACTTTAGAGAAACAGCCAGAAATGTTTGCCTAGGAGCTGCCCAGGCTTGCTGGAAGTGTAGCAGGATGAAATGGACAGAAATGTGTCTCAGCAAGATACTGGAGAGGTCAGACTGCTGACGGCCCTAGTATGCAGGCCCAAGGCATGATACTCAACAGATCCTGCCAACGTTCTGGGAGCTGGAAGGCTTACCAATTATAATCTGGAATCTTTAGAAGAGCCAGTTATTCAGGGCCTAAAGATTTGAAGGGAAGAAATTTCCTGTGTCCTTGTTTCCCCTTCAGAGGACACAAAAAGACCAGCTTCTTATTAACTAATCTACCCTCTGCCAACATAATTTAAAAACAACTCTAATGTTTTACTTTCCTTTTTTAAATTAAAATTATTGAGATGACATTGGTTAATAAAATCAAATACGTTTGAAGTGTACAATTTAATAACACGTCATACGTAGATTGTACTGTGCGTTCACAACCCAAAGTTAAATTTCTTTGCGTCACCAAATACTTTAGTATTTTAGAAAACATTTTATGTCATGTCTTACAGAGAAAAGTCTGATTGTGGAAGAGCGAAGTATTCAGAGAAGGTTGACTGATTGATTGAAACTTCCCCATTCCTCGATCCAGTCATTTGTGTGCTCAACTGCCATTGTACATCATGTGTAACTTAGACCCTGTGTCAGGTACTGGCAATGCAGAGATGAAAGATTTAGTCCTTGTCCTAAGGTGCTCATGGTCTCTGATTATGGTCTTGACAGCCTAAATCTTACAAAACTATGGGAATGTAGTATAGGGGTTGGTAAACTACAGCTTAGGGGCCAAATCTAGCCCACCATCTGTTTTGGTCACTGAAATTTTACTGGAACACAGCTTACTCATTTGTACAGGCTTTCATGCTTCAATGGCAGAATTTAGTAGCCAACAATTTTTACTGTCTTGATCTTTAGAGAAAGCTTTCTAATCCCTGATACAGACTGTAGTACCTTTCCAGATATGAAGGTGGTGGTGGGATCTGGGGAGGCAGCCCAGGGGAGGCAATACCAGAGCTGAGACATGAGGGATGGGGAGGAGTTAACCAAACAAGGCTGAGAAGTCAAGGGAGGCCAAGGCAGGAGGACTCCTTGTGCCAAGACAGGGAGATAAGAGAGCACAATAGGTTCTGGCATAACTGGGGTATGCAGGACTGCAAGAATGGCCCCACAAGAGATGTTGACTGTGGCCACATTATGATTATTCAGAAGTCAAGAGGAGCCTTGAAAGTTTTCAGCAGTGGAGGGGCTGATCAGGTTTGTTGTTTTGAAAGTTCACTCTGAAATAGCTTAGCAGATGGGTTGAAATAGGGCTGCTTCCTTTCCCTTCTATTCTCCCTTCCTCCACATCTCAAAATATCTAGCCTCTTAGAAGCAAGCCAATATAAATGTCCGAACCATCTTGTCTTTGGCCTGGTAGGCAAGATACCCACTCAGTCTCATGGTCCCTCCATTTTGTTATGACCTGGTCCTTTTCCACTCAGGGCTGCCTTCTCTTATGCTATAACGTAGGAAGGAGTCGGAAAAGCGGGAGGCTTAAGCGGCCGTTTCTCTACTTGGCACTTGCAGCCCCCTCAGCCTCTAGACAGAAATTTGAGTGGCAGTAGTTGGATAAACAGTTTAATTTAATAGTAACAGAAGAACAGGGCTCAGTGCAAGGAATCTCACTGCCTTTTTCTCAAAGTGACTTTCCTTTCTATGCATTATGTTGTAGCAAGGCCATTGAGAATGCAGAGAAATACAAGGCATTGATTTTGCCTGGCAAGAAGGTCAGACTGTAAGAAGCAATTTTAATAGTCATGTTATGAAAGGGACATGGAGAAGGATAGAGATAGATCAGAGAGCGAGGGAAGTTAGAGGGAGGCAGAAAGGAGAAATGTGTATTTCCTATTTATTTCTGAAAGTGAGATATACTTTTACAAAATAGTTAATAGCTATCTCCTATTTTCAAGTCGGAATTAGATAATTCCTTAATTTATTTTGAGCTTTATTTTCTCTTCTTTATTTAAAAGAACAAAACATTCTTGTAAGAGGCATATTTTTGGTCTCTTTACTTATAAATTTACTAAATATAAAATTTATTAAAGTATTTCCAAACTTAAATTCATGAAAATTCCTTCTCTAAGACTTTTAAGATCTATTCTTGTCTCCCCAGACAGAGACCTTGAAACCTGAATTTCTAATCTAGGCAAGCCTTTGTAGCAATGTCTGATATGGACAGGTCCGTAGCACCTTCCCGTCTCTCCTTCCCTTCCTCTTAGCTACAAGCCAGGCCTTCCATCTAGGTATCTGTTTTTGATAATCTTTGTCAAGTGTTCAATGATAAACAAAGTATTAGCCAATATAGATTTGAACCTTCTCCTGAACATGGTCTAGGTTCCAAGAAATAGGCATTCAGAGGAGATGGGATTATAGTTGGCTGCATACCTGGCTGACACTTGAGGGCAAAACTTTTTATTCACTAAGACTGTTTTTTTTAGCACTGTTGGGAGTCTCACTGCCTATGAGAAGCTGAAAGAGAAGAATATTTATAGACAGTTCTCAATTATTCACTCAGAAGTTGGCAAGCAGTGGTAGGAATAACCACATCCAGCAGATCAGAAAAGCCCTTCAGAGATGACTCTATAATATATTCCCTGGCAACTTTTGCCTTCTCGTTTAGACTTCAC
>NW_006440638.1:15089798-15107084 GCF_000325575.1 Pteropus alecto | reverse complement strand
CAATTCAGGTAGAAACAAAATGGTCCAGAGAAAATTGATGCGTATGTGAGCCAGTTTTGGCTCTTGATTAAGGCTTATCCTCTGTTCCCTCTTTCCATCCACCTTCTCTTTTCTGCTCCTCTTTCTCTACACTACATGAGGGTGGGGGGTGGCTCTAAGGAGAGGGCTAGCCAGTACTTTGTTGTTTGCTATGGAATGAAATAGAATCTTGAAATAATGGCTTCACTGTTGAACAGATTTAAGAACTCAAGATTTAAAGTGAGATTTGCAGATGTGCAACTCCCAAATCCCCTGCACACAATCTCAGTGAACTTTGGGCAAGTGATTTCTCTTCTCTGAGGCTTCCTTTTATCACTTATGGCATGATGAGGGTGATGGTTCTGACTTCACAGTGTCGTTGAGATGATTAAATCAGGTAATGCACAGGAAGGGTTCAGCCCTGTGCATGGTTACTGTAATTCTATTCTCCAAATCAAATGTCTTTTATACAGCAATACTTGATATAACAAGGTGAGTGTGTTTACAGAGCTGTGGATACTGTTCCTGCCACCAGTGTCACCAAGTTGCTCCACCCATCCCTCCATCAAATGTTTGTGGACCACCTCTCATGTATAAACCATGATGAGTGACAGTGGTAAGAGGCAAACATAACTAGTCATAGGGTGGGAATGGAAAGGAAAGGGTGAGAAGTAGATTGAAGAGCAAATTTTAATTCAATAAATATGTACTAAACTCATACCATACCTCAGCACAATGATAATGTGTAAAAAGTCACGAAGGACACAAATGTGGCCCCTGCCCACGAGGACAGAACTCTTATAATTAGGATTTAAGAAGACTGTGAGAGTATAGGAAAGATATTAGGGTATAGAAAGGAAAGCCAGGAAAAAAAAAAAAACTAAGCAAGAGCAGATGGAGATATAGGCATATAAATTATATTTAGTTAGACATAAATCCTTTGCTTTTAAAGTGTCCTTGCTAGAATGTCCTCTCTGTCATCTGTGCCTGGTGATGTACGAACTGATTTCCATCTCTACCACCATGCCCTTTGAGAAGTCTTTCAGCATCACTGAAGGCAGATGGAAAGGAGATACATCTTTCTCTCTCCACCCCACCAAGTGGTAATATGTTGTCTGTATAGGATTCCTTTGGCACTTATTATAAATTTCTTTGATTATTGAGATCTGCTATCTCTACTGATCAAACTTGCAGTGATGGCAGCCACACAATTGATCCAAAGAATCTCAGATGGCATTTGCCTACCCAAACAACCATGTGTTTACAAACACAGCTGTATAAAAATTATGAAATCAAGAATTATTTACCTTTTCTTCCCAACACATTATTGCTACATGATTTTGAGGGAGACTAAACAAGGAAACTTCCACATGACACCGGGAGGTGCAGCTGTGTTTCTAAATACCACACAGGGTTTGACTAATTCAGAGTTTACATTAAATACCTCTCAGTATTAACAAGGTGCAGAGTAAACTGTTTACTGATGAAGACCACGCCTTCAGATAGGGTTAAGTCTTCTCAGTAGCTTATATTTTACAATGGACAAGCAAGCAGTCACTGTCACCACTCTTGGGGGCCTGGAGTCAGTTTGTCTTTCTAAGAAACCAGGTAAAACTTACATCTGAAACTGTTCAAATACATTCTAGAAACAGGGCAAGTGTATGACTGCTGCCAGAGAGACTGGAATCTCAGCTCTCAATACGCAAACACTAAGGATGTTTGTTCTCATCTTTTTTAACAGGGAGATAAATGCAATTTACTCTTTCAAGAGGATCTTTTGAGGCCATTTATTTGTCTTGACTTCGAATAGAAGCTGCAGAGAGAGGGACCGATGGTGTTTAAAAAGTGGGCCCATCTTGTTAGTAAGCAGGCATAAGGCCATGTGCTAATGTTGTGAAGCATTAATAGGAATTCCCAGGTTCAAATCTAGGAACTAAGCTCAGTCACCAGAGGTTGGCCATGTTTGACGAGGAAAGATCATTTCAGAGGATTTATTTCTGTGTCCAAAAAAGGGCATTTTGTTGTGATATTTCTCGAACTTTACCTTTGTAGATTTGGACCAGTAACTAATTCAGAGACAGCTAAAAAACCAAGTGGACATGGGTCTTTATTAATTTATTATTATTATTATTTTTGATTTAGTAAAAAAAAAGGCAAAAAGGTTCTAGAAATTATGCCTGGTCTCTTAAGTTACCCTGGTGGCATTTGTATGTCACTGAAACTTGCTATAAATTCTTCTTCATCTTTTTGCTGGTCAGTTGCTAGAAAATGCTGGAATACTTTTATTTTGGCTTGGCCCCAATTCCATTTAAAATATCAGACACAGAAGGGCTGAATTTATTCATGTTCATTTGAGGACAGGGAAGCAGAGGAGGTTGTGTAAGGGGTTTGGAAATGGGTAAGGCAAGGGTCGTGACATGGCAGGAGGGCTACATCAAATCCCTAAAAAAAAGATAGTTTATTTGTTCTACAAAATATGCCCTTCAGGAAAAGGCCATTTCTAACCCGCAGCAAATTACAACTGAGGGGAGATTGGAAAGATAGGAAACTGCTTTACATTTCTAATTCCCTGAACTGGAGCATCTGATCTTACTGTTAAGTTCAGCAAGGAAGAAGAAACCTACCTATCCAAAGTTAAAATAATTAAAAAGGAAAAAATAGGGTGAGATGATATAAAAACCATTTAAAAGGAAGTGATATGATGTAGAAAAATGAAACTGAACCCTTATCTCACTCTAAATAGAAAAATCAACTCAAATGGATTAAAGACTAAACGTGAGACCAGAAACTGTAAAACTATTAGAAAAAAAACATAGGGAAAATGGCCCTTGATGTTGGTCTGGGTAATTTTTTTTTGATATGACCCTAAAAGCACAGGCAACAAAAGAATAACAGACAATGGGTTGTGTCAAACTAAAATGCTTCTGCACAGCAAAGGAAACAGCAGAATGAAGAGATAACCTATGGAATGGGAGGGCATATCTGCAAACCATGCATGTGATAAGGAGTTAATATCCAAAATATATAAGGAACTGAAACAACTCAATAGCAGGAAAGCAAATAACGCACTTAAAAAATGGGCAAGGAAATAGTATGGAGGTTCCTCAAAAAACTAAGAATTGATCTACCATATGATCCAACAATCCCTCTATCCAAAAAGATATTTGTACACCGATGTTCATAGCAGCATTATTCACAGTGGCCAGGACATGAAAGCAACCAAAGTGTCCTACAATAGATGATTGGCTAAAGAAGCTGTGGTACATATATATAATGGACTATTACTCAGCCATAAGAAGAGATGAAATACTGCCATTTGTGACAACATGGATGGACCTCGAGATAATCGTGCTAAGCGAAATAAGCCAGACAGAAAAAGTTGAAAATCACATGATATCACTTAGATGTGGGATATAAACCCGAACAAATGAGCAGGACAAACAAACACAGACTCATGGACATGGACTATATATAGACTAGTGGTTACCAGATGACTATAGACTAGTGGTTACTAGTGAGGTGCGGGAGGAGAGGGGAGGTAAACAGAGTAAAGGGGGTCAAATACAGGGTTTAAGGGGAGGGTGAAGTGGGTAAAGGGGTCAAATATATGGTAGCTGAAGGAAATTGGACTTTGGGTGGTAAACACACAATAGAATATGCAGATGTCAAATGATAATGTACACTTGAAAATTATATAATTGTATTAATCAATGTTATCCTCAATAAACTTAATTTAAAAAAATGGGCAAAGGACTTGAATAGACATTTCTCAAAAGACATATAAATGGCTAACACTTATACGAAAAGGTGCTTAACATCACTAATCATCGGAAAATGAAAATCAAAACCACAATGAGCTATCACCTCACACCTGTTAGAATGCTACTATCAAAGAGACAAAAGATAACTAGTGTTGGCAAGGATGTGGAGTAAAGGGAACTGTGTACTGTTGGTGAGAAAGTAAATTGGTTCAGTTGCTATGGAAAACAGTATAGAGGTTCCTCAAAAAATAAAAAATAGAACTACCATATATTCCATCAATCCTACTTGGGTTTATACATGAAAGAAATGAAATCAGTATTTCAGAGAGATATTTGTACTACCATGTTCATTGTAGCATTATTTACAATAGCCAAGATATGGAAACAACCTGAGTGTCAGTTGATGGATGAATATATAAAGAAAATGTGGTACATACACAACACACAAACACACACACAGGAATATTATTCAGCCATAAGGAAGGAAATCCTGCCATTTGCAACAACCTAGATGACCTGGAGAACATTATGCTAAGTGAAATGAGCCAGATAGAGAAAGACGAATACTATATGATCTCTTATATGTGGAATCTTAAACAAAAAAGCCAAACTCATAGAAGCAGAGAGTAGAACAGTAGTTACTAGGGTATTAGGGGCTGGGAGGGGCAGGGAAAGTGGGGAGATGTTGGTCAAATGGTATAAATTTGCAGTTATGTAGGATGAATAAGTCTAGAGATCTAATGTAGAGGCTTGATGACTATACTTAATAATACTGTATTGAACAATGGAAATATGCTAAGAAGGTAGGTTCAGGTGTACTCATCACTCACAAAAATGGTAGCTATTTGAGGAAATGGTAGGTTAATTAGCTTGACTGTAGTAATCATTTCACTATGTATATGTATAGCAAATCATCATGTTTACGCCTTAAATGTATGTAATTTTTATTAAAAATTTACAAATAAAAAAGGGGGTAATATGAGATATAGAGAACCTTTAAGTGAAACTCATATATGTGTATGATCTATCTACTTACACATATGAATTTTTTAGACCTAGATTCAAATCTTCCATCTGCCTCCTACTAGCTGTGGGACCTTGAGTAAGTTATATAATCTCTCTGAACTTCAGTTTCTATAGCTCTAATAGTGCCAATCTCATAGGGTTGTTGTGCATTTAAATACTATGTGTATTATGCCTGATATGTACTATGTGCCTTTAAATCATCAGTAGCTTTAAAAATTGTATTCAGTGTTTTATATCATGGATGACAAAAAGGTTTTATTTCTAGCGTCAACTCTGAGTAATTATTATGACTGCTTGGGTGCTATGTTTAGAATGACTATGATGAAGCTTGGCAGAAACATGTAGTGTGATCGATTATTGATGTCTGCTACTGGCACCAAATGGGAAAGTGTATTTGTCAGCTGAGTTCAGCAAAAGGTCACGAAATGTCAGGAGACATGGTCTTTCTGCCTCCAATTATCTAGATAACTTGGGAACATCTTTTATTCCCTCTGAACCTCATTTTCTCCAACGTGAAATGAATAAGCAGAATTTTATGATCCCTAAGTCTTTTTGAGCCTGAAAATTCTGATTCTAACCTGAAAAATATTGTTACTGCCTCATAGTTTGGGGATGTTAATAAATTTTTAGAAAATATTTTGCATTAAGTACATTTACATGTGAGAAATTGTTCTGTGGTCCTGTTTTGAGGAGCATTCACCATTGCCTAAGTGAAAGGGTTCATAGGTCGATAAATTAAGCAATGTTTGAGGCCTCTTCTTACCTGCCATGTGCTCCTTTTCCAATCAATACATTTCTGGGCCTCAGTTTTATCATCTGCAAAATGAAAGAAAAATTATTTCTATCCCCTCCTGACTCTCAGCCATCTGGGCCAAATTAGTGAGGTTGTGTATCTTCAGTGCTTTGAACTTGTCAGAAAGCAGATCTTTTGACTCTAAAGTATGAATATTCATATTAAAATGTGGCCCAGAAATTGCTCCCTTGATTTGATGCACATTAATATCCGTTTGACGAATTACAACTTTGGTACAACAGATTAATGCTTCCGGAAGGAAAAAGGTTGGTTAAGAAACCCAAACTTAATCATTTTCATTGTAAGTTGAGCTTTCCTTTTCCTTAATGTAAGTCCTACTGTCCCCAAGGTCCAAAACACAATCAAAGCTGAAAGAAGTTTGGTGTTGAATAGTCCACTTGGCAAAAATGGCCTCCACAGAAGTGTATATACAGTTGCTACTTAAATATACTTAAAACCAATTTGCTGTTGAAAATATGCAAAAATGAATCCACATAAGCTGAAATATCTTGGCCCCAGAAACAGTTAAGGAAATTGATCCTAGTGTCAGATTCTGTTCCTGTGGACAAAGTCAGAACTTGAAAGATGTCACATTATTCCTCAAAGTTAACATTCCAAAGAATGACTGAATTGACAATGGGAATTGTCAATTCCCAACTCTCACCTTGGACACAGTTCTAGCGCAGAACATTTTACATTTATAAAGTGTAATGGGGAATTAAAAGTATCTTGTGTCATATGAAAATTAACTTCGATTCAAATTTCAGTGTTCATAAATGAAATGGTATTGAATACAGCCATGTCCCTTTATCTACATATCATCTATGGCTGCTTTGGTGCTGCAAAGGAGAGTTGAGCAGTTGTGACAGAGACTGGCCTACGAAGCCTGAAATATTTATCATGTCAGGCTTTACAGAAATTTGCTGACCCCTGGTTTAATTATAAGCCTGGCGAAAAGAGGTTTCGAGAGGCACTTGGACAACTTTGAAATGTGTCCCTCGTGTTTGGGAGACTTGGATGTCTAGTGCTTGATTCAGGCCCTGAAAATTCTTGATTAAGGGTACTGTGGCCCAGAAACCTTCTCCTTCCAGGGAACCCTAATGCCAGAGAAGAGTTAACCAGCTGCTCTTGCAGAGTGCTGCTGTGCTGGCATAGGCCTGCATTTCCAGAATATGCTGGGGAATGGATGCATGAGCATTTCTTAAGGATCAGATATGGGACATATGAGAGAGGATTTGTGTGGACTCTTCTTGGCTGTCTAGAGGGGACCTCAGGAGGAAATGGTTGGATGTACCCCCACTGAAGGCTTAGGGCCAATACTTGCCTTTTTGCCAACCCAAGAGTTGCCCAGCCAAATGCAAGCTTTTCTATCCTGCTATGAGATAGCATTTAACAATGAGAAGGTGATAGGGAAAGTAAGAGGTGACAAAAGCTAACCATGTCCTATCTGTTCTCTCCAGCTTCCCCAAGATTACCATCACTAATTCAAGTTTAGAGAGATGGCAAAAAACAGAAATAGAATTGTGCTTTCTTAATATTAGGAGCCGTATTTTTCTAACACACTGCTAACACTATAGAGCCGTTCCAACATGTGAGAAAGCTATGTCCATATTTTCATTTAATTATTATGACATATATACAAGATTAATATCAATACCCCCATTTTATAGGTGAAGAAACAAAAGTTCAGAGAATTTCACTGATATACCCAAGGTCTTTCGATGGTGAGTGGCAGAGCTAGGATTTAGTTTACCGGATATCCAAAAGCATGTTTTTGTCATTGTACCCTAGGGCACTTTCATTTTAGGAATGATACTTTCAGTGATGTTTTTGTGTCCAGAGCCCTATGCCCTGTGATAACAATGTTCATCAGGCACTTTTGTTGTTAAGGAACAAGCATTCCCTCAGGTTACCTTAAGAGATGGGAGTTGATAGTAAGAACACACAGTGTCCTAAGTCACAAGCATTGGAATTCAAACTCTGGAAGTTCTGAATCCCTGTGAGGAATTGCCTCACAGTAATAAGTGTATGGTGTTGGTGGTGGGGTGGGGGATGGACAATTTATAGTCATTTAAATAGTTTCACACATTCCTTAATCGAATCTTTGCAACAACCAGAAGAAGCAGGCAAGGAAATTATTGTCCTTATTTTTCAGATGAGTAAACACATATCCACATGCTCAAAAAGTAGCATTCAATGAATATTTGTTGAATGAATAAATGAATATACCACATCCCCGATGTATATGTATGTAGATAGCTGGTCATTGGTCTATTATTATTTCATTTTTTTGACTAAGTTATGAGCCATGGACCCCCTATTTGTGTCCCATATTTCCCAGCATAAGACATTGGACATAATGGTTACACTGTAGATGTTAGTGGTGACTCTTCGCTATCCTATAATAGAAAAGTCTTGCTCTAAGCAAATATTAAGTATCATCCTGAAGAGATGCAATGCAGTTGAGGTATATTTCCTTCAGGGGCCAAGCTTTGGGTGAAAAATATTTAAACCTAAATCCCATTGCTTCTACCTAATTGATTATGTTTCCATGAAGTTAGCAAACACAGTTTCCAATCCTACTCTGCCATTTATTGGCCATCTGTCTTTGTATAAGTTAGTGCTCTTTATCTATAGAATGGAACTAATGACATTACCATACAGGTTTACCCTGAGGACTAAATGAATAAAACTACCTGGCCTATAGTAGGTACTCAATAAATGCTAATCATTTTTATTTAAAGTGGTCAACTGAAGGTTTGATTTCCTGAGGTTCGCTCTGACATCTTCAGATGACAAAGTACAAAATTTAGGGAAGGAACTAGTTTCTGCTATCTTACCCAGGGAAAAGGAGGCAAGCTCTGAGAATATGTGGATAAACTGTGCACAGACTATTCTAGAACCATTTGTAAGTGATAGGTGAAACAACAGAGAGTCTATAAAACAGGTCAAATCAACGAATGTCCTAGGTGTACAAAGAATCTATGTTTTCAGTTCCTTATTCAAACCTGGAATTGATATATATATTTTTCCATTTTCAATCTTATCTTTTTCAATTAGATTATTATTTAAAATATGGCAGGCATATTAAACTAAGAGGATAACTTTTTATTTACTAGGTCCAAATTCAACCATCTTCGCTATTTTCATTTGAAACAGGTGATTACTTTTGAAGGATAAAAGGATTGAGTGGTTACAGAATAAGATTGAGAGAAGGAGTTTTTTAAAAAAGTTTTATCTGGACATATTTCTTCCCAAATAAATAGAGCTCATTAAATAAATTAGCTCCCACTAAAGTATGATTTTCTAAGTCATCAAGTAATTAATCATAGATGTAATGATTGAAGCAAAGTGATTTTACTTCATAGATGTGAATTGCTACTTTGCAAGTGAAAAACACAATTTCTTTTAAAATAACTAATGAACATCTCCGTTGGAAATGCCTGGAATATCTTTTCTCTGAACAAAAGAAGATAATGCTTTAATTCAAAACACTTGGCATCATCAGGTTCCTTAGTTAAAATTTAATACAACTATATATGTTTTCTTTCTTATTGCCCATCTCTCTCAGGACTATGTTAGTGTCACTATCAGTGTACATAGTTCTCATTTTGCTATCACTTCCTTTTTTTTTTTAGTTTTCTGACTGGACAATGTGGTCCTTGAGTGGGGATATACTTCTCTTTACTTTTTTAAATCTATTCCTACCTTACCTAGTAGTACATACTAGGGAAGCAATAAAAGTCCTTTGAAATGCATTGAATGGCTATCAACCTTGCCAATCATTGGGTGGCAACAAATTGGGTGAGTAGGAAAGAGAAGTGAGTGGTATCATGTGGTTAATTTGGGCATAGAGTGATGCATCTGGGAAATACAGTTCCCAGTAGTTGGAGGTGTTTGATCTTTTCTAACTAGGTAGCCCAATTAGAATCTTCCACACTAATATTATCTGGTCACAGATGCTCTTTATTTTTTTTTAATGTCACATTCTGCCTTGAGTGTTTTATGCCATAAAACACATGGTTAGGGAGCCTGCTATGAATTGTAAGTTTTCCAGATTCTGCTTCCTCAACTTGTTCCATCTTTTCATATTGTTTTTATGGTCACACATCTCCTGCATGAACTGAAGCATCCTCTGGTTATGAAACACTTATAGCCAACAGGCTGCAGGGCAGGCATTTGCTTCAAGTCCAAACAAACAGAGATAGAGCTTCTCTCCTCTGGGCATTGGTCTTTACAATAATAGCAGCATGTTGCTCTCAGGGTAATCCCAATCTAAACAACCAATATTTAAAATGACATAAACTGTTTCCTTGGGAGTCTGGAAAGTTTTCAGAAGACCTCACATGGCCCTTTTTGGATGTTTTACTTTTATACTTCCCTTAGTTTTGGGTCACAAATGCTGTTCCTTTGCAAGAGCTGGCTTGGGAGATCATTTGGATTTCATCCTGCTGGCCTAATACTGCATACTTGGCTGGCCAGGACTTCCTGGCTCTGATGATGATATTATACAGCAGGATCAGAGAAGGAGTCTTAGTAAATCAGATACTCCGAGCTTGGGTAATATACAGGGTTTACTAGGAATAGATAGATAGATAGATAGCTATATGTAAATTTCCTACATATCACAATTTCAGGGGCTGTCTTTTACATTGTAGTTTAATTTGCAATCTATTGAGTTATATAGTGCACATCCTATACGACTGTACATAGAAGCCCTGATTGTCATTATCTAACATTCATTGATCACCTACTATATTCTATGTACTGTGCCATATGCAATTTCCATAAATGATCTCAGGAATTTTCACAAAAACCTTATGAAGTTTACACATGAGTGAACTCAGGTTCAGAAACAACCATGAGGATGTTAGACAAATATATCAAGGGAAAACTAGAGTCTGTGATAAGTAAGGATTATTAGTAAGTGTGCTCTACCTGTGGTTCTCAACTACAGGACAGTTCTTCCTAGAGTGGCATACCAGAACCTCTCTTTCATGGATGGGATGATGGATTGGATGGAGAGATTATAAAAACATAGCCAATATGGCAGTTTAAATGTTGAAAAAATTTTAAAAACTTACAATTTTTATAATATAATTGAGAGAAAGTCAAATTTGACAAATATTGACATGGTCAGATACAGAAATTAGAGTCTCTATTCTGGGTTTCAGTGACTTAAGTGGTGAGAGGGAGGAAGAGGTGAACCCAAATGCAATGCCCAACTGAGAGTGTGTTTCAGAAACTCTGGGATTTGGTGTGGCCTATTTAGCCTTACCTAAAAAGAACACGGGTTGAGAGTTCCAGTCAATACGATGGAGTACATAAACACTGTGCTCACCCTCTCCCATGACCACATCAAAATTACAACTAAATTATAGAAAAATCAACCTGGAGAACAACCTGGAGACTAGTCAAACAGAAGTTCTATAACTAAGGCTATAAAGAAGAAGCCACATCGAGCCTGGTAGGAGGGGTGGAGTTGTAAAATGGTCTGGCCTCACATTCACATGTGGTGATTGAGAATCAGGAAGGATATCTCAGCTTCAGGGGTACCTCCTAAGGAGCAAGGGGTCCCAGCCCTACACCAAGCTCCCTAGCTCGGAGCACAAGTGCCGGGAAGAGGAGCTTCAATGTTTAGCTGTGAAAATCAGCAAAGATTCCATTCCTTTGGGTGAGCTAAAGATTGCTGGAAACACAGGCATCCTCTTAAAGGGCCAACATATAGAATCATTCGCTCATAGGCATTCCTCTTGGACTTCAGTGGAGGGACAGCAGCTCAGGTAGCACCAGGGGCATACAGAGAGACACTGAGTTGTGTGACTTCAGGGCGAGGGTTGAAGGGACAGCCACCATTGTTCACCTGTTGAACCTCTTACACAGCTGGCAGGAGAGCTCCAATTTTCCTGTGTTGAGCTCTCCCCCCACATGGCCAAAACTAAATCTTCATTAACCTGGTGAATACCACTCACCCCAACCTGATGACTCCCTGAGACTGCATCGCACCCAACTTGAACACTACCAGAGGCTCCTTCAGCAGCAAGCAGCTGGCTTTGGCTGTTGCACTGCTGGAGGCTCTTCAACAACAAGCAGGCAGCCTTGACCTGTGCACCACCAGAGGCTGTCTCAGTGGCTGAGTCTTACCAACAGCCAGCAAGTGGTGGCAGGCCTCAGGGTGCCCTATGCCTTTGGCTAAGGGGACCCAGGTGGAGTACTGGTGGCAGCTGGCCTCAGTTAGCAGTACAGCCTCTGCCATGTGCCTCCAGACCCAGCACAGGCAGCTACCAACTGCAGATCACTTTGTAGCTTCTCACAGGTAGCCCCAGGTTGGTCATAGGCAACGGCAATGGCTGATTTTGGCTTGCACCTGAGCCTTTTCTAAGGGGCCCTAGAACCAACATACCCTGTGGCCCACTTCAGACCACAACAGAGCACCACTTGATTCTCCACAAGTGGCATACACAAAGGATAGTCCCAGAAAGCACCAGAGCCTGCTGGGGCAAATCCCACTCCATTGAGTGAGCCACCACACAGCAGCTCTTATGCCGTGGTTATGGCCAATCCTCATAGCCAGTTAGCCTGAGGGTCAATCCCACCTACTGATGTGCCAAGGCTCAACTATAACAGGAGGACACGCACAACCCACACGTGGAACACTCCTGGAGCACTCAGCTCATGTAATCAGGGAGACTGCACCACCGAGCCTCAGTTGCTTCTATATAAAGCCACTCTACTAAGTGGGAAATTTAGGAGCCCTACCTAATACATAGAAACAGAAACAGAGGCAGCCAAAATGAGGAGACAAAAAACATATCCCAAATGAAGGAACAGGAAAAAACTCTAGAAAAAGAACAAAATGAAATAGAAGCAAGCAATCTACCAGATACAGAGTTTAACACTGGTTATAAGGTTGCTCAATGAACTTAATGAAAACTTCAGTAAAGAAATAGTAAGCATAAAAAAAGACATAGAACCCGTAAAAAAGAACCAGTCAAAAATGAGGAAGACGATAACTGAAACGAAGAATAAACTAGAAGGAATCAACAGCAGATTAGATAAAGCAGAGGACTGAATCAGTGATTTGTAAGATAAAACAATAGAAAACACCCAATTGGAACAGTAAAAGGAAAAAAGAATTTAAAATGAGAATAGTTTACAAGACTTGTAAACTATTACTCGCATTATAGGAGTACCAGAAAGAGAAGCAACAGTACAAGGGATTGAGAAACTATTTGAAGAAATAATGACTGAAAAGTTCCCTAACAGGGCAAAGGAAATAGACATACAAATTCAAGAAGTGCAGAGATGAACCCAAAAGAGGCCCACACCAAGACATATCATAATTAAAACGGCAAAGGTTAAAGACAGAGAATCTTAAAAGCGGCAAGAGAAAGGCAGCTAGTTACTTAAAAGACAGATCCCATATGTCAGCCGATTTCTGAACAGAAACTTTTCAGGCCAGAGGTATTGGCAGAATATATTCAAAGTGATGAAAAGTAAGGACCTGTGACTAAGATCACTCTACTTAACATGGCTATCATTTAAAATGGAAAGAGATGAAGAGCTTCTCAGATGAGAAAAAGCTAAAGGAGTTCATTCTACCAAACCAGTATTATAAGTAATGGCAAAGGGATTTTTAAGAAGAAGAAGCGATAAAAAGAACATAAATATGAATAATAAAATAGCAATAACTATATAGCAATTAAAAATCACTTTAAATGTAAATGGATTAAATGCTCCAATCAAAAGATATAGGGTAGAAGAATGGATAAGAAAACAAGACTCATACATATGCTATCTAAAAGAGACCCACTTCAGATTGAAAGATACACACAGACTGAAAGTTAAGGGACGGAAAACAGTATTTCATGCAAACGGAAGCTAAAAAAAAAAAAGCTGGAGTAGCAATAATAATATCAGGCAAAACAGACTTTAAAACAAAGGCTATACGTAACAACAAGGATATTTTGTAATGATAAAGAGATCAATCCAACAAGAGGAATATAACTCTTGTAAACATTTATGTACTGAACATAGGAGCACCTAAATATATAAAACAAATACCGATGGACATAAAGCGAGAAATCGACAGTAATACAATCATAGCAGGAAACTTTAACACCCCAATGACAACAATGGATAGATCTTCCAGACAAAATCAACAAGGAAACAGCAGCATTAAATGACACATTAGACCAGATGGATTTGATTGTTACTTTTAGGGCATTTCACTTCAAAGCAGGAGAATATACATTCTTTTTAAGTGCACATGGAACATTTTCTAGGATAGACCACATGTTAGGCCACTAAACAAGCCTCAACAAATTTAAGAAGATTGAAATCCTATCAAGCATCTTCTTCAACCACAATGATATGAAACTAGAAGTCCATTACAAGAAAAAAACCTGAAAAACACACAAACACATGGAGACGTGCTACTGAACAGTGAATGGGTTAACAGTGAGATCAAGGAATAAATCAAAAGATATCTTGAGAAAAATGAAAATGAAAAAACAATGACCCAAATTTATGGGACACAGTGATAGCAGATCTAAGGGGAGAATTCATAGCAATATAGGCATATCTCAACAAACAAGAAAAATCGCAAACAATCTAACCTTATACCTAAGGGAATTGGAAAAAGAACGAACGAAGCCCAAAGTGAGTAGAATGAAGGAAATAGTAAAGATCAGAGTGGAAATAAACAAAATAGAGTCTAAAAAAAGCAATACAAAAGATCAGTGAGAACAAGAGCTGGTTCTTTGCAAAGATAAACAAAACTGATAAACTTTTAACCAGACTCATTGAGAAAAAAAGAGAGAGGATCTAAATAAATACAATCAGAAATGAAAGAGGAGAGGTGACAACTGACACCACAGATATACAAAGTATTGTAATAAAATACATGCCAATAAACTTTACCACCTGGAAGAAATGGCTAAATTTCTAGAAACATATAATTCTCCAAGACTGGATCAAAAAGAAACAAAATCTGAACCTACCAATTACTACTAATGAAATCAAATCGGTAATCAAAAAACTTCCAACAAACAAAGTCTTGGACCAGATAGCTTTGGAGGTGAATTTTACCAAACAGTCAAATGAGAATTAAAACCTATCCTTATCAAACTACCCCAAAAAATTCAAGAGGAAAGAAGGCTCCCAAGCTCAGTTTACAAGACCAGCATTACTCTGATTCCAAAAGCAGACAAAGACATTACAAAAAAAGAAAATTATAGGTGGATATCCCTGATAAACATAGATCAAAAATTCTCAACAAAATATTAGCAAACCAAATTCAGCAAGACATTAAAAAGCTCATATACCATGATCAAGTGTGATTTATTCTTGGGATGCGAAATTGTTTCAATATTTGCAAATCAAATAACATGGTATACTGCATAAATAAAATGAAGGATAAAAATCATATGATCATCTCTGTAGATGTAGAAAAAACATTTGACAAAATCCAGCATCTGTTTATGATAAAAACTCTCAATAAAGTGGGAATAGAGGGAACATACCTCAATATAACAAAAGGTATATATGACAAACCCACAGCTAACATCATACTCTATGGTGAAAATCTAGAGTTTTCCTAAAGATCAGAAACAAAACAAGGATGTCCACTTTCACCATATTTGTTCAACAGAGTATTAGAAGTTCTAGTACAGCAGACAAGAAAAATAAATAAAATGCATTCAAATTGGAAAGGAAACGTAAAACTGCCATTATTTGCAAAGGACATGTTACAATATATAGAGAACCCTAAAGATTCTGCCAAAAAACTATTAGAATAATAAATAAATTCAGTAAAGATGCTGGATACAGAATCAATATACAGAAATCTCTTGCATTTCTATATACCACTAATGACCAGAAGGAGAAATTAAAAAATAACCCCATTTACAATTGCATAAAAAATTATAAGATACCTAGGAATAAATTTAACCAAAGAAGTGAAAGACCTATACTCTGAAAACTGTAAGACACTGAAAAAATTGATGAGGATACAAATAAATGGAAGGATATACTTTGCTTTGTGAAGTGGAATTTTAGCTGTCATAGAAAACATAAAAAGGAAAGTAGAGCCAATGATTACATGTAATTGGTGAAAGCTTGTAGAATAGATTGGAAAGATTAATATAGTTAAAATGTCCTTCCTACCTAAAACAATACATGGATTCACTGCAAACCCTATTAAAAAAAAACTATTAAAACTGATAAATGAGTTCAGTAAAGTAGCAGGATACAAAATAAATATTCAGAAATCAGTTGCATTTTTATATATCAATAATGAACTATCAGGAAAAGAAAGTAAGACGACAATTCCATTTACAGTTGCATTAGAAAAATATACCTAGGAATAAATTTAACCAAGGAGGCAAAAGACTTGTACTTGGAAAATTAGAAGACATTGAAAGAAATTGAAGATACAAATAAATGGAAGCATATACCGTGCTCATGGATAAGAATTAACATTGTTAAAATGTCCATACTACCCAAAGCAATCTATAGATTTAATGCAACCCTTATCATAATACCAATGGTATTTTTTCACAGAACTAGAATAAATAATTCTAAAATTTATATAGAATCAAGAAAGGCTCCAAATAGCCACAGCAATCTTGAGAAAAGTGAACAAAGTTAAAGATTTCATTCTATCTGGTATCCAACTATACTACAAGGTTATAGTAATCAAAATAGCATGGTACTGGCATAAAAACATTCACACAGATCAATGGAACAGAATAGAGAACCCAAAAATAAACTCATACCTATATGGTCAATCAATTTATGAAAAAGAAGGCAAGTATATACAATAGCATAAGGATAGTCTACTCAATAAATGGTTTTGGGAAACCTGGATAGATACATGCCCTATGTAAGAATAAACTTAAAATGGAATAAAGATTTAAATGTAAGACCTCCCAAACCATGAAACTCCTAGAAAGAAACATAGGCAGAAAACTCTCTGACATTGTTTTTAGTAATATTTTTTCTGATTTATCTCATTGAGCAAGGGAAACAAAAGAAAAAATAAACAAATGGGACTAAATCAAACTAAAAATCTTTTGCATAACAAAGGAAACCATAAGCAAAACAGAAAGACAGCCTACCAATTGGGAGAAGATATTCACCAATGATACATCCAATAAGAGATTAATATCTAAACTCCATAAAGAACTAATGCAACTTAACACCAAAAATCTAACAATCCAATTAAAAAATGGGCAGAGGACCTAAATAGATAGATGGCCAATAGACATATGAAAAGATGCTCAACATCACTAATCATCAGAGAAATGTAAATTAGGACCACAACGAGATAATCACCTCACACTTGTCAGAATGTCAGTCCTCACTAAATCAACAAACAACAAATGTCAGCGAGGATGTGGAGAAAAAGGAACCCCTGTGCACTGTTGGTGGGTTTGCAAATTGATGCAGCTATATGGAAAACAGTACGGAAGTTCCTCAAAAAATTAAAAATTTTATGACCCAGCAATTCCACTTCTGGATATTCTTCTGAGGAAATTCAAAACACTAATTCAAATAGATATATGCACCCCTATGTTCATTGCAGTGTTATTTACAATAGCCAAGAAATGGAGGCAACCTCAGTGCTCATCAATAGATGAGTAGGCAAAGAAGAGATTATATATATATTATTATATATATTATATG
>NW_006440638.1:15075333-15089675 GCF_000325575.1 Pteropus alecto | reverse complement strand
ATATATACATGCAATGGAATATCACTTGGTCATAAAAAAAAAAGGAATGAAATCTTACCATTTGTGACAACATGGATGGACCTAGAGGCTATTTTGCTAAGTGAAATAAGCCAGACAGAGAAAGACAAATACCACATGATTTCACTTATGTGTGGAATCTAAAGAACAAAATAAATGAACAAAGAAAAAATAGAAACAGACTCATAGATACAGAGCAACAAACTGATAGTTGCCAGATGGGAGTGGGGTTGGGGGCTGTTGAAAAAGGGGAAGGGATTAAGAAGTACAAATGGGTAGTTACAAAATAGTTATGGGGATGTAAAGTGAAGCATAGGGAATATTGTCAATAATATTGCAATAACTATATATGGTGCCAGGTGGGTACTAGACTTATTGGAGAGATCACTTTGTAAATTATATAAATGTCTAACTACTATTCTATACACCTGAAACTAATATAAAATAATACTGAATGTCGATTGTAATTGAAATATAAAAATTAATTTTAAAAAAGGGGACATAGATTATAAAATGTTAAGAAACTCTCATCTACACCAGTCAAATAAAACTGATAATTACCAAATCTCTACTACTTAGAAGTTATGTTGACCCAGAAAAGCTAAAAGCTGTATTTTTATACAGGTTTTTGTTATACAGATTCAATTCACTGAGCAATGACTTGGTTTTTCATTTTTCCTCTGTGAGCGTCTGGCAGGGTTAAGCTGGGCATTCCATGGAAGATACACATTCTCTGCAATCGCTGTGAAAATCAGACCTTAAAACTAGAGAATTTATGGTCCTAGAAGCAAAACCAGCATTGCAAGGGCAAACAAAGATTAGAAAAGAGGTATTTAGATTGAAAACAGCAGTAAAATGCTTCTCCTTTTCCATACATGGCTATCTAGGAATTTTTCTCCAAAAGTCAAGATTAGACCAAGAAAATCATGGCTACCTAGAGTTGAAAGAGCCTTTGGGAACTATTTATGACAATTGCTGCATTTATAGTTAGGAAATCAAGGCTCAGATTGGGCTGACCTGAGGATGCAGAGAGTGGCTGATCTGGGACTTAGAACCAGTGCATCCTGATTTTCATCCCGTTCCATCGTGTTCCCTGCCAATAGACTAGCATTACACTAGTATTGACCAACAGACTACTTCTCTATTCTGCTTGTATTGTGTTTTTAATGGATGACATTTTTTTTTCAGGTGTCTTTTAAATTATAGCCTAGAACATATGTGAGATGCAGAATGTTTTTGTTTTAGATGCCAACACCGTCCCCCCTTTCTTTTGGGAAATGAGAGTATCCAATCGTGGGATTCTGACTCCTGGCCTGGAGGTTGGCACATGATGCATGCTAATGCATTCAGAGATCTTCTCTGAGATTTGTTTAAACTTGAAATCTTTTTCACTGTGATCAAGGTACCAACAGTATAAGAGCAGTGGGGCTGCTCGTTATGAACTTCACTTTGTAAAGAAAGACACTGGCAAAAAAACAGAATGAAGCCAACTTTCATTGGTCCAGTGTCCAAGTTAAAATGCTTGCTTTGCCTCTTCTTGTGTGACCCTAGGGTATTTACATCACTCCTATGAGCCCTAGTTTCCCCATCTAAAAACAGGAATACCAGGGTGAATATTCAGTTACATAATATGTTAAAAGCACCACTTAGAGTTCCTGATACATCAAAAATGGTGAACAAACCAAACGAATGGAAGCTAATCAAGGCTCTTACTATATTTAGCTCTATGTATTTTGAATAACTCTCTTGCTGTGTTCTGCCTTATTTTATTTATGTAGTTCTTGGCCAAAGTAACCCACAACACTCATAGTGGCTTACATAACAGCTCAGCTTTGCTGCACATAGTGTTCTTTATAGTAAATAAGTAAACACAGTGAATAAAGTTTACTTCTGTTGGGGGTATATTTGATAGTGAGACAGGAGATGTTGGGTGTCTTGGTTAGCCATAGTCAGCAATTTTAGCTTCATAGAAAAAGTAAAGATGACAGAAGATGCAGAATGTTGTTTCCTAAGATCCTGGCCTACTTTTTATCTTTTAGGGAAATCGTAGCTGGTATTTTCTACTCTGGCCATGAGTGGGTTCAGACATTCTTTTTGGAGGCAAATTTAAACATATTTTTCCAGCTATGGTTATGAAAGAGAATTCTTGGGCTTCAGAGATAGGTGCTGTTTTTAATTTATTCAATTATATTCGTTGAGTCCCTTCTCCATGTTAGGTACTCTTAAAGTAGCTGGAGATATAGTAGTGACAAAATAAATATCACTACCATTTTTTAAATTTTTCTTTTTTTTAAATTGAGGTGAAATTCACATGACGAAACTAATCATTTAAAAGTGAAAAATTCAGAAGCATTTAGCACATTCACAGTGTTGTGCAACCACCACCATTGTCTAGTTCTAAAACATTTTTATCACCCAAAAGAGAAAAACATACATCTATTAATTAAGCAATTGCTCTCCACCTTTCCAAACTCTGCCTCCAATAACCACTAACCTATATTGTCTCTATGAATTATCATACAAATGGAATCATACAATATATGACCTTTTATATCTGAACTTTTCTCTCAGTATAATGTTCTCAAGGTTTATCTATGTTGTTAGCATGTGTGAGTACGTCATTCTTTTTTAAGGCTAAATAACATTTCAGTGTATGTATACCACATTTTGTTTATCCATTCATCTGTTAATGGACATTTGGGTTGTTTCCACCTATTGGCTTTTGTGTATAGTGTTACTGTGGACATGTATGTACATGTACTTGTTTGAGTACTTGTTTTCAATTTTAAGGATATATACTTAGTAGTGGAATTGCTGGATCATATAGTAATTCTATGTTTAACTTTTTGAGGAACTGCTGAACTATTTTTCAAATTGACTGAACCACTTTACATTCCTACCAACAATGTACGAGGGTTCCATTTTCTCCACTTTCTTGTTAGAACTCTCATATATTGTTACTTTAAATATGTAAATCGGTAACATCAAAAACAATTGCTATATTCTAGGAATAAGCCTAATGAAAGATGTGCAAGATCTTTGTAATAAATACCACTAAACACTACTGGGAGAAATTTTAAGACTTAGTGAGATATATCATGTTCATGGATTGGTAAACTCAGTATTGTTAAGATGTTCGTTCTTTCAAATTTGTTTATAGATTTCAAGACATCCTAGTCAGAATCCCAGTAAATGTTTTTGTAAAAGTGGACAAGTTGATTTTAGAATTTATTTGGAAATGCAAAAGACCAAAAATAGCCAAAATGATTTTGGAAAAAAAAAACAAAACAATAACAAAAAAACAAAGCTGGAACAGTTACATTACATTATTTCAATGCTTATTACAAAGCTTAGTAATCACAACAATGTGATATTGACAAAAGTGCTGACATAGAGATCAGTGGAACAGAAGAAAGTCTAGAAATAGACCCATACTCCTATGGTCAACAGGATTTTGGGAAAGGTTCTAAAGTAATTATATGAAAAAGTAAAGTTATTTTCATTAAGTAACGTGGAAAAACTAGACATTCATATTTAAGAAAATGAATTTTGATGTCTATTTCATGCCGTAAACCAAAATTAATTCAAAATAGAGCTTAAGTCTAAATGTAAAAGCCAAAATTATAATATTTCTGGAATAAAATATAGGAGAAATTATTTGTAATTTTGGGGTAGGCAAACATTTCTTAGACTAAACATAAAAGAAAAATGATAAATTGGACTTTATCAAAATTAAAAGTTTTTTTTCTCTTCAAAGGCCATCATTAGGAAAACCAAGAGGTAGGCCACAGATTGGAGGAAAATGTTATCAATACATAACTGACAGAGGTCTTATATTTAGAATAAATAATCCAGAATATATAAAAGGCTCTTAAGTACCACAATAAGACGACAATTCAATTAAAAACAGGAATAGGCTAAAGACTTGAAATGGCACTTTATAAAAGATGATAGCTAATAAACACATGAAAATATACTCAACAACATATTAGACTTCGGGGGAATGCACAATCAATGAGATACCACTTCATTGCAATAGAATAGTTAAAATTAAAATTACTAACAATAGCAAATATTGGTGAGGATATGGAGCAACTGAAACTCATACATTGCAGATAGTTATGTAAAATACTATAACTTTTGGGAAAATATTTTGATAGCTTTTTTATGAAGTTAAACAAACACTATATGACTGAACAGTTTTTCTCCTGGGCATTTATCCAAGAAAAATGGAAATACATGCCTACAAAAGATTTGGACGCAGGTGTCAGCGCAGCTTAATTCATAATAGGCAGCAATGAAAAACAATTCAAATGCCCATCGATAGTTGAATGGATAAACACATTGTGGTACATTTAGAAAATATTATATAAAGAAGTGTATTATAAAATATAAAGTGTTACGTTTACAAAATGTGATATAGAATGAAAATTTATAAAACAGAATACTGAGCAATAAAAGTAAATGAACTACGGATACACACGACAACATGGATTAATCTCAAAAGCATGCTAATTTAGAGAAGCCAGACACAGAAGAGAACATACCGTGTGATTTCATACCAAGTACTAGAACAGGCAAAACTGATGTATAACAATAGAAATCAGATCAGTCTTTGCTCTTCTACAATCCTGAGAGTTAACACTTTTCTCGTTTTATGCCCTAGGCACTTTAGTCACCTCACCCTAGTCCTGGCACTGATAATCGTTTAAACTTGTTTTGTGAAATATGTCCACTGAAAAGTGGTTTTATGTCAAAGATGTGGTTTGTAGCCCCCTGCCCTGATTCTCCCCATCCAAGTTATTGTTCATAATCTTGAGTCATCAAAGTTTTATAATAAATAGAAGTGAAAAATGCTTGATTGGGATTTTATCTTGGGGAAAAAAAAAACAACATAACATAAAAACAATAATATTTTATTTTATATTTAAGAGAATTTAAGCCATAATTTTAATTGTGAGATATTCTTAGAACATGATTATCTTAAGATCCATCCATATTGTCACAAATGGCAGTACTTCATCTTTCTTATAGCTGAATAATATTCCATTGTATATATGTACCACAGCTTCTTTATCCAATCATCTATTGTAGGACACTTCAGTTGCTTCCATGTCCTGGCTACTGTTAATAATGCTGCTATTAACATCGGTATGTATATATCTTTTCAGATATATGTTTTCAAGTCTTTGGGCTAAATACTCAGTAGAAGGATTGCTGGATCATATGGTAGATCAATTCTTAGTTTTTTGAGGAACCTCCATACTGTTTTCCATAGTGGTTGTACCAATTTGCAGTCCTACCAGCAGTGTACGAGGGTTCCTTTTTTCTGCATCCTCTCCAACACTTGTTATTACTTGTCTTGTTGATAATAGCCATTCTAACAGGTGTGAGATGGTATCTTATTGTGGTTTTGATTTGCATTTTCCTAATAGCTAATGATGTTGAACATCTTTTCATATGTTCATTGGCCATTTGTATGTCTTTTTTTGGGAGAAGTGTTTGTTCAGTTCCTCTGCCCATTTTTTAATTGGATTGTTTGTTCTTTTCTTGTTGTTGTTATTGATTGTATGAGTTCTTTGTATATTTTGGATATTAAGTCCTTATTGGAGGCATTGCTTCCAAATATATTTTCCCATTCAGCCGGTTGGTTTTTTTGCCTTGTTGACAGTTTCTTTTGCTGTGCAGAAGCTTTTTAGTTTGATATAGTCCTATTTATTTATTTTTGCTTTTACTTCCCTTGCCTATCTATGAAGTCAAATTCATAAAATCCTCTTTAAGTCCAAGGTCCTGACATCTTTAATTTTAATTTTGCATCATGATCATAGATATCAGTTTGTAAAAATATACAAGATATTTATATATTTTGCTTAAGGACTACTTCTAAGTTTGACATTCAAATAATTCCCATATGAGGCCTCTATAGTGACATATCTTACTTGCTTATGTTCCTTTTTTGGTTACTAACTGGTCTAATTTTGCCATACCCCCATCTGTCGTTGTCTTTGGGAATGAAGAGAGCAACTCTGCTCGGTAGGTAAGATCCCACATCTTTTGCGAGATTTATAATTTTACTTTGACATCCATTTGTATTGTTTTTGCATTGCATTTTGGGGATTTTAAAATAGCTCATAACCTATGAGATAATGACTGACAAATACCATTGACATAATGAGGTGAGAAAACCTAAAATTAAAGCAGAAGATTGTTTGAGGGAAGACTAATTTTAAAAGAGGTAATTTGGGGGGGGGTACACATAATATATACTAAGATAATAGGGACCTCCATACTCAGAGCATGGTTTCCTGAAACAATATTGTTATGAGGTTAAGGAGCTTTTTATATACTCAGGTCCACATTTCAATAAGTGGTCTGAGATAACATCTTATCCATGTAAAAAAATTAAATTAAATCCCTGCCTCACACAGAAACATGAATTATACTTGGATTAAAGACAAAAGTTAAAAAGAAAAACTTTAAAATAATTAGAGAAAAAGTAAGAGAATATCTTTATGACATTGAGATACGGAAGAAGTTCCTCGATAAGATAAAAGGCACAAACAAAAGAAAAAAGACTGATGAATATGACTATACTAAAAACAATATATAAATTCATCAAAATAAATAAAGAATAAAAAGACAAATTATTAGAGAGTGAGTGTATAAAATATACATAACTAACAACAATAAAAATCTGTGACATTAAGAATTTCTACAGACCAATAAGAAGAAACTAATAATTAAATAGAAACTTTTGTATAAGTGAAAACATGAGTGTCTAATAAGCTTCTAAGAAGGCTCAACTCATTTGAAATATGAAAAATGATAATTAAAATCTGGCAATAGCATATTAGCTTATGTTAGACAAAATGTACCTGTGAGAATAACTAGACAAGCTTGACAAACTATTTCTATAATTTTTCAAAGTCAGTGTTTAACACTCAAACAAAAATTATGAGACATACATAAAGAGAAGAATTGACAAAAAACCAAGGGGAAATAATAGAAACAGACCCAAGGAATATCCAAATAGATTCGTTATTAGACATGGCTATTAAAATAATCAAGAAAATATGTTAACATATTTAATATAAGATGGAGAATTCTGGTGGAAAACTGGTATAATAAGATGAGATCAATTAGTAACTTGAGAATTAAAAAGTAACTGAATTTAAGAACCCAGTTAATGGGCTTAATAGAAATTAGATGCAGGTGTAGAGAGAATTAGTGAATGAGAGGTAGATCAGAAGAAAATATCCAGAATGAAGAAGTATCATTTTCCAATGTGATTCTGAGGTCAGCATAACCTTAATACCAAAAACTGATGTAGATGTTACAAGAAAGTAAACCTACAGGCCAACTTTTACTATGAAAATAGTTTTTAAAAATTCTGAGCAAAGTATCAGCATACTGAGTTCATCAGTATTCAAAGAAGGTTAGTTACAACAAAGCTGAATTTATTCTAGAAATCCATGGTTGGGTTGACATTGAAAAATTAATCAGTGTGACTCACTAAATCTATAGCAAAAAGGAGAAAATGCATATGATTATCTTAATAGTTATAGAAAAAGCACTTAATAAATTCAATATGCTTTCACGATAATATTTAACAAACTAGGAATGAAAGAGAACTTTCTTAATCTGATAAATCAATTTTTGAAACCTAAAATAATGTCATATTTAAGTGAAATGTTGAATTTTTTATCTCTCAGATTGGGAATAAGACAAATGTGCCTATTATTACACTTCTATTAAATGGCATACCATTGTTATTCTTTATATGTTTGGAAATACTTATGCTCATATTTTTTCAAGTGAATAAAAAATAGACAACTCAACAGAAAAAAGTAGGTAAAAGTGTTGAATTGGTACTTCAAAAATATGATATTAAACAGCTAAGAAACTTTTATAAAAGTCCTCACCTTCGTTAATCATCAAGTAAATAGAAATTAAAAGCACAATGTGATACACAGCCACCAGAATGGTTACTCTTATACATTGCTGTGGAAGTGCAAATTGCATTATCGCTTCAGATAGTTGTTTGACAGTGTCTTCTACAATTGGACTTACACATATCTTAAGACTCAGCAATACTCAACACAAATATATGCTTCAAACTCAAAAGAAATGTATGTAAATGTCGCATTAAAAATACTAGAAATAATTCAATGTTGAGATACAGAATTATACATAAATTGGGTATATACATACGATGGAAAACTATGTAACAATGAATAGCAATGAGTTATTGCTATGCACAACAGAAATGATATGAAATGTTACATTTCATGGTAACATTTATAATAGCAAAAATTTAAAGATAATCCTAATAAACAGGAAAATGGATATACTGTGCAGTATTCACATAAAAGAAGTCCAAAAATATTGAAAATAAATGAACTAGCATTTTATGCACAAAAATATTAAGTGAAAAAAGCAAGGCTTAGAAGAAAATTAGACAGTATAATAGTAAACTAATATATTAGTTTATATATTAACTAATGATATTATTTGAAGATACATATATAAAAACTATGAGGGGGGAAAGGGAATGATGAACCCTAAATTAAAAATAACCTTCCTCATCTATGGGGGATATAGTCCAACACCTGCACTGGATGGCTGAAACTGCAGATAGTACCAAACCCTATACGTACTGTTTTTTCCTAGATGTACATACCTTTTCAATTAAAGGAAGTACTTTATGGCCTCTCCTTGTCATATCTAAATTGCCAGCATAACTACTCTTACACTTTGGGGCTATGATTAAGTACAATAAGGGTCACTTGAGCACAAGGACCGTGATACTATGACAGTTGCTCTGATAACTGAGAAGGCTACTAAGTGACTAATAGGCAGGTAGTATATATAGCATGGAGACACTGCACAAAGGAATGATTCATGTCCTGGGCAGGACAGAGCAGGACAGCGCAACATTTCATTACGCTATTCAGAACAGCAATTTAAAACTCATGAATTACTTGTATCCAGAATTTTCCTTTTAATATTTTTGGTCTGTGGTTGACCGAAACCATGCAAAGTGAAACAGTGGATAAGAGGGACTACTGCAGTTTCTTTTCATAAAATGTAAGCACCATGAGTCGAGCCTTTTAGTCTTTTCTTTCTTTTTTTTTTTTAAAAATGTACTGTGTCGTAGTGCTTAGAACAGAGCTTGACACATAATAGTCACTCGAATAAATACTTTTTAATAAATAAATGAGGAGACAAGGATTGATATGGGAAGTTGTAGTAAGACTGGTAAATTTGTTACTTAAGCTGGACAATGAGTACACAGCGTGTGTGTAACTGAATTCCTTATACTACCTGTATGTGAATATGCGGTCTTACGTATTATGACATATATAATATACTTTAAAATTAAAAAATACACTACCAAACTGTCAAATTGAGAAACATTACCAGGGAAGGTATAAAACGGATGTTTTTACCCTATCACTCAGAACCAAATTATTCCCTGGTGGGTGGGAGTGATGGGTATAGGGTAGGTGGTACCTCAGAGAGGCTAGACGACTCTGTATTTTAGGTAAAAAGTAGATTAAAAACCAGTATTTTAATATTATGACTCCACATGAAAATATCATGTTGTTATGTCCTGCTTTGTGCCTTTGTGAAAGCTAAGGAAGGAAGAAGAAAAAGAGGTAGATAGGTCCATTTGGGGGCAATTTGAGGTCATGGATGGCTTTTTAAGAAGGTGTAGCATTTAATTATTATTTCTTTCTCTAGCTCCAAAGATAATTTTTCTATGTACAAAAGTCTTTTAATTGAGTCAGTAAAAAATACCTATACCAAGGCATTCCCAAAATATGGTCTTAGAAAATTGCCCAATCTAACCACATGAGATAGTTTGCCAAAAAGTTTCCCCAATACTATGACCTTCAGTCAATCCTATTCTTTAATTTATTTTGCAATTTTTTATGTGTCTTTCTAAAACAAGCCATCCGTTTAAACAATTTGGAGGTCGACTGTTCTTATTAGAATGTGTTTCCACAGAGTATATTTTAGTTCATTCCAACAAGTTCTGGCTGAGTTCCTATGATGTGTCTAGCACCTTTCAGAAGTGTGGAAAGCAGTAGGTTCTAGTTCAGAAACAGCTCAAATATAGAGCTAACTTCTACCACAACTGACTTCATGTGTTAAGAAACTGGGTAATTTTATTCCCTGCCATGTTATCTAGAAGTCTACTTTAGTATTGTTGAATTTCATATGTATGTTATCTTAAGATCTTTTTTTCATTAGGACACCTTAAAGATATTATGAAGATAAGTTACTAATTCTGATACGATATTCTGCAACAATTATACAATCTATAAAGAATTGGTATTAAAATATGTTAAAATGCCTATAAATCAATAAGAATAACACAAATAATCCAAGGGAAATATGGGCAGAAAACAGAAATAAGCATTTCAGAGAAGAGAAAACACATACGTACAATAGTTGCATGAAGAAATAGTAATTATTAGTAATCAGAGAAATACAAATCAAGGTCACATGAGATATCATTTTACTGATAGTTGAATGGCCAAATGAAGAAGGTTGATAATACTAAGTATCGGAGAGGATGTGAATCCATAGGAATTTATGTATATTACTGGTAGGAGTGTAAATTGATGTCATCTCCTTGAATTTGAGCTTAGTGTTATCTCTAAGAGTTAAAGACTCACATACTCTATCACCCAGTAGTTCTACTCCAGTGAAATGCTTGCACATGTCCAACAGGACACATGTTCAGAGCACCACTGTGTACAATGACAAAAACCTGGAGGCAACCCAAGTGCCCATCAGTGAGTGAATAGATGCTTAAACTGTGATACATTCATCCATGGACTGTAATATAACAGTCAAATCATGTGAACTAAAGTAGTATACAACAATATGGATGACTCTCAGCACATGATATTAAGTGAAAAAAGCCCCCAAGTATTGCATAAGCATGATGTCCTTCTTATAACGTTAAAGATAACCAACATAAAAAATAAAGTTTAGAACATACAGCATGGTGACTGTAGTTAATAATACTGTACTACATAGTTGAAAGATGCTAAGAGAATACATCTTAAAAGTTCTTATTCCACGGGGCAAAAAAATGTGACTATGTGTGGTGATACATGTTAATTAGACTTATTTTGGTGATCATTTCACAATATATATAAATATTAAAAATAAACAATTAAAAATATTAAAAAGTTATAAATTAAGCTTCTGCATTTTCATTTAAGCAAAATATAAAAATGATATTCACCAAATTTGAAAGGTACATTATAATGGTTTGTTATAAAATATATTTTAAGTGCCATAGTCAAAAATTTAAGCGGGATCAAGGGCATTGCAAATACAGGTGGCTATCTTCTAGCTGAAACTGGTAAACAGGAGGAATAAGTGACTGCTGATCAAAAAAGTCAAGGCATATGTATCAAGAATGCATGGACCAAAAACATCATTGTCATTAACAGGGCTTTCAAGCATAAGCCTTAAACTGGAAGACTTAAAGGTAGATACACTAAATTTATAATTGAACTGTTAGATCTATGGTCAATTATGAAGAATACTCTAAGGTGAATAGTAGTAGGTATTAGTTCATTTAACAACAGTTAATGAGATGATAGCATGTTATAGATACATATGACTTTCTGAAGATCCTCCCTCATTGATTCTCAAATTTAAGATTCCTCTTTAAGAAAAAATAAGTGTTCTCTGTTAAATTATTTTATTATAATATTACTTAAATGTATACATGTAAAACTTATATAAGCAACTGTAAAGTTAAATATAATCAAAGAAAAAAATAAAAGCAAAATAAAGCCAGTATAATTAAAATTGGTTACATTTGTTAAATGTAATTGAAGTTGTTTTACCTAGACCAAGTAACTGCTGGCAACATGAGTATGGTACTGACTGAACAAAGATTCCTTTGAGTTCAGCCCACTTGAAACACCAAGTTGGTTGTTATAAATTGGTTTTTTTATTTTTGTCACTTTCTCTACTTAAATCATGGCAAAACTTTATCTCTCACTTGACATGCATTTAGTAAGTCTGGCTGTATTCTCTTCTCATTTGCCTCTAATAAATGTATGGTTCCAATGTAATTATAAACCCAACTGCAAGTAAGGACATCATAATAGTTATTTTTTGCTTTGTAACACCACAAAATTCAGTGGCTTAAAACACCAATAATCATTTACTCTCATGATTTCTTTGGGTCAGAAGCTTAGGAGTGGCTGAGCTGGGTAGATATGGGTTAGGGTCTTTCATGTGGTTGTAGAGGCTGAGGTCATCTCAAAGTCTATATCACTCATATATCCAATAGCTGGGCTAGAAAGACTCGAACAGCTGGGACTCCTCTAGCAATTTCTATGCAATCTCTCCATTTGGTCTCTGTAGCCTGACAGCTTTGGGAAAGCCAGATTTCTTACACAGTGGCTTCCCCGGTTCATGCCTCAAAAGAGCGAGCCAGGGGAATGCCATATCTCCTTTCCTAACTGAGTCTTGGAAGTCATACAAGGTCACTTTATGTTGTTCATTAGAAGTAAGTCACTAAGTTCTGCCTGCGTTAAGGGAAATGAGACTCCATTTTTTGAAAGGAGGAGTGTGAGAGAATTTGCAATATATTTAACAACCCCCAGTTATTAAAATCATATGGCTATATTCAGTTGAAAAATGTTCATCAGTATGATTTAATATATGCTTTCATCTTTTTTATAAATCTTAGGGAATTCACAGAACCCTAAGAAAAGGTAAACCAATGCCCACGGGTCTACGAACCCCATTTTTAGAAAAATTCAATTATGCTCCAATTGCAATAACATGCAATGGAGGTTTCCTTAAGTTATAGTATAGGAGATAATGGACTTAAAGAAACAGGAAAAGAAGAAAAAAAACAAACTAGAAAGTGTTTTGTGAACTGGTGAAGCTGAAGAGCTTGATGTATGCATAGATGACTTCAAATCTTTATAAGTGCCTTTCCCATATTTTCTAATGATAGTTAAGAGACCAATTCTATAAATAGCTAGGACTGAATGTCAGGATCTTGCAGTGTTCATTCATTACTCAGCAAATACCATTCACTATTAAACAAAATACTCTTTTAGGTACTGGGTAATGCAGTAATGCATTCTCAGTAAGAGCAATGCAATCTCAGTCCTCAGGGTATTATTGGTCTAGTGGAGAAGACAAGTATTAAGAAAATTATTATAAATGTGATAAATACTATAAAAGGGAAATCATAAGGTTCTATGGGAATGCTAACTTGGTCTGGGGAAGGAGGCTGGAGCATTAGAAGATCACCAGATGAAGGGGACGTGGGTGAAGAGTTATCTGGCTTTTTTTATATTGCTTTCAACCACTATATATTTCTTGTTTCAAACATTATACAAGAAAGTTTCTGGTCCATAAAAAAAATGTTGGATGGAATATGAATGTGCATATCGATTCATATTTAAGAATTATTTTGTGATCTTAAAATTCTGGTAAAGCATAACAGGGAAATAGATATTCAAATAGCCTGAGTCAGTTGTCTATAAATCGTCTCATGAAGGCAGGTTTTCAGACTGGCTAGCAGTGCACAGTTGACTCACGCTAGGGATTCTATGCATCAGAGCTTCTCTTCCATTAGCAATTTGTTTCTCCATCTTTGCAGCTAAGGAGTCAGAAAGAACAGCTTACTTCTCACTGACTTCAAAAGGAGCCTGGGCCTGATGTCTCTGCAGCTGTCAGTGTTGCTTTCCTTATATCATCCACTCGTTGTGTATAGGACTCCCATGACTCAAGAGATGTCTCTACCATCAGGCCAAATGATGTTTAAGCTTTCTTTCAGCCATAACATTCATTTGCACAATTCTAAAGCCATAATCCAGGCACTGTTTTTGTTCCTAACATACAACACTGTATTGTGAGGAAGAGCCTGCCCTGCAACTTGGGTCTGAATCCTGGTCAGTGATCCAGGGCAGGTTCAGTAACTTTTCTAGGTCCCATTTCTTCAACTGTAAAATGGGGAATATAATGGGATCTACCACAACAGAGGGTTGTAGTAGGTGAGAGTTAAAAGGGATGATACAGGAAAAGTACTTAGCACCATAATTGGTACAGTAGCACTCAGTAGATGTTAGTTCTTATTATATTTAATACTGAGAGTGTGGTGAAGAGCTATAGAGCCTCTTTCTTCATCCTTCAAATCCATCCATGATTTTCAAGGTTATTTTTCAAGTCGAAGCTGCCCTAGCTCTGGAGCCCACTCCTACCGTTCATGGCACATTGAGTGGGAGGGAGAGAAGTGGCACGATGCCACGTCTTTAAAACGTGTGCCA
>NW_006440638.1:15059713-15075290 GCF_000325575.1 Pteropus alecto | reverse complement strand
CTTTCGCTAAGACACGAAAAGATTTAGAGTTCATGGTGAAGTGAAATGTTGGACAAGGGAGAATTCTGCCTTTTGTTGGAATTTGGAAATGGTATTTTAAGGACTTCTAATTTCAAATGTTATCTTTTTCTGTCTAGAGGCATGATTGGACTGAGAGAAGTTGTAGAAGCACTGGACAGAACATCTCCCAGTTAGAATTTTCCTACTAAATTCTAATCAGAAGGACATGGACGTATGAAAGAACAGTAATGACTCAGAATTTCAAAATAAGGGAGAAAATGGATATACTGGTAAATTATAATTGGTTATAAAGTGGTTGAAATCCTGGGGATTTAGTGGTTCATTTCGTTGAAGGGTCCAGGAAATGTGTTGATTTCAGGCTTGGCTAGTTCAAGTTGCTCAAATATTTTTACCAGAACTTGTTCTCTCTCCATCTTCCACCTCAGTTCTGCTATGTTTTGACTTTATCTTCAAGGAGATTTTTCTTGAGTAGTGGTGGCTAAGAAGTCCACTAGGAATTCTAGGCTTGAATTTTATTATTTCTCAACCCAAGCAGATTAAGAACATTTCTATTTTAAATCATGCCATGGGATTCTCATGGGTTCAGCTTGAGTTATGTGTCTTTCTCTGAATTTCACTGAGGCCAAGTGACACAGAGCTCTGCCTGGCTGGGCTCAGGCCACAGACTATCCCCTTGAGCCCAAAGGAAGTATTAAATTCAAACTTCACACACTAAGAATAGGGGGAAGGTTGGTTGCCCCAAAGAAAAGTGTGTTCGCAAGAGGAGGCATTGAAAAGCAGCAGATCTTATTCCAAACAAGGATTTAAGCTGAAGAAAGCCATTAACACGCATCATATAAGGTTTAGATGGATACCTCAGTGAAACAGCTAGAAAAATCAGGTGTTTACCTTGATGAATCATTTTGTTGTTTCCTTTTCTTTAGCAAAGTCCCAGATGTGCATTCATCTAACAAGCCCTGCCTCTGTTGAATTTTTACTCTGTGCCTGGCATTGAGCTAGAAGCTGAGCACAAGGAAAGAGCAGGACCAAGAAAAGATCGGGACCCTCCTGGAACTCCAGGCCAGTGTCTGGCTGAGAGCTGAAACATGCTACAACTTTGTTATATCGCTCTTCAACACAGATTTCTATATTCTATTATTCTTCCTGAATAAACCATGGACCTGCTTCCTTCCCCTTTGAAAGCTGATGGCTCACTCTCCAAGTTCCTTTGCTGGAAGGCATGTTATGAAACGGGATGTACCGTCAGAGACATAGGTAAGAAATCTGAACTGCATGGCCTCACATAAACCCCACCAGGTCTCTGTCAAGGGCGCCTTTCCCCTTCAACAGGTGTAAGGACAAAAGGCCCATTGTCCTTAGGAGCCTATAGGATAAATAAAAAGAACATGTCCTTGCTGGTTAATCTACTAGTGATAAAGAGTATTGTTTTATCTTCTGCCATCTCCATGGTTCCACGGGATGGGTTCTATTGTGACACAAAGTCCGCTTTGTTTTTCCAACCCAGTGAGACGTTTAAATTGACCTTTTATACATTCCGCAGTTGTCACACCTGAGCACTGCGCTGATATTATGCACTGAGAAGATTATCATTTTTTTTCCCCACACAGGTACTATGATCTACAGAGATGCTATGACTCTAAAGAAACCATGTGGTTCTCTTTTGCTTAAAAAAATAGTTTTCGAGCAGTTTTAGGTTTACAGAGAAATTGAGCGGAAAGTAGGGTGTCTATCTACTCCATCACCCTGCAGCCAACCTGAGTTTTCTATTATTCACATTTTACATTAGTGTGATAGTGTGGGATATTATAATTGATGAGCCATTATTAATACATTATTATTAACTAAAATCCATTATTTACATTAGGGTCTACTCTTTACATTGTATATTCTGTGGGTTTTGACGAATGTATAATGACATGTGTTCACCATAATGGTATCACACAGAATGGTTTCACTGCCCTAACAATCTCCTGTGCTCCACCTGTCATACCCCCTTACTGTCGATCCCTGGCAACCATGGATTGTTTTACTGTCTCTGTGTTTACCTTTTCCAGAATGTCATAGTGGGACTCATACGGTATGTAGTCTTTGCAGATTATTGTCTTTCACTTAGCAATATGCATTTAAGTTTCCTCCATGTCTTTTTGTGGCTTGATAGCTCATTTCTTTTCATGACTGAGTAGCTTCTGCTTAATATTTAAAGCTTTCGATGGATAAAGGCAGTTAATTACCCCCACTTCTAACTTCCCCCTTCACTGACATCTTCATGATTGTGGGAGATTTCTAGTTATCCCCTAAGTTTTAAAAAATGAGCTTATTATATTGTATAGTGTTATTTGAAAGAATGAAACACAAGACAACTTCAAGTACTCTCTGTAAGGCTGGAGAAATAAAAAGAAAATTCTAATATCTCAATCACAGCGAAACTAGAGGTCGTTCAGGCTACAGGCAACATTGGTATTCATGGCAGTTTTACCCAGAAGAGTTTATATCCATATAATTAGTGTTTTCTCTAGAATAAATGATTTCCTGATTTTGTTTTGTTTTGTTTTGTTTTGTTTTTGGTCTCCTATCAGCAGTGAGGTTCACACTTACTTGATCGGTAATAACATTTGTTTTTAATACATGAATCAAACCTTTTTCTTCTTTATTTATGTTTCTTAAACATAATAAGAACCCACTTAGTCCACAAGAAGAGTGATAGTGGAGGAGTTTCCATTTACTTCTCTGCTATTTGATAATTGTAAAGGGTACAGGCTTTAGTTTGAGGGAGTGTGAGTCGTGTCCCGACTCTGCCCCTTACTAGCTGTGTTTTTTTTTAACAAGCCATTTCTCTTCTCTTGGCCTCAGTCTTCTCTTCCATCAACCACAGCTAATGATAGGGTCTCCCTTATAAGACTGTTAGGGATATGGAAGGAGATAATCCTTGGAAAACATTAAGCACAGTTTTAACAACAAAAATTTCTTCCAACCTCATCCCAGCCACACCAGGCAACTGGCCTGTGTATAAAGAAAATACTGAATGCAATGTAGGTGCTCATTAAATTCTTCCTGACTGATCAAGGGGGCAAAGGGAGGGCAAATCTTATCACATGTGGGCTCTCAGAGAGCACAGTCAAGGAAGCCGACTTAATTGGGGTCCAGCATGATGGAAGAGATTAGGTACCCTGTGCAATCTTATGGAACCAAGGACACCACTTCTAGAGCCTTTTGGCTCTGCTCCTGCAGAGTTACGGCTACTGCTAATAACTCACATTCTTTTCTTCTCCCCCCTCGGAAAGTCCATTCCCTGAGCAAGTGAAATAACTAATCGTTTAATAGTTATTAAGATCCAATGGTGCAAGAAGTCTCGATCTCACACATGAGAGCCAACTATACACTGCAGGAATCATTTTTAATCTTACTTTTACTTTTTACTCACTTTCATCATTTTGTGGAGGAAAACTCCCTTGCCAAAGGCAGGGTAAATAAACTTAGACACATCCTGTCTCTGTTACATCTTTATTTATTCATAAACTGTCAAACATACAGATGAAAATCCACTAAGGCATGCTTGAAGCAGTTATATGAAGGCCAAGTGAGTCAGAGCATAAAAGCTTGCTGTTAAAGGAAGATAGTACCCAAAATAATACCAACCTGGCTCTATGTGATGACATGAATAAAAATATTAAAGATACCAACAAAAGATGACCAACCATCATAATTAGGAATGGACTCAATTGTGTAAAATAACATAATGAAAAAAAATAACAGCAACAGCGGTGTGAGTACCATAAAGTTAGTGGAAAAGTGATAAAGCTTAGTGGTTAAGAATATAGACTTGGGGATGAGAGTGGATTTGAAACCTAGCTCCACTTTTTATCTTTTAACCTTTAAATAGCCAACTCATTTAACTACTCCAAACCTCATGTTCCTTATATGTAATATAGAATCTATCTATTTTAGAAGATCATTTCTGGAAGACTTGGTGAGGTAAATATAAAAGTGCTTGATAATGTTTGGCTCAGATAGACTTTCAACAAGAGTTAGCTGTTACTTTTAGCATGTTAATAAATTTAGCATTGTGAATCAAGAGGCACATAGCATGCAGTATTGCCCCAATTTTGCCACATAAAATCTTTTATTCCAGGGCATTCCATGAGGTTAATGTTCTGCAGAAAACGATTTGAGAAATGCTGCTTTAAAATAAACAAAACCAAAGATTTTGGAAGGAGAATATTTATCTTGAATATTTTTGTTAGAAAGTTAAGTTTTAAAGTGGTGCTTGTGGTTATTTCTATAACATTTTGGGCATCAGGTTTTGGGGCAGGAAGGTATCCTCAGAGCCATCCTCATTTCAGTGAAAATACTGACTTCATTTACATCCTACCAATCACAATAGCTTTTTTGGGACTCAAACAGAAGCAAGGACTGCCTGCTCACATTGGTTGCAAGCTGTGTAAAGGAAAGTCTTCTCTTTTCACCTATATCCTGACAGTAGGCCTCTGCCTACCACACCCTGATCCTGGGTCAGAATTTCCTTTGTGTCACATGAACACAGAAGCCATCACCTACCCCTTGGGGAGGCACTGAGGGCGTGGAAGAAGTATCTTGAGCCTCTCCGGAGAAGAATAAACTGCATGCAAGGGTATGGATGTTTTATGATCTGTTAGAGATGGATAATACAAGGTGCAGACTTGCAGCTTGACATTTTTCTTTTTTTAAAGCAAGGAAGCTCAGCAGTGAAATCCATTTTCCACAACTCCCAAAGTGGTTTTGCAATAAATCTGTGAATTTAATCAGCCTCCTCTGTTGAGGCAATCTCCCCTAATTGGGTTCTTGTGAGGTTCGATAGACGTGATGACAAAAATACTTCATCTCTGAATAGGAAGCCAGAGTCTCATCAAGAATGCTGATAATAAAGCTCCCATCTCCCAAAGAAATGGGGCATGGGTCTCCTAGGCAACTCCTGACACCAGCCTCACTCTCTCTCAGGTAATGTTTATCTTTTAGTCCATCATTCTTTCTCCTCCTTCTTGGCCAACATAAAGAAAATTAAAACCCCAAAATGAAAACAGTGTCTCCAGCACTATCTTGGCCAATGGACTACTAAGTAGGCTTCTAGACATTTTCCAGAAGACTACAATAGAGTTATGGGGATTGCATTAGAAATTAAAACAAAGATGGAACACGGAGTCCAAACAACATGAGCCTGTTTCTTTTCTCTGTCTTTGGTAGGCAAGATCCACTCCTGTCAATCCTGGCATTAATAGTGGTATTTGGAAGAGCCCCTGTCAGGAATGTAACACACACAGCTATTGGCTTCAGCTGGCTTCAGCTGGCAAAGCAACTTTGTGAAAAAAGTAGGTATTGGAGTTTGATGCTTCATGTTCCCAGTTATTGGGCAAATATGAGAGAGAGAGAGAGAGAGAGAGAGAGAGAGAGAGAGAGAGATTCCAACATTGGAGGCTAGCCTTTCTCTGAAGGGGTTAGAGAATAATAGCAGATTCAACCTGGATTTTTCCATCCTGGAAAATGAGAGAAGCAATGCATGGTAATTGAATTAGAAGTGGAGGAGTGGAGGAAAGGGAAGAATTTCATAAGGATGTCATCTCTCTCAGCCCCATCAAGGGTAGCCTGACATTCTAGCACCCTCTCCATTCTCTGCATGTGAGAGCATTTCCACAGGTCCTCTTACCCCTTGTGGCCATAAGTGGTCAACAGATTATCTTGGTGATAAACACAATAACTCACCTGTGGTTACAGGGCCAAAACTGGAGGAAGAGTTGTGAAAAATGCCATATTCCCTGAGAATCTGGCACAAACACTTTCTGGAACAACAAAAGAGCTAGTGTGCTTCAGCTCCTCTAGCTGCAAGCCCTCACTAACCTGTGAATAGGGGCACTGATGGGGCAGAAATGCAATCAAATCCCAGGTTCCCTAGTTTCAGTCCTGAGTTGTGGTTTCTCCTCTTCCTCCCACTGGAGAACTTCAGCATGAATTGCTCCCAAAATCAACAGTAAAATTTAACCACTGCTCCTTGCAGGAAAAGAAGAAATCCTCATCCTTTTGGGGAATTTTCTTTTGGTGTAAGTCTTGCTGACTTTGGCATGCCTCTCATGCACACACAAGCTGTGGGGGTTTCCAGATGATCCTCCTGTGTAGACCAGGGCTCTCAACAAAGTGTGGTCCCTGGACAAGAAGGATCAGAATCACCTGTGAACTCATTAGAAATGCAAATTCTTGGTCTCTGGGAATTCTGCCCAGCAATCTGTTTTAATGAGCCTCCAGGTGATTCCAACACACACTTAATTTTGTGAACCACTGATAGAGGTTAATTATTTCTCCAGAATTCCTTACATTTTTATGCCCATGTGTTTGCTTCTTCCATTCCTTCTGTTTGGCATGCTTCTTTCTTTTCTGCCTGGCAGGCTCCTGTTCGGTCTTTATGCCCTCCAAAAACTACTCTCTCTTATTCGTAAGCCTCCCTGACAGCATCCTCTCCACTTAAGTAGAATTAATTGCTCCTTATTTGTGTTCTGACAACACTTAAGACAGCTAGTAGTACGTTATATTACTATCATCATATATCTATTTTTTATACCAGGCTGAGAGGGTAGGAAAACATCTCATTCAGCAAATATTTTGTAAAAGTATCATGAGCCTATCATTGTGTTAGCTCTGGTAATACCAGAATAATATAATAAAAATCTTAATTAAAAAGTGGGGCACTGCCTCATTTACTTAATTCATCATTGAGTGTCAAATGAGATTTCAAATCCTTGGCTTAAAATCTCACTTCTGACATGTGCTAGGTGTATAACTTCGGGTAAGTTATTTAAATTCTTTGAATCTCATTCATAGTAGGGAAATGCTTAATAATATGTACCTCAGTGTTTACAGGAAGATTAAATAAGAAATATGTGTACAGCATTCAACACAATACCTGCTCAGAGTAGGCATTTAGTGAATGTTAGTTGTTATTACTAATTATATTAATATTAATATCATGATCATCCCATCATAATTTTAAAAATAACCTTCCATTAACAACTCACATTGTGCCTGGTACAAAGAATGTGAGCATAAATGTTTGTGAAGATTTTAAAAACATCAAGGCTCTAGACTTATCTACTATACTTCCTGGGGTACTTGACACTCATATAATGTGCAAATCTGACTTTACATAAAATGTTTCATTAGATATGCAAAAAGGTGCACAAGACTTTTGCACTACCTCCGTTAGTTGCCCAATGCAAGTGTCGATCTCCTGCTCGAGTTATTTCAAAGTTGTGTTAGGTCAATTCACCCTCCACTCCACTCACACCTCCTTTAAACTATGATTGATTCTCAAACTTGATTTCACATTAGAATCACCTGGGAAGCTCAAAAAAATCTGATGCCTGTGTCTAACTCTCAAAGACTAAGATTTAATTGACATGATGTATGGTCTAGGCATTGGAACTCCCAGGTGATTCCAATGTGCAGCTGTAGTTTCTACCCACTGTGTCAGAAATCCTACACAGAAAATAAATGGTGGCTCATGATGAATAGTTAGGTAAGTATAAAGTTTTTGCCATTTTTCATAAAATTACGGCAATACTGCTGCTTATGGCATGAGGGTAGTAAAACAAAGGGTCACCAGAAATGTTGTCAGTATTATAACATACAAGATGGGTAGGAATTTCTGGAATAGACTGATGTCAAAATATCAGGGGCATCAGGAACAACATATTGGTGATGCTTGTAGTTGCTACACTGTCCTTAATTTTCAATTTAGTCTCTCAGTCTACACAACTCACCCCTTGTGTCCTCACTCTGTGCAAACTAACTTCATTCATCAACAACACCCTGAAGGATGTAGGAGGGTTCCCTTCACGTCATCTTAGACTTTTAGCTGCTGAAACTCCTTTCAGATATCTTGAGACTGCTATTCTCTCTGGTACAATTTAAAGATTGTCTTACGGAGCTGTCCAGGGGCTCCATGGATTAAGACTCCTATTCCTGACTCCCCATCAATCTCCAAGTGCTTCCCTCTCCTTGACATTGCTTTTCTGATAAAGCAGCCCAAGTATGATGGCAATGGGGTGACTTCTTTGGACATGGTTCCAGTGCCACCAGAGCAAAGCTCAAAGCTGTGACAGAGAGCCACATTAATCCTCTTCCTAAACTCTTGTAGGATCAATAACAAAGTGTCTGGATGGCAGAGTTTATTTCAATAGTAATCCTATAGGAGAGGTACTGATGAATTCTAAAAGATAACGCTAAAATAGCTAATGGGGAAAAAATTAAACAATAAACAAGCATATGGTAGACTTTACATTAAAAAGAGAATTCTTTTTAACTATGACTTCAAGAACTACAGCTATTATGCAGTCAAGTTTTCTTCAAGTTATGCTTGTAGATAAACACTACTTCATCGTTCTTTACTTTTTCTCCTTTTCCCTTGCTCCTCTCTCCATTTCTTCTTTTCTTTTCCCTTCAGCACTTTCAGGGACAGGGAAATGTACCATGGTACTGGTCAAGAAAGTGGAAAAGGGAGAGGACACCTAACACTTCTTGACAGTTGCCCACGTGTCAGGCACAGTATGTAACAAAATCTCCTTTAATCCCCACAAAATGAATATTATATACCTATTGTCTTAGAGATTAGTAAAATGAGGCTTAGATAATAAAATACAATTTTCTCAAGGAGGCATAGCTAGCAAGTGTGAGAGCCAGGATTCAAATTCTGAGCCATATAATTCCAAAGCCCAGTTTCTTCACATTACACAAAGCTTGGCTGAGCTGGGAACTGCTCTCTTCCAAGTAATCGATGACATTATGTTTTTTGTGTCTGTAAATGGAGAAAATGGCTGCACTTGGGCCCTTTGGCTCACCTGCTTAGACAAGATCATCAGGACAGCTATTACTTCAGCTTGGATCTCTATCTTGTACCCTGATCACAATCATCCTCTTCCTAACATGTGTCCATACCGGTGACCCCGGGGAGCCCAAAAAGTTAGGGAAGGGTACACCATGGCCACAGGGGCAGAACCACTCAAAGGATTAATTCTACAGATTCTTCAGCTTCTTTCTTTCTCAGGACAGACATTTCTTAGATCTGTAGGAGACAAGCGAGGGAGAGTGTCAAAGAGAGGAGAGTCTCAGGTAAGTAAGACACTATATAAAAATATCCAGTAGCAAATTCAAGTGCTATTTGATAATTATCGGCTCTCAGATTCAGATTTTGCCAGGTAAATGCACTGGACAGAAGGGAGGACCCAATGGAGTAAAATGTGCATTGCTTCTGGCCAGCTCCATTTCTGCCCTTGGGAGCAGAGGACACTGCAGCAAAGAGAATTTTGAAACTACATCTCAAAACATGTGTAAGATTGAACACAGGCAAATGAACCACTCATTGAATCTCTTCGAGTTCCTGTATATTACTATTCAATGATGGATGGGCTTTACCATTCAAAAATGGGAATTAATTTTAAAAATAACCTTTCATTAAAAAGCTAGTCTGTAATTTTTGCAGGAGTCAACTGGGTACTATGCATATTATTATATAATCTCTTTGGGCTGTTACAATGGGACTGGTTTGGTGCTATTATAGGAGAAGTGATTTTGATGTTTCTCTTTTCCTGTTTCTGAGGTTGTGCTGGACAAGCAGGCATTCAAATTTTGCAATTCTAACTAAAATGATACCCCTACTTCATGGTTTAGCGCTGTTTTTCCAGGAGTGGGCACAGAATGTGTTTCTGTCTCCTCCAGAGAATATTTTAAGATGTAAAGTGTCTGAAATAAATTATTCAACTGAGGCCAAAATAGTCTTCTGGAAAAAATCATATGCGAATAGGAAATAAGAGCAGTCTGGCTGGGGCTGAAAAAAGTTAAAATGCAGCTGGTTTTTAGAAATGGTAATATTTGTAATAATGTTTGTATTGGGAATGTAATGACACCTGGAATTGTGGAAGAGAGCACTTGCTTTATCCAGGAAATGTAGTGATTGTCTTTTTTTCCCCTTCTCTTCCCTTCCCTTCCCCACCTCTCCCTTCCCCTCCCCTCTCCTCCCTTTCTTTTTCATTTCCTTCTTCCTCGCCTTCCTCCCCTCCCCCACTCAGTACTTCTAAAACATTTATGAGCATATGAATGACCTGGAGATTTCGTTAAAGTGCATATTTAGATTATATAATTCTAGAGTGAGGCCTGAGGGTCTGCATTTCCAACAAGCTACCAGGTTAGGCTGCTGTTCCTGGCCCGCGGGTCATACTTTGAGTAACAAGTGCTAGAGGAAGTTCAGATAAATTATATAATAGTTTGTCAAGCTAGTAAATTAACTAGTTCATTCCTTTGATAAGTATTTATAGAAACCTGCTTTATGCTGGGCACTGAGCCAGATGCTGGGGATAAAATAATGAGCATAACAGACCCCCTTCCCTGTCTTTATTGAGTTTAGAACCTAGTGTATGTGCTAAACATTAATCAAATAATCATATATTTAATATAATATTATGGCTATATTAAGTCCAGTGAAGAAGTAACGAGATCTTAAAATGGAGTGCCTTCATTAGTGAGTCAGAAAAGGCATCCCTGAAGAAGTGATATTAAGTTGAGCTATGAAGATAGTAACGATAGTCATTATGTTATAATAGCGAGCAGCTGACCATTATTAAGCCTTTACATTGGCCTGGTACTTTACTTTTTCTGTGCATTATCTCATTTAATCCTCATAGCAGTGTTGTAAGATAGGTGCTCTTATTGTTCAATTTTCCAGAAGAGAGAACTGAAGCTCAGGAGAACTTGCTCAAGGTCACATCACTAGTACACAAAAAATTCATGACTCAAGTGCAGGTCATACATATTCTCAACGATTTCACTTAACTGCTTCCATTTATCATCTAAGACATTAACTAGGGAGACCACTGAATCAATTTAATCAACTGAACTGTCAACTTTGCTTCTTGCTATAACAATAGGCATGGAGGGATCTGTTTTGCTCCTGCTGATGTGATGCAGCAGGGAAAGCTCTGGGCAAGAATCTGGAAATGTGAGTTAGGGTTTTAGCTTTGCCAATAACTTACTGTGGGCTTAGTCAACACTCATTACAGTTACCACTTTTCAAGTACCTACTGTGTGCCAAATACTTAACATACATTATCTCAAATTTTCAAGATAATTTTGTAAGATCAGAGTTATATATTAATATCTACATTTTACAGGTGAGGAAACTGAAGCTTGGAGAAGCTAAAGTGGCACAATTTGTGAGAGGTTGGGTATGGATGTGAGATGTCAGTCAACCTAGTGCAAAAGTTCTCAAAGCCTATGGACCTGTCATAATGCCAAAGGCCTTTTGGCCTTTTCGGGGGGCTGTGTAGTCAAAACTATTTGCATAATAACTCCAAGACATTACTTACCTTTTTTATTGTGTTGACATTTGCACTGATGGCTCAAAAGCAATGGTGCATAAAGCTGTTGGCACCTTAGCAAAATATTTAATTTTTTATCAGTGATGTTAATTATATAAGCTGATGTAACATTTTCCCCAGAGATATTATATGAGGACTTCTGATAAACAGTCACATAAGTCAAAGTTTCAGAAGATAAAAACATAAATGGAAGCTAATGTCTAGAGATATATGTCATATGAATGATCATAAGGGCCTCTGGGATAATAACCTAAAAGTACTTGCTGCCTATAACACAATTTGAGCTTTCAAACAAAAATTAGAATATTGGGAAACTTGTTTCTGCCACCATGAGCTTGTCGGCTTTTCCATTCTTAAAGCCTTTTTAAAATAAGAGTGATGACATTAATGAATCTGTTAAAAAAATTTTTTTTGGAAGATCTGCAAAACTCAGTGAACTACTATCTTCCAAACATCTAATGCTGTTAAAAATTATGCATGAGTAAAAGAACCATAGAAATTGCAAAATGGACCCATAGATTTTACTATGAGGGTGAAAAGTTCATTGATATAGTTCCAGATTCCACATTACAGCTAACCTTTATGAACATAGCTTGTGTTGAGTTTTGCGAACTATCAAAGAAAAGCTATAATTATCTGAAAAAGCTATTAAACTTTTCTAGTTATGTATCTGTATGAAGCTAGATTTTTTTCATACACTTCAATCAAAACAACATATAACAAATTGAAGGCAGATTTGATCATCAAACTTTCTTATTAAGTCAGACATTAAATGTAAAATAATGCTACTCTTTTTGCCAAATGTTTTCTGTTTTGGAAAATATAATTATTAAGATATGTTATTTATGTTAACATATAATGAGTTTATCATTATTTTTTCGAATGAGTTAATGAAGAAATATTTTTAAATTTCTTATTTTTGATTTTGAATACAAAAAATATTGATAGGAATAATGTACATAAACAAAACTGTTTAGACTCCTTAATATTTTTTAGTAGCATAAGGAAGTCCTGAATCCAAAAAGCTTGAATACTCCTGGCTTGCCTAGTGTATAAGAACATGGACTCTGGGGCCAGTCTGCCTGGGTTCCAACCACTGTCTCCTAAGGCATGAAGGGCCTTAGAAAAATTATTCCCACTTTCTCTGCCTTAGTTTTCCCATCTCTGTAATAGAAATATCCCCTAGGGTTGTTGTGAATACTAAACAAGTTAATATAAGTAAGTGCTGAGAACACTGCCTGACAGTGTTAGCTTCTGTCTCATTCTGGGGTCAATGTTCTATTAGATTCACTTTTCTGAGCATCACTTTCCTCATTTCTGAGATTTATTATTAAAGGGCATTTGCTTAGCCATTGCATGCTTGTGCAAATATATTCCCTACTGATTAAAAATATAATAGAGCAGCACTCAAGCTAGAAATAGTGCCAGCTTAGAAAACAATGCTATTTAGCCTCTGAGTGGAGGTTACATGCTCTATGTAGAAAAGGAAGTTATTTTAAAAGCAGAACTCACTCTGCTATAGTTGTGGAGGTGCTCTTTAGAGTTGAACTTAGTTATTTTTTGGAATTTACTAGCTCTAAACAAGTATTTTGATTATGAAAGTTAGCATTGCCATCATGCCAACAGGCATCAAGTTGCATTCCATTTTCCAGCAAGTGTTTGTAGACCTCCTGCTGTGCCATCAGTACTCTTCTAGGTGTGGGAATGTCACAGACAAAAGCAAATGATGGCAGAAATGTATATTTTGGGGTGTCTCTTAGAGGAAAGACAAATAATAAACAAGAATTTATAGTATGTCGGTTGATAATAGGTACAATGAAGAAAGATAAAGCAGAGAGGGAGAGAGGGGAGAGGGCATGTGATATGAATGTGGGTTGTAGTTTTTATTAGGGTGATCAGGAAGGCCACACTGCGGAGGTGATTTTGGAGTAAAGACCTGAGGGAGTGAACCATGTGTATATCTGGACAAAATAATTCCAGGCAAATGGGAATCACAGGTACAAAGACGTAATAAGAATCTTCTTGGTCTGTTTATAAGAACAATAAGGAGGCCAGTGTGGCTGGAGTTGAGTGGGCAAGGCAAGAGTAGAAATGTGATCAGAGAAGTGAGAGATACGGACCACAAAGGGTATTAGTGGCCTTTACACACTGATTTGGAAAGCCATTGGGGACTTTTGAAAAGAAAAGTGACATGATCTGAACTTCTTTTTAACAAAAACAAAGAGACCAACTAGGATATTATTGCAATAAATATGGCAAGACATTCTGTTGGCTTGGCTCAACGTTTTAGCAATGGAGGTCATGATACATGGTCAGGATCTGGATGTATTCTGAGGCTAGAGCCAACAAGATTTGCTAATGGATGGGATTTATGGTTTGAGAGAAAGAACGAATTCCAGGATCACTCTAAAGCATGAATAACTGGAAGGATGGAATTTCAATAAGTGAGATAGGAAGATGGAGGAAAAGGCAGATTTGGTGGGAGTTGTGGGGAAGAGACCAGAGCTCTGGGTTGAATATGTTAATTTTGGGATGACTTCTAGGCATCCAGATTTCTTTTCTTTCAAATACACTCAAAGATGATCCCAGGCAATAAAAGGTGATATATTGTTAAGAATCACTAAAACAAACAAACAAACAAATAATAAAGGTGGTGCCTTTCTTTCTTGGAAAAATAAAACCTGAAAAATTACATATTAAGAGAGTTTTTCCTTTTTTCTTTTTTTTTAAACATCATTCTGGTGCAGTTCCAGAACTAAACACCCTATGCCAGGTGTGGTCTTATTAAAGTTTTGAAAGAAAAGACTATTTGTCTTGAGACACAATACCTTTACTTGTGGGACTAAAAATAGCTTAGCTCTCATCCCCAGAGTACAGGGATCTCTAACTGGCCATCCACTCATGCCCATGTGGGCTTGACAAGTGAATTTTCAAGGCTCACCTGTCCACCAGTCACACTACATCTGTGTTGTAGATTGATTTTGATTTTTCATAGCTTTTTTTTGCTTTTCTCAGAAATGTAACTTTCTCTACTGCATCCTTCCCCTCTCACTGATGCTATTGCTGAATCTGGCTGCCTGATTCATTGTCATTAATAATAAAAGCAGGGTTGGCCAGTTTAATATCATCTGCAGATTTCATAAACGTGCTGTTTGTACTTTTGCCCAAATATTTCCAAAGCATGTTCAGTAATGTGGATAATTATCTTTTAATTAACATAAGGGAAAGGTCATTTATTTTTCTCTCTTTTTTTAAGGACAAAAGCGAACATACTTCCTTTTGTTGATTTCAATAGCTTGTTTGCTCAGAAAACAGTGAAGAAAAAAGGAGCGGGGATAGACTTTTTTGATGAGGATACCAGTCTATTTGTGGATTGGGGAGGACTGGCCAGAAGCTTAAGTGATATTCCCTGTCTACACTATGCCACACATATTTTCAAAACAAAGAGGAGCAGGAAATGCAGATATCATAACCTAAAATCTCTTTAGCTTCATCAGATGCCAGTAAGCAAATGCAATGGCAGAACACTAATGTTTTTTGACACAATAATCGTGCCTGCTTCTCCTTAATGAGCCAAGTTGGGGTTTTCCAACCATATAGAGGTAGGGCAGGGTTGTCAAACCACCAGATGTGCCCCATACTGGTAAGAGGCATTTACTTAATGGACTTTCTAAACACTTGTCTACATGTCAGTGATGATGCGCACATGACACCTCTCAGCTTGAGTTGCTCCTGTGTGCAGACAACTTTCATAGAGTCATGGGATAGGACTTGGAAAGGAATTTTCAACTGGGAATATATTTCATGGCACAGCTGCAGGCTGAAGACTGCAGAATAGAATTCACTTTCAGCAACTATGTGAATCCATGGAGTAAGTCCATTCCATTTGACTTCTGCAAAGCTGGCCAACTGAGCAGCTTTCTTTTTTTCTACTCAGAGCTGAAAGAAGTCGCTTTAATGGTTTTGAAATAACCATTGCCAACTCTCTTTGATGACTTTTATACTGTTTCTCTCAAGTAGGATATTTTTTCTCTTTTAGCCTAGGTAATTCCCCATCTTAAGGATTTTGTGGCTAATGCATGAGTTTTTGTTTTTTTTTTCCCTAGAAACAGACATCAACTTGAGTTAGCTGAATCAAAAAATGAGGATGTAGTATAAAGATGCAG
>NW_006440638.1:15032668-15059560 GCF_000325575.1 Pteropus alecto | reverse complement strand
TTTTTTTGTCTTAGCAGACTCATCTTCCCTGTCCCTCATTCCACATGGTGGTAAAAGATGCCCACCCACAGCTCCCAAGGCCACATGTTGCAGTTCTAGGCACATGGAATGACTGAATCAATTCCAGTCTCTAGCTCTCTGCTTTAATTCCAGAGTCTTGAAGAAAATTAACCTAGCTCACTTCAGGCTACCACCCCTGGTCCAGTATAGCTTCTATCAGCCCATTGCTCGGGGTTAGGTGAAAATTAAGGGAATGATTGTGAGCAGTTCAGAAACTCAAAAAAGTCTACTATTGTTGCAGGTGAATGCTCAAAGACAGATGAATTTGCATAAGAAAAAAATAAGAGGATGCCAGAAAGGAAAATCCTAATCTTATTTTTCCTACAGAGTAGGAAATAGTATTCCAAACACTTTCACCCTTACAGAAACTGTCAAGTGATCCTCAGGAGCAGCTTAGCAGATGGGCTGAAAAGATCAGCAGGCTCATCGTAAGTTTTCAACACCTTAAAAACATCAGGCTTGGCTCTCGCTCCCTCACACATTATTCAACCACAATGTATCTTCCCTCTGAATGTGTTATGTGCTAGAGGAGAACATAAAGTTCCATCTGTGTTTAGCAAACACATTTCAAGTACTATATTAAAACTAAAGAGAAGAGTGTAAAACCTGATTGTCTTCTTGATTTGTATTATAGGACTTTGACACGTGGACAAATATCAATTTGCAAGGATTCCATTTAATTAGTTCAGTGAATGTTTTCTGAACATTTTCAGTATACCAGATGCTCTGTTAGGCTTATATATTTGGAAAAACTGGACTAGCATTGGCTAAACGAGGCTGTTCAAGCAAATGTCATTAGGATTTGGCTTCTTTGCCTCTTTTTATTCCAGTTTCTTCTGCATCTACTTCACTACTACACAGGTTCCCTCTACATGGTGGCTCTAGATTTTATGTTGTCTGATTCAAATGTAAGAGAAAAAATAGAAAAGAGAAAAAGACTCTTCCCCTCTCCCCTCCGCCCCCCACTTCTTTCTCTTGTTCATTCTAGCAAAAGTCCAAGGATTACCCTTGACTGGCTGTGATTGATCATGAACCCACTGCCAAGCTGATCACTGAGTCCAGGAGGAGGTGGTACTTTGACTGGCTGAGCCTGGGTCACATGGTCACTCTTGGAGTTGGAAAAGATATGGTTCCAAACTAACCAGAGGGATGGAGAGTGGGGGAGGGCTCATTCCCCAAAGAAAACTCAGGACACTGACACCCAAAGAAGGAGGAATAGATGCCGAGAAGGCAAACCCCACAAATATCTACTGCATAGGCTAAGGAACAAGGCAAAACACACACAATTTACTGTTGTAAAAACTTAATGGTAATAGATGTTCTAAATGAGATATTTGGAGAACAAAGGTGAAAAGTCATTAATTCTGAAAAATCTAGGAATTGGGTTTTTCAGAAAAGAAAACATGTGTTGTGCTTTGAAAGATATGAAGACCTTGGTGAAAGTGGTGGGGTGGGAGGGGACGTTGGGAGAGGACGTTCTACTCTGAGAGAGCAATAGCAAATACCCTGTGAGATGTCTAAGAGGGTGGTACATTTTGGAAGATATTAGACCAGTGTATATTGAGGGCATGTTGGTTGATACAAATATGACATATCTGACCCTTAAGGCCTGGCATCGATGTATCTATGAGCTTACTGAAGGTTCACATATATAAGCCTTCAGCTCTCAAATTACAGACAAGCATAGCCACATTTCATGCGATGATAAAATCCTCAGGGGCTTTGAATTTAGTCAGATCTGGTAAAAATCCCACCTCAGCTACCTACTAGCTATATGACTTCAGAGAAATAATTGAAGTTGCTTAGTCTTAGTGTTTTATCTGTAAGATGGTGACATACATACATGGCATATCGTTCTTTTAAGAATTAACTGAGATGCCATATGGAAATCATCCAAAATATAATTAATATTCAATAAGTACTAGTTACTCTTTCTTCATATTCTTCATGTATACACTCACATTATTTTTAATAAGAACGTGAATTTGGTTTGCTCTAGTGCATACATAGCGACCACTTACTTATTACTCTCAGCATTCAAAGCTATGCTCTGACTGGGCTTTGTAAATACTGGGAACTGTGCTGGATAATTTCTTTTGCCTCCCAGATTTACTCTCCACCTATCTCCACTCTGCCCAGTGTCTCAAGAGGCTGGCCTTTAGGGATTGCATTAACAGAGTCTCATGCCCTCTGGCTAATGGTGGGCATAGAAATAGACCAACAGGAGATAGAGGGAGGAAAGAGAAAATTGGAACTTTTATTCTCCAGATTCTCTTCCTGGAAAGTTTCATGGTTCTTGTTAGATAGGCTTCTCCCCTACCTTACATTCCCTCCCTCCCTCTCTCTCATCCACTCTCTCCATCATCCTCTCTCTCCATCCCTCTCTCTCCTTCTCCCTCTCTCTCTCCCTCTTCCCCCACTCTTCCTCTCCCCCTCCTTCTATTTCTCTTCTCTCTCTCTTTCTCCCTCTCCCTTTTCTCTTTCTCTCTTTCTCTCTCTTTCCTCTCTCTCTCTCTTTTTCTTCTTCTCTCTCTCTCCCCCCTGCTCACCTCTCTCTCCCTCCCTTTTTCTCTCTCCTTCTCTAACTTCTTACCTAGAGTTGTACACAATGCTGCGCTGTCTTTGTCTGTTAGGGCTGTAATAACTAAATACCATCGGCTGGGGGGCTTCTAAATAACAGAAATTTATCTTTCAGTTCTGTAGACTGAGAAGTCCAAGATCAAGTTGTTTGGTGAGGGCTTCCTGGTTCATAGATGGCCATCTTTTTGATGTGTCTTGACATAGTGGAAGGGGCAAGGGATCTCTCTCAAGCCTCTTTTATAAGGGCACTGATCCCACTTGTGAGGGCTCCACTCTCATGACCTAGTCACTTTCCAAAGGCTCCACTTCAAAGTATCATCACGTTAGCCATTAGGTTTTAACATACGAATTTTCGAGGGACACAAACATTCAGTGTGTAACACTAGTCCCACTGTATGGCACAATTCCTTGTATCTCTATACTCTGCCCACACCTCTGTAAATTACTCCTTTATTAATCTCTTCTTGAAATACCCAATTTGCCTATACTATTGTTTTCCTATTGGGACCCTGACTAGCCTTCAAATCAAGGATAAACTTGATGTCATCATTATTCTAATTTGATTAGGGACCCACTAAAAACCAACTGAGATAAATTTTTACTTCCGTAGGTAGGGAAAAGAATCTCCAGGCTGAATAGGAAGCATTTTGTTTAAATGTAGTTAATGTTTAAAGTAATTACCTGCCTAGGAAGACCTGTACTCTCCTCTGAGGCATGGTGATGCTTCCCTCATTTGGATTCCACAGATTATAAAAGGTCTCGTAATGAGATTGATATAAGAAATAGCAGAAGATTCTTTTTTCTCTTGGATTGACTCACAGAATGGGAGATGGGGCAATACATAAATCCCATGCATTTCCAGTTCTAATGCGTTTTTGATCATTTTGTTTTGTTTTGTTTTTGTTTTTCATCTCTACGGTCTCACCTTCTTAATTGATTTCTTTTCTCTTTTTTTTATTATTCCTATACTCTCACTTCCCTCCCCTTTGGCAACTATCAGCTTGTTCTCTGCATCTGTGGGTCTCTTTCTGTTTTGTTTTTCTTATTAATTTATTTTGTTATTTTAGATTCCACATATAAGTGAAATGATACCATATTTGTCCTTCCCTTTCTGACTTATTTAATTTATCATAGTACCCTCTAAGTCCATCCATATTGTTGCAAATGGCAAGATTTTATTCTTCTTATTGCTGAATATATGTGTGTATGTGTATCTATCTATCTATCTATCTATCTATCTATCTATTTATATATACCATATCTTCTTTATTCATTCATTTATTAATGTACATCCAAGTTGCTTCCTAGATATACATTAATACAGTAATCTTGCTATTACTAGTAATGCTGCAATGAGCATAAGGGTGCATACATATTTTCAAATTAGTGTTTTGGAGTTTTTTGGATAAATACCCAGAAGTGGAATTGCTGGATCATATGGCAGCTCTATTTTAAAAATGTTTAGGAAGCTCCATACTATTTTCCATTGTGACTCCATTAACTTACAATCTCACCAACAGTGTAAGAGGTTCTCGTTTCTTCACATCCTCACTAGCACTTGTTATTTGTTACTGATGATAGCCATTCCAACAGGTGTGAGGTGGTATATCATTGTGGTTTTAATTTACATTGCCCTGATGATTATGAATGTCTTTCCATATATCTGTTGGCCATCTGTATGTCCTATTTGGAGAAATTTTTATTCAGGTTCTCTGTGTATTTTTTAATTGGATTGTTTGGGGGATTTTTTGGTGTTAAGCTACATGGGTTTTTTTTTATATATATATTTTTATTCTGTATCCTGCAATTTTGCTGAATTAATTTATTATTCTAAAAGTTTTTTGGTGGAGTCATTAGGGTTTCTATATATAGTATCCTGTCATCTGCAGATGATGAGAGTCTTATTTCTTGCTATCTGATTTAGATGCCTTTTATTTCTTTTCCTTGTCTGATTGCTGTGGCTTGAACTTCCAAAACTATGTTGAATAGAAGTGGTGATAGTGGATATCCTCATCTTGTTCCTGATCATAGATGAAAATCTCTCATTTTTTTCACCATTGAGTTTGATATTAGTTGTGTTTGTTATATATAGCTTTATTGTGTTGTGATATGTTATTTCTATAACCATTAAATTGAGAGTTTTTATTATAAAAAGATGTTGAATATTATCAAATGCTTTTTCTGCATCTATTGAAATGATCATATGGTTTTTAACCTTTATTTTGTTAATGCGATGTGTCACATTGATTGAGTTTTGGATGTTGAACCATCTTTGCATCCTTGGGATGAATCCCACTTGATCCTGGTATATAATCCTTTTAATGTGTTGTTGAATCTAGTTTACCAATATTTTGTTAAGAGTTTTTGCATTTGTGTTCATCAAGAATAATGACCTGTAATGTTTCGGTTTTTAACCTTTATTTTGTTAATGTGATGTGTCACATTGATTGAGTTTGGGATGTTGAACCATCTTTGCATCCTTGGGATGAATCCCACTTGATCCTGGTATATAATCCTTTTAATGTGTTGTTGAATCTAGTTTACCAATATTTTGTTAAGAGTTTTTGCATTTGTATTCATCAAGAATAATGGCCTGTAATATTTCTGTAATATCTTTGTCTGGTTTTGATATCAGGGTAATGCTGGTTTTGTAGTATGAGTTTGGAAGCATTTCTTCTTTAATTTTTTAAAATACTTTAAGAAAGAAAGGTATTAATTCTCCTTTGAATGTTTGGAAGAATTATTCTGTGAAGCTATGCGGACCTGGACTTTGGTTTGTTGGGAGTTTTTTGATTACTGCTTCGATTTCATTGCTAGCAGCTGATTTGTTTAGATTTTGTATTTCTTCCTGAGTTTTTGATCATTTTGGGGTCTTAAATTGTTCCATGTAGAATGTCAGCCATTTTGAAAGCTGAAAAACCCAACTCTTCTTTAAATATTCACACCAAACCTTATAAGAACAACTCTGCTAGGCCTATGAAATATAAATTGGTTCAAAGGGGGCAAAGTGAGGAAATAGATCACAAGGAATCAAGCGTTCATGAAATATCTTTGAATCAGCTCACTCTTATACTGTCCAAGACCAATCAATTCCAAGCAAATTACTAAGCCAAACCATAAGAAATTACTATCATTCTACCATTTTCTGATTGCAAAATGGCAATTTCCTCACCCCAATAATTTTAATAGAACATCGCAATAATTTTAATAAGAAAATGGCAATTTCCTATGGCTTAACAGATGAATCTTGCTGTTTTTTCAGAGAATATGGCCCTTATTTACTTCCCTGTTTCTTGGAAGTATTTTTTTCTTACTTTAGTAGTGAATGCTATATATTTTTCTATTGGCTTGTGATAATATACTCAATAGATGAGCATACAAACTTATCATAATATTTAATCTTTTGTTAGCGATCTATTTATATAAGTTGCAGTGACTTGTTCCCTATATTTACTGTATAAGGATTTCTGATAAATACACACAAATCAATACAATTCCAGAAGGTAAAAACCCAATTTGCATTAGATACTAATGCCTAGAAATATGTAATCTATTAATGATCATTTTGACCCATACCCTGGTGGCTATTAAAAATTCTACTCTGTCAAAATCTTTAGAAAAACATTTAGTCTTAATGGTAAGACTTTTATTCTGCCATCTACTTTAAATAATTGTACTTCCTCATAAAACTAAAAGGTCACCTACCAATTTTCAACCAATATTAATGTATCCTTTACAATGATGGCTTGTACACATTTAAGATTTAAGCTTAAAAAGAGGTATTTTCTTTAATGTAAAAAAAATACCAGCCAATTGCATACAAGCCAAGATTATGCAATAGATAAATCCACTCATAGGAAGAGTGATTAGGCATTATTACTATTGGATTGCAGTTTTCCCAAATGGAGTATGTTGAGCTTTTGGAAAAAAGTTAAAAATAAAATCATCCTCTGAAACTAAAGCTAACAAAATCAATACAATATTACGAAATTAATTCTTTGAAAAAGTAACATACCAAATGATAATCTGTGTTTATAAGACAAGAGTGTTTCCTAAAGGCATCTAAAGAAAAATCTATTCAGCAACCACCTCTTCTAAATATATATAAGATACAACTATAGTCCAGTTAACTCTAAGACATTATGTTATAAAAGATGATTTGGACAAAGGCTGAAGAGTTTGTGTATAAAATATTTTGCCTTGTGGTCATATCATATGCTAACAACTTTTTAAGTTGGAAACTTAATTTTTGTTATCATAGGTATATTAGTTTCCTGTGACTATGGTAACGAAGTACCGTAAAATTGTGGCTTAAAATAGAAGAAATTTATTCTCTTACAGTTTTGGAGGCCAAAAGTCTGAAATCAGTATCACCAGGCCAAAATCAAGGTATTGGCAGGCCCTGGCTCACTCCAGAAGCTCTAGAGGAGAATCTAGCTCCTGGTGGCTGCCAGCATTCTTTGATTTGTGGCTGCATCATGCCAATATTTAAAGCCAGCATCTTCAAATCTCTCTCTGTTGCTTCTTCACATCACCTTTTCCTCTATGTGTTTCTGGTCCTCTTTTACTTAGTTCTTATAAGGATACATGTGATTGCAGTTAGAATCTTTCCTCATAATCCAGGATAACCTCCCTACCTCAAGATCCTTAGCTTAATTATACCTGTAAAAACACTTTTTCTTTATAACACAGCATGTACAGATAGCAGGGGTTAGGAAGTAAAAAATGTTGGGGAGCCATTTTTCAGACTACCACAATAGGGAATATTAGATAAAGCTCAGTAGTGAACTGGAAGGACTAGACATTAGGAAACTGGAGCCAGGTCCTTACTTTGTTACAATCTATTTATGTTTCCTTGGGAAAGTCGCTTCATTGAAATTCACTTTTGTCATCTATAATGTAGGTGTCAGGTTTAGGGAAACAGATGTTCCCTAAGGTTCTTTTCAGTTTCAAAATTACATTAGGCATAGATAGAACAGATCAGTCAGTACTTATTTTTCTTTCTCTAAGGGTAGGGAGAAAGAGAGAGAGCAAGAAGGAGAAAGAAAGAGGGAGGGTGAGATAAAGAGAGAGGGAGGGAAGGAGAGAATGGAGAGAGAGAAAGAGAGAGAGAGAGAGAGAGAGAGAGAGAGAGAGAGAGAGAGAGAGACTAAGAAATTATATTTGGAGTATTTAATAGATACAAACTTTTCAACCACCAGAAAGGTACCAGAATGTTGGAATCAGGGTAAATCTCCAGCCGATAGATATTACACATCCCGCAAGACCATAGAGACAATGCCCTTCATTCTGATTCAGAGCTCACAAGGAACTTTCTTACTGTTCTTTGTTTCAACTACCTGGATTTCAGGAAGTCTTGACCCCTAGAAAAAATATATCTTCCCTTGTCAATTGATGAGCTGCTATTCTGGCCAAGAAGCTAAACTTTAGTAATTTTTTAGGCCTGACCACTAACTAAACTAATAAAATGTAGTTTCTTAGCATCCTTCTATTCAAATTACCTGGTGAGTTTATTTTGAAAGTGCCTGGCACTTATTATTTTATTTACCAAACATTGATCTAAAGCCAACAACAACAACAACAGCAACAACAACAATAATGCTATCTCACTTGCATTGAAGATTACCTCTTACAGGCACAGTGCTAAGCACTCTATATGAATTATTTCATTTGCTGTTCATAATTTTCCAATGAAATAAGGTCTTATTCAACAAATCCTGCTGTATGCCAGGTATGTGATTGATACTGGGGATGTAAAGATGAGCACAACCTTGATTTAAAAGAACTTAATGTCTAAAAAAAGACAAATATTAAACAATCATAGAAATAAATGTAGCATTTACAGTTGTATTAATTGTTACCTGCCCGATGGAGGTACATGATACTATTGTACTCATTGCAGAGATAAAATAAATCACTTTGAGAGAAATGGTGTGACTTGTTCTGGGTTACAGTCTAAGTAAGAAGAAGAACCCTACTTTTGGTCCAGGACTATTAATTTCCAAACCCCACTGGTAGCTACTCTGCTATGCCTTGCCCCACGCCTAGTTTCTTGATCACTATTTGAAGTTCAACATGCTTGTCTTTTCTGTTGGCAACCTTTAAGTGGTCATTTTCCCACCATGACTGCTTGGCACCAAAGTTTAGTTTTATTGACTCTTTTGAACATTCCTAATATGTGGAAATTCTAAAAAGAGCCCTCAAGCCATTTCTGGAGTCTATAACACAGACTTGCTATCTCATTCTATTAAGAGTTTGATTCCAGGCCCACTTCTGAAAAGTGAAAGTGTGTATTCTGTAAATTCCTAAAACTGACAAGAACCCTTTGGCTATTATTCAAAAATGTCTAATACCATGAACTAAAGTGGTGAGTTATTTCCGCACTCCACACACAACCCCTCCACCCTTCAAAGTAGAGTGCTAAAACTATGTTTACCATTGGGTGCAAAACCATTTCCCCTTGAAGATAATGTGAAATAATTTGACAATGATGGTGGATTGGAAAGCTATGTTGATACAAATTTATTTAAATCTTCTATGATTTAAGAATTTTGTTTTAACTGACCACATTTGTGTGCAATAAACTTTTCATATGAGAATTAAAAATTAAACTTTACATACTGTTAACTAGACATGGCATTAGTAAACACAACAATTTCCTCTTATAGTAACAACTACACTAAGTGTGAACTTACTTTAAATTTATTTTTTCCCCAGGATACAGTCACTTTTTCACATAGAAGCAATACATTGCTATGTGGGCAAAGCCAGAAAAATCCGATATTCACCATGTACTTTGTAGTTTCTATAAGTAAATGTGAGCAGAAATTTTGATTTTACATCTGGTGTAATTAAAAACAAACAAACTTAATTCTTTCTTTTACATTTGTACGTAAGATTATAATACAAATTAGCCATTTGGAGGAAAAACTTGACATGTTATTTTATTTTTTTTACCATTTGAATCCATGGTGAAAATAACTTAAGGAGGTGTTTTTCTTCCTTTAGAATAAACAGTCGGTTTTGAAGAGCTTTCCTTTGAGCTACTCACTGGCAAACTAGTTAGCAAATCAAGCAGTGACCCCACAGATTTACATAATCATCATTACATATTCACAGCAAGGATTGTGACCATGTCAATAGCAGAATTTAAATTGGTATACCAACTATACAGTTGCCCAGTCTCATTTAAGCTGGTGACAAATGCCATTTAACCTAAAGAGACTGCTCTTCCATTCATCACTCCTTCCTGTATATCTCTATAATCTCTTATAGCAGAAGATTCCTGAGAAATCATTTTCATTCTGCCTAGAACTGGTCAACCCTATTTTAGAAATCCTAAAGTAAATACTTATAATCCCTGTCTTCTTTAAGTGATCAGTCAAAGGATACATGACATGTTCTTTTAAGTGCCAAACAGCTGTTTCATTTCCCAATTCGAGGATAACACTGTAAATGATAGTTCTAAATAAATATAAAATGTAATCTACTGATAAGGACAATGTAAATATTTATGGCTATTATGGAAACAAACGTACACATTTTTTTAATATTCTCCAGAGGCTGAAATCCATCCATTGTAAATCTTTGCTGGAAAAAGTCTCTGGTAGGTTCTGCTGAGAAAGTGGGGATACATGGGAGTTTTGCATTTAATCTGGTTCAGGCTCTAGAAGATGCGTACAGGAGAGTGATTATAAAGGGAAGGGCCACCTTTAGTAAATTGCCTTTCAGAATAGAAGTTGGATTCCCATTGTTCTCCTGGTTTCAAATTCTTATTGGAGTGAGATTGTATGTCCCCTTGGTGAGAGGCGCTGAGGGACAGAAGACACAGTTTGCAGTGTCCTGGGCAATGTTTTTTTCTAATGAACATTTAGTTTTTGCACACGCAGGTAACTGCAAAGATTGAAAATATTGCTTCAGCGTGACAACATTTTTTTTTCAGATAAGATTTTATACCATAAAGCACATAAAAAGAAAAACAAAAGACTATATACTATGCATCACAAACTCGCCACCGATTTTAGGCAAGCTCTTTTTTATTTTAGGCCATACTTCTCTGGACCTTACTTTTCTCATTATTAAAAGAGATTGTGCTACAGTCCCTTCTAACTCCCTTATTTTGTGCTTTAGAAAACAGTTTGGATATCTAAGTACTATAATTTGACTTTAAAAAAGATTGATTATTTTTCAGCTACAAAGATGAATGAATAAAAAGAGAGAAATCACTTCTTTTACAATTATCAAAGTTTTCTCAATGTGTGTATGTGTAATACACATACGTACACACACACACACACATATAGATTGCTGAATACACATATTTGAATTCTGCTTCTGTGACCTTGCTACTGTGAAAATCCCCTCATGTCATTAAATACTTTGTGAAAATATGACTTTTAATGCTGCATAATATTCCATTGTATGAATGAATTGTGATATATTTAATAGTAACTAATGTGAGATATTTAGTTATTTTCTAATATAAAAGATCTCTCATCTAAATGCCTGTCTCTATTGCATTTTAGTTTCTCACACTCTATTTTATCTCTTGTGGTTGACTCAAATTTTAAGACTGGGAAGACAGAAAGATGCAATTTTGAATCCCTGCCTAATGCTTGCTGGCAGTAGGATCTCTGTAGATGTTTAACTTCTTGGGGATCACAGGTTCTGAATCTCCCAAATGGGAACCACAAGCCATTGTGAAGGGAGGGCGATCAATATGTCAAGTGTTTGCTACACAGAGGCTCTTTTTCTCTTTTTCTTAATACAAGAGTCAAAGGTGTCCATGATTAGGTTTCATCATCTCAGTGAGAACTCCTAGAATTATGTGAAAATTTTTCTATGTTCAGATTTTTTTCAGGGGAAAAACCACAAGGATAATAAGCACTGCAAATCTCCTTCCTGCTCCGTGGCTTTCCATTTTGCCATAAAATAATAGGACTGGCATTTGCCTGATCCCTAAGGGCAGCCATATTTGGCTCTGATTTCTCTTTGAATATCCTCCACATCTGTTGGTGAGCTTGCTGTTCAACATGAACCCAACCTGACACATGAGCTCTATGCTGACATTCCAAGGTACTCAGTCCATTGCATGGCATACCGTAAGTACTTGGTCAATGTAACTTGTTGCTGATGTTATTATATATATGAAGAAAATTTTAGGAGAGATACATACATCAAATTAAATAACTGGCCTGATCGTGGAATGCATGGTACATATGAATGGAGAGTGCACATCTTTTCTCTCTCTCTCTCTCTCATTCTGTCAAAACTGAGACCTGTATCCTGAAACGCTTCCAGGTTTCATTTATCTTACATAGATTTATTAACAGATTAAATGAGCCAGAGACTATGATTTCTATTATATCTTCAAAAAAAAAAAGGATGTGTGCAGGGGAAGGAATTTGGCAAGAGGCAAATTCCTCTAGCCTCTTGGCTCATCTCATCTGTCTTGAATAATTTAGACCACAAGTTGACTAGGCAGAGGGAAAGCTGCTGAGATTCTTTCTAACTTTGTGATTCTCTGATCTTACAGATGGTCTGTTTGACAGATCTCTCAAAAGTAAGTGCTTTTTAGAATGTCCATTACATAACTGGGCTGCTTAGGCTAGTGGGTATTGGAATTTCTTAGGGGTAGGTCACCGTATGCATTCGAAATGATAAACTCCTAAAATATTTGATTTATGACTTTCTGCTTACAGCAAGAACACTCCATGACATCACTTAAGGAAAAAAAAAAAAACTTCTTGTTTTGTTTTCTTTCACTATGTATAACTAGTGTTTTTGGAAATATCTAGAAACTAACTCAGATCATCAGAAATGAGTAATCCAGGAAAATAGTGCCTGGACTCAGTTTGTCCATAGATTGGCTTAGGGAAGTGAATGTTTTGGAAAGACCTAGTTTGTGTTGAGCAAGCCAGTTTTCAGCAGCAGGACTGAGAGCATTACTGTGTGTGAAAAAATTATCTGCATCATTTTCCTGTGTATGCTCAGAAGCCAAATCAGAGGCAGTATCCCAGTCTTGGAGCCTGCTTCCTTTTTTCTTTAACCCATGCTAATTAGGTCAGTTAGAACAAGCTCTTTTTCTGCCATTTACTTTTGCCTACTTTAATGGGTTTTTACAGTGTAGCCCCAGTGAATCACCCCTTCCTGCATCCATGCCCTTATGCAGTCCCCTCCTACATGGACTGGGCTTAGCCATTTGACTAGCTTTGTCCAATGAGACATCAGTACATGTAATGCAAGCAGAGGCTTGAAAAGCTCTGTGCGTTGTGGCTTGTCTCTAGGAATGCTACCATATGAGAAGGGTTTTGCTACTAAAGCTCAGACCCTCTTCCTAGAAACACATGAGCTATGAGTTACAGCCAGCACTAAATGCCACAAATGTGAGTGAGGTCATCTCAGAACCTCCAACCTCAATTGAGCCACTAGATGACTGCAGTTTCATGCATGATGCCAGATGAGACATACAAAACTACCCAGCTGACTCCAACCCAAAGTGCAAATTAAATAGCTGTTTTAAGGTACCAAGCTTTGTGATAGATAACCAAGACACCTAGTTTTGACAGGGTAGAGACTGACAAATTCACTGACTGCTGCCTATTTAGTTAATGCTCATGCAGTTAACTTTCCTCCACAGTTCACAAGGGACTCAGATGAGAAGATGAGGCAAATGGATGAAGGCAGAAAGAGAGAGGATAGTATGAAAGAGATCACTTTTCCTTTTTCAGGTCTTTCTATTCAACATTTAACTTTTTTTGGATGATTGTGCTGGATTCTTCTTAACTGAATGTTAATAGTAGCTAAATAAACCTGCTTCCCTGCCCCAGACATTATTTCTTTGGGAGGTTTCTTGGGAGAGCCAAACCTTGTGTTTGATTCACACGCTTAAATACCAAGGGATTGTCTTTCAATGGAATGCCACTGGGTTCTGCGGTATGAAATTAAACATTTCATCACAGGTCAGGCTTTCCTTACTCTTGATGTTCTGAAACATGAACTGCTATCTCTGGCACAATATCAATGTGTAGCTTTACCAAAGCAAATTTTTTTTTCTTCCTCCACTTTAGCTAGAATATAAGTAGTTACTGCTAAGTAATGCAAATTCCTTTCGTTCATCTACAAAATTTAATATTAAGCTTAGAATGTTTTAGCTTTTAAAATCTTATAAATATTGTAACATAAGGCAATACTGTTTATATTCAAATATAAATGTGCAGCAAAATAAACAACATCTTCTAGGTCTTTTAAGTTTTAATTTTTCCCAACACAGTTTAACTAAATAAATAATATCTAGGATATTCATCTGAAAATGAATATGTCTTCTTGCTTCCATATGTCCAATGCCACTGTATTTCCTCAAAACTATATTCTGGAAAGAATGTAAAAATATAGCTAGAAAATTCCCCACTACTCTCTATCTTAACTATTATGTGTTGAAAGATAGTCTGAAATTAAAAAGCTATTGTTTGTTAGGATTAAAGCCTGTTGGATTCTTCAAAAGAACACTTCTAAAATTACATGGATGGACAAACAACCTGAATAAAGAAATGAGCAAACTTTCCCAAGAGCTTCCTTGCCTGGCTGAGTCACTGAATGGCAGCTGACAAAGTTTTCAATAATGCCAACTCAGCTGGTTCTGTAATGCTGTGTACCCCAAACATAATTAAAAGTGTTAACAATTTTGTAGCCTTTATCAGAACATATTCTCCCCACATACCTTCAGTGACTTGGTCACAACTATTAGACACAAATAACTCTTGTTTTACTTTATGTACTAAGATTATTGCCCCTAGGCAAGTTGCTTGACTGTATCATTCCCAAACCTAGGGAACTCCAAAACCTAGCCAGATGGATTGGGGGTGGGGTGGGGGGTCATTTCAGCAGCATCCCTTTGCTTTTTTAGAATATCATAAACAATTAAGCCCCCTTGGATATTTACAGAGGAGAGAAATGTATATGGTTTTGGTTATTTTCTGTCAGTTGCTTTTGTTAAGTTTATCCACACATCAGTGAAGTGATGAGGGTTTTGTCATAGGACCTGTCATGTTGGAAGGGACTTAAGAAATCATCAAATTCTCCCCAACATTTTATGTTTGGGAAATCGAAGGCTGTCAATGTGAAAAGACTTACTAGCATCTGAGTCTTCTAAACTGTTAATGCACTGTTTCTGTACCATGCTATGGAAATGTAAGAGTTTGGATCTTTGCCTCTGGAGCTAGGATAACCATGCAGACCCCGTAGGCCAATTCTCAGGTCTAGAAGTAGTCATGAATGATCAAGATGAAACAATATCAAGCTTTCTTAAAAGATAAGAGTAAATGCATATTAAGCACCTACCTAACATCTTACATGTAATATAGAGTTCTGTATGTCATTATGTCTATACCATCTGTATAGACAGATGGGTGCTAGAGTGTTATCTTCCTTATTAGGCTGCTGGTCACAAATATACTCTGCTGCCTTCAGTACTGTGCCAGAGTAGACATCATGTCTTGATCACAGCATTCTTTCCCACTGATTTAGAATCCTTTTGAAGACATCACTTGTAACAGCCACTGCCAAGCTGACTCTAAATGAAACTTAATTTAGTGTGCTTGAAGATCAGAATCTGTGTCTTGTTCACTACTGTATTCCCTCACCAGGACTCTCATAGTGCTTTGTGCATACTCAGTAAGTATACTAAAAACATACAATCAACTTAACACCAGTGTTATAATTACAAGAGTACAGCCAGGGGAAAATTAGAGGTTGGGGATTGCTATTTATTCTGAAAAATCCCAAGGCTCTCTAAAACCTCTTATAAGGTTGCTAAGAGGAATTACTCAAAGGACCAGGTTTCTGCTAGGTCAGAGAGACATCTTGGCTCCTCAGAGCTCCTTTCATAGTTAACACAAGAGTGCTGGGTATGAGTCAAGGGGCACCTGGACCTGAGCTAAAGTCATGCAGTTCTACTTGGAGCTTCCAAGTCAGTGGCGCCAGTGGTGGTTTCCTCAATTATTTCAGACCAGCGTCTCCTCCCTTAGCCTTGGTTCTGGATCTTTGTGGCTGGACACTCACCCACCCTGGCTCCACATGAATAATTCAGAGATGTGGCTCAAAGCCAGAAGCTGCCCCAGCATTCCAGATTCCACCGCCAACTCTCAGATGGTCTTTACTTAATGCCACCAACGGTCAGGGAAAACATGGATGATGGCTCCCAACATATCCCTTCTGGGGTTGAAAAAGTCCAAGAAGAAGAGATGAGTATTTGTCTCCTGTGAAGTTAAGAAGATATAAGATAATCATCAAAATATGCTCATTGGTAATACAATTAGAGGTGAATCAAATCTAATTAGATCTGTTAAGTCTGGTGAAATGTTTAATTCATCTTAAATGGCTGCCTCTGAATGTTGCTTTGCATTAATTTCTCAGACAAAACAGAAACATCATAGCTCAAGTCGTAGACTGCAAGATGGGTGTCACCCTACACTGATGAGTAAATACTAATATAACTGAGATGATGTTATAGGCATTTAGAAAAGGAGTTTCAAATTTAAATACCTTCAGAGAATAGCATGGGATTTGAAATGTTCAGTTGAGCAGTAAGACAACAAAACGGTGGAAGGTATTAGTGATGAACCTTTTAATTTGGGGGACTTAATATTTAAATTAAATATTTTTACATACTCCTGGCCATCCAAAAAACAAACAAACAAACAAAAAACAAAAAGAAACACCCATCTGCAGGCCTCATTTGGCCAATCCACAGGAGTTCATGACCTTGATTTAGAGACTTTATATAAATGAATTTAAACTCTTTAAAAATATATTCCTGTACTCAAACGATAGATAAATCATCCAGCAAGGTCGAGTTATTTTCCAATTCTGCACTTCCATCTACACTCTCTATCCCATCAATATAAAAATGGGCAACTGACATCTCAGGAATTAAACCAGTTCTTTAGCTATAGAATGAGAGTCAGGGCCAATATGGGAAATATTTAACCAGCAGTATGATAGAGGTGTTGGCCAATGAGAATGGATGCCGACTGAAGAATCAGAATCCCCTTAGGGAGCTAGGCACTTAGTTCCTGAAATGTGAGGAGGTTTGAGGAGACTCAGTGGAGGGGCCAGGGAAGCTAAAGAGGGAGGGGAGTCATTTGGAGAACTCAGGCAGTAACTGTTTACCCAGTACTTGAGAAATATTTAATACTTTAATAACCAGTACAGCTGCTCTGGTACCTATTAACTGAATATCCCAGGATAGGAAGCACATTCTGAATTTCATCTGAGAATCTCTCCCATCAGACTGTCTGCTTAGCCTTCAAGACTTGTTTGCATATTATGAATTCTAACAGTAACTGACCTGGTAGTTGGGGCATACCCAGTTCTGCTTGGATACTCTGCCATTTAGCTCACAAGGGGAAACCTTAGTAGAACACAGAATACTTACAGCCTAATAATTTTTATTTTCATACCTGACAGGAGATAAACTCACAATAATTGCATCAGGGTTAGAGATCTTAGCAGATGACATACCTTCCACTTTTCCCAAGAGGAAATATACCTGGATCATTCTCTCTGTCTTTGCTATACTGTATGGAGTAAATTCGGAAAGGACAGTGGAAATTTGCGGAGGACTGAGCTTAGGTAAGGCTGAACCTAAAATCTTCTAAAGCCTCTGGTCCCATTTGTTATAACCTAAATGGCCTAAAATGACAAGGCAATGTAGTGCAGGGGTTAAAAGGATGAGTTTTGAGATAAACAGATTTAATGTGAATCCTAATGCTACTTTACTTGCTGTAAGATCATTGAGCAAGATAATCAACTTTAAAATGTGTGTAATAACACCAGTTGTATAGAGGTATTGTGAATATCAAATAGGATCATATGCGTGTATGTACCTCTGCCCGGGCACACAGAAAATATACAAATATAGTTATGTATGGTTATGGAATGTGAGTTAGGTCATTTGTTACTATGAGAGGGGACTGCTGTCTTTGTAATGCAGAAGACATGTTGGTTCATATGTGATTTTATTTTTCCCTAGAAAAGGGGAACTGGACTAGTGGGAGTCCAATTAAAAGCTTTAACCAGTAAAGAAAATGTCCTCAACTTGGCCTGCTATCTTGGCAGCAGGAGACCTTTCGGTTGTTTTTAAAGACTATTTTAAACACACGTCCCCACGCCTGGGGCTCCTTCTCCAGGGATGGGCACCTTCAGCCTTGCTCAGCTTTCAGTTCATGGAAGTTTGCACTTCCTCTTATGCCCACATCATTGGCAGCCCCACTGCTCAGAGCTTCATTTTCATCTGTATCCTCTCAGCACCTACAAGCCCTGCCCCTGCTTAGGCACTACTAGCATCTCCACATTATTTGTGTGTGTGAGAGTGTATAACCTTTTTAAGTACCAGCGTGGCAGCCTCTAGCCATGGCAAGTTTTCCACCTTGGCTGGCCAAGTTATTTCCCCATGGACCAGTTGTTTTGCAAGTGTTCTTATTGCAAAGGTGTGTAGGTTTTGAGTGGTCTGCTCCTAACCTAATTTGTCCAAATCTTGGTTATTTTCTGTGCTTATTTTTGCCCAGCAGGAGATTTTTTTTAGGAATGCAAATATCACATTATGAAGATAATAGTGGACAATAGGGAAAGTGTTCTAAAATGAATGCTATTTCCTAGAGTACAACTGAGCTTGTTTCCCAGTCTCCAGAAAGGAGATCAAAGTTATGACTAGGCTTTTGCCAAGGTAAGTGGAATGCTGTTGATTTTTTGGAGTTATTCCTCAGTCATTAGCAAAATAGTTAGGTATTGATAAAAATGGAAGACCCTGTTTCCCCTTATAGTGGCAGTAAGTACTGTTTATTCAGCATCATCTCTTGTGTTTCAGTAGAAGCACATTATATGTGTGTGTGTGTGTACATATATATTCTCTTTTAGAATTACAGCAACTCTATGTAGCACATTTTATAATCCATATTTTGTAGATGAGGAAACTGAGGTTGTCAGAGATTCTGGAATTGCCCAAATTTTCTTTGCCGGAACTCAAATTCTAACATCTTCTAACTCCAAAGGCTTAGCTCTCATACACCACTGGTACTGAAGATAGAAGACCATGTTTGCCCGGCCCTTCGTTAAGCTCTAGAGAAGCTCTGCCCCAAAATATACATATAATGTGAGCCACACATGAGAGCCACATGTGAACTTTTTAAAATTGTGGTAAAATATATATAACATAAAATTTATCATTGTAACCATTTCTAAGTGTATAATTTAGTGACATTAAGTATATTCATAATATTGTGCTACCATCACCACTAACCATTTCCAGAACTTTCTCATCATTCCAAACAGAAACTCTGTTAAACTCCATTAAACTCCAACTTTCCATTCCTCCCTCCCACCAGCCCCTGGTCACCTCTATTCTACTTTCTTTCTCTATGAATTTGCCTATTCTAGGTACCTCATGTAAGTAGAATCATATACTATTTGTCTACTTTGTCTGACTTATTTTACTTAGCAAAATGTTTTCAAGGCTTATCCATATTGTAGTATGTCTCAGAATTTCATTCCTTTTTAAGGTTAAATAATACTCTATAGTATGTATATACTACATTTTGCTTATCCCTTCATCTTTTGATGGACACTTGGGGTATCTTGCATATGAATTTTAAATGTTCTAATAGCCACATTAAAAGAAGTGAAAAGAAACAGATAAAGTGAATTTTAAAAATACTTTTTGTATAACTTAATATTTTCAAACTCATCATTTCAACATATAACCACTGTAAAAATTATTAATAATATATTTTACATCTTTTATTTATTACTATGTCTTTAAAATTCTGTGTGTATCTTATACTTACAACACATCTTAATCCAGCCTAACCACATTTCAGATGCTGACTAAGCACATGAGACCAGGGCTTACCACACTGGACAGCACTGCTCTATGAATTTAGTTGGGGGCCTTCTCTTTAATGTTTCTTTGAGCCCAAAACCTTAGTGATATAAATTTCCCATTTAGTTACTATGACACTTAAAGTCCCCTTTTCAATTATTTACAATTAATGTATTTCTTTGTAACACCAGATTGTAAAAAATATAGGGAAATATAACATGGTTAAGATTAGGTCCAAGACATATGCACATATAAGGAATAATATAAGTAGTATAAAATTCATTGCCAAAAAGTAAGGAATACAAAACGACAACTATTTCTAGAGCAAACATATAGTTGCAAAACTGAAGAATTTTTCTTCTGATTTGTGAATTTTTTATATGCAGTTTATGAACATTTAAAAAATCATTTTGCTTAGGCATTTTATAAATTTTCTTAATTGAAAAGAAAATGACATGAAATCTGAAATATCATAGAAAACCTGGAATGATTGTACAAGAATAAATTAGGGAGACACCAATACATATCAGGATCATTAAGGAAGAAAGGAAAACATTTAGAAGATGACAGCCTCCTGGATGCCACACTCTGGGCCTTGTATACACAAACATACAAAAATGTCCATTTCATATGGTTCAACATAATACACTACTTCATTTCTGCATGTGATGTGAGCAAATTCTTCATGAAAAGTGGACTTTAGGAGGGGCTTTGAAGAATATATACAGTTTACATAGGCAGAGACTCTTTCTTGGGTATGGAGTCAAGTAGAGAGAAGGGTGTTAATATTATAAAAGCAGCAGCAATGATGGTAATAGCCGCTGTTTCTTGAGTACGTACAATGTGACAGACACTGTGCTAAGTATTTTATATAAAGTAACCTCATTTAACCTTATTACAACCTTGCAGGAAAGATATTCTTATTCCCATTTGGAGGTTAAGATACTGAGGCTCAGAGAGATAATAAAAAAGTTGACCAAGATCAATGTGTTATTTCTAATTCCAAAATATCCACCAACCATTCAGGGTGGCTGGGGCCTGAAGGGTTCCTAGAGCATGGGACTTTTCATTTTAAAATAGGGACAGTCCTGGGCAAATCAGGAAAAATTGGTCACTGTGATGCCAGAATTCTTACTATATCATAGCAACTTGGAGTTCTTTGCCCACCAGTCTAAAGAGGCCATTTCAAGCTTTCTCACTGTTGACCTGAGCCAACAAGAACATTTTTTAGTGGACTTGGCAATAGTTTGAACACATGTCAGCAAATACAGGCATCCTACCATGAAGTTGGACAGAGCGTTTAGTAGGAAGCTTCATGGCTCTTTCACTGTAATCTCTATGTCAGGAGTTCTTGACCTGGGGTAGAACTTGGGGTGAGGGGGTATCCATGGAATTACATCATTATTTTTATTAACATCTAACTAAAATTTAGCAGTTCCTTCAGTTGTGAATGAAGGCAACAAACCACAGCTGTACCCGTGACTTTATCACTTAACGTAAATTGTAGATATTTTCATATCGCACTACAGTTTTTTGAGATACTTCAAATCATCATTTAAACTCTCATCACTTTAAAATTGTGGTAATTATCAAATCTGCTGTTAACCCTGATATTTAATGTGTTAATTAATACATGTTTTACTGATCTATTTTTGAAAAAGATATTTTGACATTTGCATTTCAATATAATTAGTTTGCTTTGCAATCTTATGCTCTTTATTTTACACATTTTAAAATATGATTCTCAGAAAGAGTCCGTGGCCTACAAGAGGTTAAAAACCTCTGTTCCAAACCAAGGGGTGACAGAGGAATTCCTTAGATCAACAAACATCAGCAATTTCTCCATCCCTGACAGCCTTCACTATTCTGGTTGCTTTTTTAGAGGAACAGACCATTCCGCTTGGCTTTCAAATTCTAATCTCAGGCTCTCTCTAAAACTCTAATCTAATCCGGTTCAGTGGAAGAATATTGGGCCACAATTGACTAAATCCAGAAAGTAAACATATTCAACATCTAGGAAGTAAGGGATAGGGCTTTAAACCCTAGAAGGAAGAAGCGTCCCTCACTCAGTCCAGCCTGCCCATTCCTCACAAGCATTTTTCTTCCCTGACCAATTGTGAGAGTCCCTTTGTGAATAACATGTCTGGATTAGTTTGCTGAACAATTGCCCCCTTTTAGTTAGCCTCTGATTGTCCTTGCTTTTGTGAGTCAAAAATCCTTAATCTTATTTGAATGCAATTTAATTCCCTAGAGAGCTGAGTCTTTAGTCTCGTAGTTTTATAAAGTGAGTGCTTAGAGAAAATGCATGAGAGCTGACATAATACTCCTTTAAAGCTAGGTCAATCTACGAAGGAAATAATTAGATAAATGTGTACTCCAACTGGGGAGAGGAGGAGGAAAAGTATTTCTTCACAAATTGCTTTTAGGACATTTAAGTGGAATTGAATTAGAATGTCAAGGGCCAGACAGCTCTCAAGAGGTCATTCGATCTAGTCCCCTGTTACTGGACAAGAGCACAGATATAAAAATCTTGCCCATACTTAAAAAGCTTTGGAGTGAAAAACAAACATTTTACCCAAGCGGGTCCTGCTAGGTAGGTAGGAAGAGGTTGTGAATTTGAAGGAATATTCATAATAAAATAAATAATAACATGTAGCTCATTAATCAATTAATTAATTAATTAAACACATATTTATTGAGTCTCTGCCATGTATCAGACTGTTCTGGGCTCTTAAGATAATCAGTGAGCTTACCTTCCAGTGTGGGAAGATAGATAAACAATAAACCTAATAAGAAAATTACGAGGTATGTTGGAAAGAGAGAAATGTGTTGAAAAACAGAAAAAAGAGAGCAGAGAATAGAAATAGAAGTGTTGAAGTATGGGCAGAGAAAGATATCTTCATAAACTTGTAAACATAAAAGCATTACTACATGTTAACAGCTTAGAATAGTGCCTAGCATTGTAAGTTCTCAATAAATTATATATTACACACACGCACACAGATATATATTTGACATTTGGTTAATATGTTAGATAAACTCGTTTGGATGCAAGAGAGAGAAATAGATTTTGCTTAATTTAAGCAAAATAAGGATTTTATTAGAAGGATGGTACAAGTAGCTCTGAAGAACCAGAATCAGTCAAGAACTGGATGCCGCAGAGAACCTTTCACAGTTTCACCTACCCAGGCCTAAGCATGGTGGGAAGAGCAAAGAAGTTCATCTCAGAAAGGCAGTTGGTGAAAAGATGATGCAGTAAAACGGGAAGATAATCTCATCCTAGTTAGTAATCCAACATAGATCTATAAAATAGATTCAGTTTATAAAAAAGGTAATGAAGAAGGGTATTAAACACCCCCAATACTAGTTATAACCCAATATCATGCTAAGTTTATTGGATAGGTTTTAATTTAGTAGCATTAAATATACACTAGGATTGTCTATCTAAAAAATTACCGAATTTTGTTAGGAATAGACAGACTATAATTACAACCATGGTAAATTCACTCTTAGAAACCTGTACATGGATTCTGGAGAATTAGGTAATCTCCGATGAGGGGATTATTGTCTCAAATGTAGTCAGCTGGGTACCAGATGAAGTGAAACCAAACCAGACATGTTCTCTTGACTTCAGATCATCTCTTTTCAAACCAAACAAAATCAATATTAGATAAAGCCATTTGTCCTGTACTTGGCTTCAATCCATATCAACCCTTTTTTCTGCCTTTGTTTAGATATATCCATATGGTTACTGCTCTGACACAAGAACTTGTCTGTTACCCATAGCAAAACCTGACAGCATTCAAGTCTAAAGGCATTGGAGCTCTGTCTGTGATCCATTAAAACTTGCTGTAGTGTATCTGAGAGTGTAATTACCAGTGCACTGTGATTTACAAAAACTTTCTCATCTGAGACATAATATTTAAACACGTAATAGTTCTACTTGAGTAATTTAAACACTTGATTTGTCCCCTGAATCTCTCTTAATACGTACAAAGGTGGGGATTTACTTGCCACACTACCTCCCTCTGAATAGTTTCCTTCCAGTCTCTGGGCACATAGGTTCCCTTATTCTCACGGAGTTTCTTTTTGGACAGAAATGTTACATGTTTCAATGAATCATGCTTATTTTGGAGATCAACACGATGCAGGTGTGTGATGATTTAGAGGAAGGATATGAGTCTGAGATATAAATGATTTGGATTTCAGATATGGTAGGCCAGAGAGACTTATTTTGTTATGACCAATGGAATGGTAATATATTTGGACATATGGAATTCACATTACGTCTAATTTTCTTCACTGTTGTTGGCAGGAAAGCCATAGCTAAAGAAATGGCTTTCTTTTCCCTTGTGGTATTGCTTAAGCAGTGGAGAGTCACCAACCCACATTTGGTTCTCGCATTGATACTCTGCTCAGGCTAACGAGTCACAAGCTGCCAGTTAATGATAGTATCTTCTGTCAGGTGTTGTGGGAGGTAAAGCTATTCAAATACAGACCCATTAACCATTCTAGACCTTACCAGACTTAGGAAGTACCTAGAGGAAGATAGTATTATATAATTTTATAGGAGGAAAAATCTGAGCTAGAAACATTAAATGTCTACTCCAAGAGAATTAGGACACAGATTTCCTTCTGAACTTCTTAAAACTTCAGAGGCAAAATGGAATATAGAGATGAACCAAGGCAGTGTTCACTAAAGTGTATTGTATTTGCCTATGCTGGTAGGCATAGCTCAGATACTAGGTGCTGGTACCAGGCATGATTCTAAGCACTTTACATATATTAACTTACCTTAAAAAATCTCACAAGAATACTCTGAAGTAGACAGTCTTATGATCCTGATTTTACAGATGAGGAAATTGAGGCAAAGAGATGTTAAATGGCTTGCCCTACACCACAAAGCAAGTGGAATTTGAACCCAGGCTGTCTGCTTTCAGAGTCTGTGCTCTTAGCTAACATACTGTACCTGTTGGTTTCACATGTGTCGGTATTAATGTATATTTGAAACAAAAAGATAACTAACTAGCTATTATTTCTCTGGATAAGCCTAAAATATGCAGAGTACTGGTAATATATTTGGTACAGGTATGGTGCCCATATGTACCATGAATGAGTCAAATTTCCAGTGATGGGATCTTCTACAATAACACATTAGAAGTATGGGTATTATGATATTGTATGTTATTAAATTAAAGACAATGCACTTATATTAAATTACAATTTATTTTAAATTTACAGATGCATTGAATATCTTTTTGTATGGCTTTATTCTTTTGGGGCTATATTTTTACCGGCAAATGGAAAACATTTTGAAAATTGAGTAAGAGTGATTAAAGTTGGGAAACACTGATTTTAGTCCAAATCTTTTATTTTACAAGTGAGAAATTTAAAGTTTAGGTTGGTAAAGCAACCTGCTAAAAGTAAAGGTTAATTATTGTTAACAATGGTTAATGTTTTTTTGAACTTCTACTAGGTACCAGGTACCGTTTTAATTGTTGTGAGGTTTATATTATTTAAATCTAATTACAACTTATAAGGTAGATTCTATTGTTGTTATCTCCATTTTATAGATAAAGAAACTGAGGCTTAGAAAGAATATGCAACTTGCCCTGAGGTCACAAAGCTACAAGGGATGTAGTTCTGACTTGAACCTCAGTCTTTCTAATTTCAGAGCATAAGATGTCATCTTCACAACTCTATTTTCATTCATGTGCAGTCTTAGCAGTTAATTACAAAGCAATTTCCTCTCGATATTTCTTTCAGTGTCACATGACCTCCCACTGCCTCTGTCTACTAAGATTAGCTGTCATGAAATACACCTTTAGAAAGAAAAGGTGGAAAGTATTATGCTGAAATTTACCTTTCCCCCAAAATAACTCTCTGAAAAGTTTCAAAATAAATGCAGTTCAAAGCAGAAAGCTATTAACATATCTGCTGCAGTAGTAAACATTCTTAATTCTAATGTGATGAAATAATGCCATCAGAATACAAAAAAAAAAATTGAATGGTTCATTCACAAATGTTTTGTAATACCATATTAATATTTTCATAACAATACAAAGTAACTTGTTAGAGATGAGCCAACTGTTATTTAACTTCTCTGAGAATTCTCCCTCTTAACCTTCTCCTGCTCTGACCCTCATCTTATCTTGTATTTTTAAATTTTACTGGGCACTAATACTGCTTCAGGAACAAACAATAGCCTTTAGGTAAGTCTTTCATTAGAAAGAGAATCTCAAGATTTTCTTTATAAACAGCGCCTTGTTTAACCGCCACCCTTTGGTGATAATAAAATGAAGAAAAGTTAATAACATTCTGCTCTCATTTCCAGTCAAAGATGGTGGCTACAGAATAAATATCAATGCTTTATTTGGAGGCCAGAAAGCCTAAAAAAAAAAAAAAAAAGGAACCCAATGGAGTGAAGCTGCCATATAAATTTAAGTAAGAAAATCTATCTATGGAGAGTACGATAACAGTTTCTTCAGTTTTCTCTTATCACAGTCATATAACCCAAGCGTTATTATCTCCATTTTACAGACTTGGGAGACTGAGGCCGCGTAACCAGTAGGGAGTAGAACCCAGATGAGCTCCCATCTCCAACTGCTTGTAAACTCTGTCATTCCACACTGGGACAGGAGGAAAGTTGGTGATACACAAGCAAGTTTTTAAAACACACACATTTATGATGTTTTTCCTCTCCTTGTTACTTCAGTTTCCTAAACACTTTTCCTGTGATTAACAAACTAAATTAATTATTGATGAGGCAACAGATGAGCACATAGAAAAACTCACTTGAACTGGATATGTTCCCTTTAAGTGGGGACTTGGGAATAGCATGAGCATTGTTTTATTCTTCCTTCGAGAAAAGGCCTAGAGAATGGGTCAGTGCCCAGCAACCTGGTATTTGGGTATAAATAATTATTGCCCTCGCTAAGGGCTGTTACTCAGGCCCCATTGTACCAGAAAGTATATCATCTCAAGATAAAAAGTAGAAATCTCATAATAAAATATTTTCATCCCTGAATACTGGGATGTGCCACAGTTCAAAGAAGAACTATTTATTCCACCCATTGGGATGGAATTAATAATGTCCAGTCATAAAAGGTACCAACTCCAAGATCTAAAACACTCTCAGGATGATATCCATACACTATACCATGACTCACAAAACCTTCCATGATGTGATCATTCCCGCCTCAAGGACTTCGTGGTTTCCATTGACATCACGGTTGGTGCCTCTGTGTTCCAAACTCAGCTGAAATGTCACTTGCTCAGTCCTTTCTCTCGGTAGAGCATGACTTTTTATGTGACCTTTCAATTTCTTCTTTGCACAACATTGATTGCTGTCTGAATATTTGTGCTTTGATTTCCTG
>NW_006440638.1:15025702-15032536 GCF_000325575.1 Pteropus alecto | reverse complement strand
TTTCCTCAATATCTAGAATAGTGCCAGGCATGTAGTAGATGCTCAATAAATACTTGTAATTATTCATTAATAAAACCAAGGGCATAAATATACATTATATAATTATAGATTTGATAACAATCTTTTTTTTTAAATATAAATACCCTGAGTTAAAAGGGCAAAGGCCATATAAAATGAAAGATATCATCAGTAAATTTATTATTAGTTAGATTTTTTTAGTATTAACTAAATTATCTTATTTTTATTAAACATCATCTACAAGCTTCTTTTTTCTTCTTCTTGAGCCCACTGATATAACCTATGCACTACTTCTTCATCTCTTCCCCAGCCTTTTCTCTCTCCTCCTATTGGCTTTTATCAATCTGACCATATCATTCCCCAGCTTGAAGCATTTCCATCACATGCCAATATGCTTAAGATAAAGTCAAATTCTAACATATTTTACAGTTCTGCCTAGCTCATATTTCTAGCTTCATTGCTTTTCTCTCACCTTCCTTTTTCTCTAGACTCCAGTCATTTTTTCCTTCAAGTTGTTAGAAATCACCAAGTTCTCTCTTGCCTCTGGGCATTTTCCTATTTCCTATCCCTCTGCCTGGAATATCCCAACTCACCAAACTAACATCTAATCACCTTTTAGCTTTGAAGTAGTGGTCACTTTCTTCTGAAATTTTCCCCAACCACCGCACTTTCTCCAGTCTGGACATCTCTAGTACCTATTCCACCCATTATAGCACTCATCAGACTATACTGCAGTTTCCAGCTGCCTGGTTTGTCTCCCCCGTCAGACTGCATTTGTTTTGCATACTCTTATACTCCAAGCTTTGAGCAGTATGCTTGGTACCTTGTTGTCACTCAGTAATTAAAAATAAATGGATAAATAAATAAATAAAATGAAGAGAGGCCTATTCCATGGTTTTGAAGGACAGCTCTAATTTGCCATGTGGAGACTTTCACTAACTATCAAAGTGTCTGATAAGCCCACTGTACTCAGAAATCACTTAGGCCCTCTCCCCTTTTTGAATGATTACCAAGAGGCATTGTAAACCCCAGGGGAGTCTTAGCTCCCAGACCCTGCCATTTACAGTGTAATGTAAGAAGTTCATTCCTGGAAGCAACATTGTTCATGGTGGTACCTTTCAGCATAGTGAAAACTCGAAAAATAGGGTGGTCTCAGCCAAGGGTCAAATTGCAGATACAGTGTTCTATGTATTTGGCAGTGCTCTGGAGACAAATACATAATCACAGAGGTATGCGATCTGGTCGGAAAATTCAGGCCAGATAGAATGACATGGGTAGAAATGCACACACACAAACACACATAACAATGAGCACTCTTATTTGTAAAAACCACATTAATGGATGGCAGCTCCCTACCTCTGAAGTGATTTATAAATTGAAATAATTGCCTCTTTGAACTGTTCAGATATTAATTGACCTATCACTAATGTACATACAGTCTCTAAACCATCCAAACATTACCTAAACATTTTATTCCCTTTATTCTGGAAATCCAAAAAACCACAAAAATAGGCTCTTTGTTCTGGTGCCAAGGGTCATAAAGGAAAAGCCATCATCTTTGATGACTTTGCAATTCTTATACTATTTCTTCATCAAATTAATTCTAAGTGAAATGGTGAGCACTCTGAGCTTGAATTAGTCTCCCCTCTGTGCTTCCTCTTTAACGGTCTCATCCCCAAGCACATAGATCTAGTTCTGACTCACATTTCTGGTAATGAGAGCAGGGCAATTCATTATTTTTTTAAATTAATCTTAGCTTTGGGTTCATACCACCATAGATTGGGGGTGCCTGGCATTTCCTTCCTAAGTAAAATGAGGGAGAAAGTAAATTGGCTGAGGCCCAGGTGTACATAGAATGTGGCATGCTTTTTGGGAACCTATTCTGTGAGGGTGATCTTGACCTACTTTGAAAGACAGGCAGAAAAGCATTGTGCTTAAGACAAGACTCTAGGGAAGTGGTTCTAAACCAGGGATGTTTACACACACACACATACACACACACACACACACATCGCTACCAAGGGAATTTGGGCAATGTCTGGAGACATTTGTGGTTGTTCCAACTTGTTGGGGAGGAAAGATTGCTGCTGGCATGTAATGAGTAGAAGTCAAGGATGCTGCTAAACATGCAATCCCAGGACAGCGCTGCACAACAAAGGATTATCCAGTCTAAAATGTCAGTAGTGCTGAGGCTGAGAAATCCTGCCCTGGAGTCTAATATACTTGAATTCACATTCAGCTTTGCTCTTTTATGGCTGTGTGACCTTGGGTAAATTTCTTGATCTCTCTGAAACTCCAGTTTCTCTTCTGTCAAATGGAGATAATTATGAAGTATGTTCTTTGATGGCATTCTGTCGAGACTGACATTTTAAGTGTCTAAAAATATATTCTATTTTAATTCACTTATTAGGACATTTTAAATGGAAATGCAAATTGCCACAATTTTAGGGGAAACTGTCAACTTTTAAATTTTACTCTCAAACTCAACTTTTATTTTCTATTTATACTAGTGCATAATAGAAAGATACAGAATGTATAATTCTCTATGTAAAATAAATTTTGCAATAATTGATTTTTCATTTGATGTGGCTAACTAATATTAATTTCAAAATCTCAAAGAATCATTCTGATTTGATTGAGTAACAGAAAAGGAACAATTATGAATATATGCTAAGCCAGAAATATACTAATGCTACTTGCTTTATTCAAGTAATAAAAAAGAAAAACTTTAGGTTTCCAGTGAGCAGACACAGACCTCTAAAAATGCCTAAGAAAGTGGGAAAAATGGAAATATCAATCATATTTGGATGTCTTTCTATGTGAAATTAACATATAATATCAGGTTAAGCAAATATGAATTCTATACAAAGTTTAATATTTATCTGAATAAGAAATCAGTTTGGACTTGTAACATGTTTATATAAAAAAGTTTCCTGAAATTGTTATTTAAAATAAGAAGTGTTTTGGTATTACATAGAAATAGTCTGCTAGTGTTTTATATCATCTCGGAATATACTGTCCCCAAATAATTTGATACATGAGAATCATGATCACCCAACACTTATTAATGACACAATTCCCACTTCTTCATGCTAGTTCTTATTTAATATGCTAAAAAAAAAGTCTTTTGGTCATTCTGCAGATATTTATTGGGTGTCAACTATGTGTTTTCACTGAGATGGGTACTAGGGATAGAATTTTGTCTTGGAACATATACATGGTCAGCAGACAGTGCAGCTTGAGGAGTGAGGACTCAGAATTCTAGAGTCAGAGAGATAGGTGGCTTGAGTTCTGACTGAGCCACGTATTAGCTGGTAACGCTTTGGCCACTTACTTAACCTGTCTGAGGCTGTTTCTTCAACTGAAAACTAGGCTGAAAAAGTATTCCTTATCTGTTTGCGGAGACCATGCTGATAAAAAGCACTGAGCATGGAGCACGCTACTTATTAAAAAAAAATTGCTCAAAAACGGTTAGCTATATAACTATAATTAATGACCACTTTGTCATTTCTATAGTCCAGAAATGGTCTGTTCTGGGAAAATGAAGGCTGGTTTTCTACATCTATCAGAGACTTTAAAAAGCATTGCGAACCAGAGGCTGAATAAACTATACTTCTTAACGTAATATGTACAAGCTTACCAAATGGAGCCAGCTGTTACAAAAAAGACCTAGGGTGGTGATGTTGCTTCTGTTTTTTAAAACTTCTAATGGCCAACTGGATGCTTAATCCAGTAGCTGTACAAGCTGCTCTGAGTTGCATTGTTTACATATTTTCCTTAGACATGGGTAGGATTATGAAACAAATCTTTCAGTATGCACACATTCAGAGCTGCTTTCTAACTGAAATTTAGAAAATAAATTTATTTCTTATAGACAGCTAGCTAATGACAAAATTTTAAATGGTTTTGAAGAAAAAATGCAAATTATATAATAAATAGAAATTTTTTATTAAAAACTAATGCTTATTTCTTATAGAAAATATAAAAAGCAAAAAAAAAAAGCAAAAATTCATCTTTAATCTCAATGACCAGGGATAACGTGTGTGTGTGCGTGTGTGTGTATGCATACACATAGAGTGTTACTTTGAATAAAATTTTCTTATTTCATTTAATACTGTATTGGGATCACTAAACATTACTATACTATAGCAGAAGTCAGCAAATCTTTCTATGAAGGGCCAAAATGTAAGAATGTTAGTTAGATTTTTTAGGCCTTGCAGTCTCTGTCACAACTACTTAATTCTGCCGTTGTAGTGGAAAAGCAGCCATAAACAATCTGTAAATGAATGAATGTGGCTGGGTTCCACACACTATGCACTGGATTCCTCCCCTAGCCTGCAGTTTGCTGATTTTAGTACACGAAAGAGCCTCATCAATAGTTCTAATGAATTATTTGATCGAATTACATTGGAGTGTCATCAATAGTCATATTTTATTATCATAGGGAAAATGTATTTTTTAAACCTCTGGGCCTTGGAGATTTCTTAAAGGATTGTCTTGTTAGTGCATATTTTGGGGAATTAGATATAAACAAACAACAACCAGGCATTAAATAAAAATAGTTTTCTTGAGGTCAATTAAAAAATGCAAGAACTCTGACACTGCCCATAATTAAGTGTATGCTTGTTTTACCACCATAATTTCCTAAATTCCTAATGTTGTTTTGGGAGCAGCATTCCCATGCAATGAAGGAAAATGCTGCCTGTTATTGCTGGCTAGGAAAGTCCTTCTATGTTATTACATAAATGGTATGAGTCTAAGCCTCTGCCACAGCTGCTATCGAGACCCAACCCCCTTCTCAAATGATAATATCGTTTGTTACTAGGCTGTTCTAATGGGGAGGAAAACATAGAGGCATGGGTTATAGATTGTGTTCCATGGGAAACAGACTCTGGGACAAATATTAGTATTTAGAAGGTTTATCAGGGATTCCTATTAGGATCAATACCTATGAATAGGAGCGAGATGGAAGTAGGATGGGGCAGAGAGAGAAGCTGGCCTGTGTTGCATTCTCAGCAAAGGCCACAGCTGAGCCCATGGGAAGCTTTGAAACCGGGGTAAACATGCAACATTGTCCTGATTTGGAGAGATGGGACCGAGCCTTTATCCATTGGTTATTGACTGAGTTTGGCCTCAGAAGGGAGAGTCAACTCTCCTCAGCATTCTTTTCCCAAAGGGGGCTGACAACCAAAGGTAGCCTTCTGGCATCACTCTCAGCCTCTGGGACACTAAGTCTTTCATTCCTGAAGGGGTTCCCAGGTGGTAAATCAAAGCATTTATCATCTCACAGGTTAAGTCCAGATGAGACTCTTGCCCAAATCAATGTTCCGTTCTTAGTTTGAAAAATCGATGTAGTGATGTTTGAGAGGCAGTGTGGATTTTAAGTCTGGTTTAATTAAACCATATGCCTTAATAATTTCATTGTAATCCTATGAATATCAAGACCTGCAAACCCTGTATGTGCAAGGCACTGCCGAACATATGTAAGTTAGATAAAAAAACAAATTCAAGACATAGGTTTTATCCTCTGGGAGCTTATAGCCTCTTTTGGAAATGCAAGAATATGAATTACAAGGTGAAATGGTGGCAGTATTGGGGATGATACAGCAATTCTTGGTTCTAAGAAACCATGGTTCACCCAACCTATATGCGTGCAGAAGAGTTCCCATTTTATTTTTTAATCCACTGCTCTTTAGAAATTCCTTAAAAAGTGTTATTAGTAGTAATCATTGCTTGATTTCTGTTGCAGGGAAGCTTGAAGCCCTAACAGAATGTAGATGTGTGGCAAGACTTGGAGACTGGCATCATGGCTAAGATTTGTTATTTCCAACAGGCACTTAGTTATTAGAAGTCCCCTGTGCCAGCTAATTCATCTCTCAGCGCCTTCTTTTGGATGTCACTTTTTTCTTCCCCTGATGATTATATATATTTTACCAGCATATTATAATACATTGCAGATATTACTCAGGGGCCACATTGAATAAAAATACTACATTAAAAATGTACTTCGACTCACAAATGAAATGCAGCTTCAGCTCTTTTTCACCTGCAAGTGAAAAATGAGGTCCCTCTACAGTTAAAAAGCCAAAGTAGGACTTTGTACTGGCACCCGGAGGGTTGTAGACCAAGTTTAAGATTGTGAAAAAAGTATATGTGGAATTCAAATAAGGGCAAAAGAGATCTCGTTCAGAACACATAAAATGCCAAAATAACTGCTTCTGTGAGACATATATGCAAGACATGTATAACCACATGAGATTTTGTAGTTTTTAAGAAATAGTGGACAGCAAATATGGTTTTCCCCAATAAGGCAATGCCACACCAATGGTTTCATTTACTCATCTACTTATTCATTTATTCATTGTTTCACTCAATAAAAGGCTGCTGTGTTACACATTTCCAAGCAACACCATTGATATCATTGTCTATGTGGGTGGTGTCCCTGGAGCTGGGCATTACACAGCCTGCCCAGCCATGTTCATTGACCCCGATTCAATGATATATACTGGATGAGTATGTGCCAGGCACTGTGCTAGACACTGAGAATAGAGCAGTGAGCAAGATGGACTTGGATCTTGCTCTCATTTATCTTTATTTTGAGGAAGTCGGACAAAAATAAGTAACTACAAAAACCAAGAAAAATGTAAACTAAGATAAGTCCTGTGACATATGTGGACAGGATTGTGTAAGAACCTCTAACAGGGAGACCTCCTACTCTGGGCTGGCAGGGAAGAAATTCTGAGGAAGCAACATTTAAGTTGAAGTCTGAAGGATAACTTTGGTTTTGAATGTGAAAACTGGTATTGGGAGGGATGT
>NW_006440638.1:15024334-15025682 GCF_000325575.1 Pteropus alecto | reverse complement strand
GAGGATAATAATTAGGTCAGGAAGGAGTATGGGATAGCCAAGGAATTGAACCAGACCAATGTGGCTACATTGTGGGTGCAGAAATGGGAAATGTAGGAGGTGGGCCTGGAAAGGTAGTTGGGGGCCTGACCTTACAGATCTTTGAAGAGTATGTTGAGAATTTTGGTCTTCATCCTAAGAAAAATTGGAAGATATTAAATGTCCTATGCAGGAGAATGACTTTTATGTAAGTCATGCTCCTGTGTTTTGGAGAAAATTTGACATGAACAAGAAAATATGTGGTTGACAATGTGGGAGCTGTTTCAGTAGAACAAGTGAGAGATGATGGTGGCTTGTCTAGCGCAATGCCAAAAAGGATGGGAAGAAGTGAAGAGATCGAAGATATTTTCAAATAAAATGTCTTAACTTAATCTCATTCTATTTGCTGACCATTACCACTGAGTTCTTTTGACCTGTGAGTACTCTTAAACAACATTGAATATCGACTATTGTGAGTGACTGTGAAAAGCAGAATTATTTGATGTTAACATCAAAGACCCTTGCAATCAAATGTTGGTTTGCCTATTAATATATCATGTAGTCAATAAAATAGCCATTACCCTTTTATTTATCAGAAGCCTGTCTGACAACCTAAAATCTATTAATTTATTCATTCTTTCACTCAATAATCCCTCCTTCATCTTCCATAACACATAGTACCTACTCATCTGAGATTGTGGTCAAGGTGCAAAGAAATAATACATATCTAAAGCACTGCTGTATCATAATTTTTGTGAGCTACTTTTTACTACTGCTATTATTCATACCTGTATTTTATTGGGATTTTAGAATGAGAATTAATCATGTTCTTTTCCCTCTAAGACATTGCCGATTTTAAGAACATGGGTTGGCTTCTTTGCCCACCTCTGCCAAATGTAGTGATTGGTATACCTAACCAAAGGAAATCTGCCCATCTGCACATCAAAATTGCTCTTGTGCCTTCACCAAGGACACAGAGGGTATGAGCAAAGCCTGGACCCTGCCTTGACCCAGGAATGCTTACATCATGGAAGAACTGAGCAGAACACTGTCACTTCTCAGGTGAATCGTAGAGCAGAGAAACTAAGAGCACAGATCCTGGAGTTAGATTGTATGAATAAATCTGGCCATGTGATTTATTAGCCAAGGAGCAAAGCAAGTCTCATAAGTTTTCTGTGACTCAGTCTTCTTATCTATAAGATAGGAATGATAATAGTACTACCCCATAGGACTGTCATGAGGGTTAAATAAATGAAAATGGTGGTGTCTGGCACATAGAAACTCTAATATATGTTTGTCATTATCAATACCTGAAAAAGACCCCCTTGCT
>NW_006440638.1:15002729-15024298 GCF_000325575.1 Pteropus alecto | reverse complement strand
GCAAATGAGGAGCAAGTTCTTTTTAAAGAAAAGTATTGCTCCTATGCATTTTTTTTTCTTGGGGCATGTGGTGTAAAGCCCTTTTTCTATGGGAACACTGAGCAGAGGGGAGCAAGGGTTTACCTCCCATACATTCTATTATTTGACATAGTCTTCTTATGGCCTTGAATCTGTCCTAGCTTTCCAGGACCCTGTTTCTACCTGGAAAGAAGGGACTTTCATGTTACAGCCTTATGTAACATGTACTGTGCTTTGCATCCAATAAGCACTCGATCAGTGCTTGATAGATTTGAACATGAGCATTTTTCTCTGAGTGATTTTGTTCTTAATGGACTCAATCTTGAGGGGCTGTTGCCTAGCAACAAAACACAGGCCCCAAACAGGAAATGTGAGGTTCTCATTTGTCTGCTCCCTTCCTTCAGAACAATCTAGCCGTCTGGATCCTGATTTTCAAGATGACCTGGAAATATAGGATACCTGAAACTAACAAAAATTTTCTTAGCACAGGGCAAACACTTTTTATAGTCACCTTCCTCACTTGCACTGATCTAGAATTTTTTTTTTTTCCCTGATCTGGAATTTCTGGGTTTCTTTATCCAAAGCAGAAACAAAGAATTTAGAAAAAGTTTATTATAAGAGCAATACCTTAATTTATTTGTTTCCTTGATTCATATGCTCATAAATTAGATTTAGTTAAATGTACAACATAGAGGAAAGATTAAGTAAAATACAGGATACCAATTACACCAAGAACATTAGTAAATATGAAGATTGTGTTACTACGTAGAAAATACTCACAAAAAATACTGAGTAGAGCAGAGTACCAAACTGAAGGCATACTATGTTTCTAAAATGAGAAATATATTTTTTCTTTATTGTACTAGTTACTCTCTGAAATTATCTGTTTGCTGTTTATTACCTGCCTCCTCTATTTGCACTGTATGTTCAATGGGACTTTATCTATTTGGTTTATCTCTGTACCTACATGGCCTTGTGGCAGGTTTTGTCAAACTGTGGCCAGCTGATCAAATCTGACCCACTGCCTGTTTTGTGAATAAAGTTTTATTAGAACACCACTAGTTTTGTTTACATATTGTCTATGGCTGTTTTGCCCCATAACAGAGACCGTGTGGACTTCAAAGCTTAAATCTTTTACTCGGTGGCTCACTATGAAAAACGTTTGCTGATTTCTGGCCTAAACCACTAACTGACGCATATTAAGTACTTAATAAACACTTGTAGAATGAATGAATAAAAGAATATATGTGGATAAAGAGTGGAAGAAAATGTAAAAAACAAAAACAGTGTACTATAGAGATAAGACTATACTTGAAAAAAAAATTTCTTTTTAAATCCTATAATATTTGTTTAAGAATGCCATTTAAAAGAGCAGAAACAAAATTTTAAATGTAAGACCACAACCTTCGTAGATTATTGGGAATATAGTTTTGAGGTCTTATGGTTCAAGAATTGCTGCAATTCTAGATTATTGAGCTGTTTGCTCATGTTTTCATTTTCAGTTCAAAAGCAAAGCTCCCTCATTACTAATTATCCTTCTAATTGTGAGCTAACAGTGGAGAAAGCCAGCCAGTGGGGAGTACTGGAGAAGCTATTTCATAGCAGACTATGCGGGTTGTTCAAACACAAATGCAACAGACCCGACTTATGTAGTAATGTAAATAATATTTACCAAACTGGTCATTTATCAAAATTAAATTGATCCAAAGCCTTATAAGCTTTGGTTATCTTAGTTCTGACTCCAGATATAACATTTACCTGATAACTCACAGAGCTCCCAGGCCAACTCCTTCCTCCTTGCTTAGCTCTTCCTGGCCTTCGAAAGCAGCCTTCTTTGTTTAAAACTCAATTTGTTAACCAAGAAAAAGCAATGAGCCTTTACATTTATAAAAGACCAAGAAAAGAAAATAGGAGAAGAGACATTCTATTTGTTTCACAAAAGGATGAAAATTGGTCTCCCTCATCCCCTCACTTCCATCTCCATATTTCTTTGAGTTTGGTTAGCTCTTTTATAACTATTTGCTCATTTGCTTAATGCTCCTTTAGGGGCCTTTCCAACTAGTAGCACAAGCCAAAAGAAGAGAAGCAATCTATTCACCAAAAGTTTGCATTTTTAAAAGACATTTTGCACACTCCATTTCACAAAGAAACAATGGCTGTAAGAGCTATGGGACATTAATTTTTCACATATTCAAGATATTCATCTTTAATACACATGGCCATAGGTTCAAAAAGTAATGTTAAACTGTGTATGTTGGCCAGAGTAATGCTATTCAAGACTTCCTTTTAGTTCTCTGTTGCAAAGGAGTGTTACCCCACTGTGTTCAGTGTTTTCCTTTGCATTTCAAAGCCCTGGAATCAAATATAATTGAGGTTGCATATTGGATTTTTGGGGGAGATGTGCATTTTTGTGAATTTACATGCATTTATATCCTTAATGAACAGTGGTAATGTTTTTCTAAAGTAACTCAACAACCTTTTTTGCCAAAAGTTAGTAAAAGTTCACAATGCCCCAGAAAGAGGCCTGGCCACCTGACTGACTTCATTAAATATGGCTGCCTCCCCGCTCTCAGAGCTCCCATTTGTAATTAATCATTAAAACAGCTAGATTAAGTAGGATACAATTATGATGAAGGGTCACCTTGCTTTTTCTGGAAGAGAGAATCAAAATGATTCTTAAGCTCAAAGTGATACAGCTCTTTGTAAACGTTTCCTTCAGAAATGACCTTTCTAGACTGGAGAGGTGAAATGTCTTAGACTTAACAAGACAAAGCAGCAGCCCCAGTAAAATAACACTGATGTATATAAACACACAGAGAATGAAGAGGCCAAGTAGGACAGAATGTCAAAGACACAGAAAAGGTCATGCCAACAGAAATGGAGTAGGGATGCTATTTGTGAATCTACTTTATAAAAGACATATTTTCTTACTTCAGTAACATATCTTTCTACACAATTTTAAATGTAGGATATTACTTAAGCCTCTTTTTTGTCCATATCTAAAGCTACAGGAAGTCCAGCAGCCATGTACTCTGCTTTTATTAGGTTGAGTATATCCAGATGATTTTAATAAAGTTTTAAAAGGACATTAGTTTCCTGCTATTTCAATGAAAACCACTTGCCAGATGAATTTAAAGCGATAGATCTATTTCTTGTCAACACATGCCCTTTTTATGCAAATACGTAATGTTTTTATGATAGCCAACAAAACAGCACACAAACACAGTCAACTGCATGCGAATAGGAGAAAAATGTCATCATCGTATATGTTTAAGGATGAAGAAATGGAGAGTGTGATGGGTACCAGAGTGTGCTGCCCAGATATTCCTTGAGGACTGAAGTTCTTGTTACCTCAATCACTGAGAGTTTGGAGTCCTGGCTACAGGAGTCTCTCTCTGGAAATTATCAGCCAGAGAGGGTCTTGTCATAGGTTATGCCTGTTCTCCAAGGACGCTCACAATCTAGTGACTGGCTAATATGTATATGTGGGTGGGAGGACAGGGAGAAGTCTATAAAGGCCTTGTCCTCTGACATGAGGTGACCTTCAGGACCATCCCAGCTAGAAGCAACTGAGGCCTTCATTGTGACTATACTGCAGTTCAGTATCTCCTTGGGCCCAGTTCTACATCTTGTGATCTCCCACAGGGTTTAATCTTAAGAGCACTGCATGCAAATCTTCCCCTCAGAGCCAATTTTCCAGGCAACCCAATGTAAGATGGTAAAGAATGTTTCTTCCTAATTTCTTTCACATTGATTTTATTTTTAGCTTTCTATTATGGAAATATGCAAACATACACAAAAGCCAAGAAAATAATATAACTCATCAACCTTATCAACATCTTGCCATTCTTGTTTCATCTAATCCTTTTTAAAAACTGCATTCTTTTAATGTAAATCATTTTACCCATAAATACTTCAATATGAAGTATTTACAGATTTTTTAAAAAAGCAATAGCCATAATGCTACTAAAACATAAAGTTAACTATAATGCTTTAAAACCATCAAAAACCTAATTTTTAAATTTAATTTTTTTTTTTTTTTTTTTTTTACCATACACATTGATTTGTGAATTTCTGTTTCCACTTTAAGGACTCACTCTCAGGTAATCATGGACCCTAGCCAAGACCCTTATCCTGGCCTTCTATTTGGTCTTCTAGTCTCCATTATCACCTCCCTCTTAGGAAGCCTTTACCACTGTTGTCAGATCAGTTTTCCTAAGTTTTGCTCCATCGTTATTCCCCATCACCAATAGCATTGTTTCTCAAAGTATGACCTATGGAACACTATTCTGTCGATTGCTTTTTAAGAAAGAAAAAATGTAATAAAATGGATATTCTGTGATCAAATAAATCTTAGAAACGCTGTGATTTTATCTCCTTCTTGGATGTTCATAATGCATACTAGCCTATTCAAGGCTTTGAGCAGTCCTGCAGTAAAGAACCTGTCAAACCTTTTTAATTCAGTATCTTACAGTCCTATTTGGCTATACAACACTGTGTTTAATCCATGTTAACAACCAGTAGAAACTGTGCTCTATGGAATACTCCCTGGGAATTGCTGGCTTCCTGGAATGGCATTCAAGGCCCTCTGTAGACTGACCCTAGCTGTATCCTCCAAAGACTAGGACTAGAATTTTCTTTTAACTTCCTCTTTGGCCCATTAGTTCCCTCTGTCTTAGACAGTCTTTTTGTTGAATCTCTTTTTGTTGTTATTATAATCCATCACATGCTTCAAATCCCAGATTCTCTAGAAGACTTATACAAATCTACCACCAGAATCAATATTTTCTTTCTCTGAATTCTCAAAGTGGCTGTGCAATATATAGCAGTGTTGGAGACATCAGGCTCAGAATCATTGTTTTGCATGTTACCAGCAATAGGACTTTCTCATCTACAAAATGATAATAATGTGGCATTTACCACCATAGAATTGTTTTGTAGGTTAAATAAGAGAATGAATACAGGTGCTCTTAAAACTAAGGTCTTGAAGTCAGGAATTGTGTAGAATTAAGCTTTGTAGTTTCTGATGAAAATTGTACAGTTTTGAGTCAGGTAGATCTTGATTCATGTTTGCTGGATTATTATACTTGACTGTCAACAGAGATTCTGAATCATGCATTACCTTCATAACATAACATTGATGAGATAAATTGTCTATGCCTTTGGAAGGTAATTCTGTGTTTTAGGCTGTGATAATTCATCCTAGTTGTGCCCTGATATACTGTATGGGCTTTGGAAGGTAATCTACCCTTTCTGGAGCTCAGTTTCCAGATTTGTAAAATTTAAGGGACTGGGCTAAATCAATGACTCTCAAAATTTTTTTTAAACCACCAAGAACCCTTGACAATTAGTTCTTCCATAATTTGACAGACTTTTTTTTTTTTTTTTAAAAAAAGCAAACCGTACTAATTGAAGTAATAATCAATGACCTTCTTATTTTTTCTAATCAAAGTCATAAAAAATAATTTTATTTGCTTGTTCAGTCTTATCATAGATAAGTGGACAGTTTCCCACTGGAATTTCTATAATATTGAACTATAGTACTTAGGCACAGATTTTGGCTTTGACATATAAGAAACATAAGATAGCAACTCTATTCTTAATAATTTTTATAGTGCCTTTTTGCTTAAAAATTCTATGATCCTCTGAGACTAATCAGGCCATTCAAAATGCAGTTCTTACATGGTTTATTCATCTTTTCTGTATGTGTTTATGTAGCTTTTGTTATTGTTGTGAAGGGACCAAAGATGTGGAACCCAATGTGGAGGAATAGGCTTCTCAGCCTGAGTAATGAATAGGCATCTTCTAGAGAAATAAGGCAATGAGAGAGTGGAGTAGGAACAGCGATCTGCTGACCTGGGCAGAAGGAACTGGTATATAGACCCAAAACAAGAGAGATCAGAGAAAGTTTGGTACTTTGGGGAACTCTTTGTGAGAGTGTATGTGCACATCTGTACTGGGTCAAAATGTAAAATGTATCTCTATGCATTGAGGTCAAAAAAGTTTGCTTAACATGATTTCACGCTTCAGGAAGCTTTCTTACAAATACCTGCTACAAGTCACCATGGGTACCAGGTGGTAGACATCAACAAAGTAGCACAAACCCATCTCTCCCACTAAAACATGGGGCTCAAGAGAGCATGTCTTATTGTTGATGTGTTAGAATCTACCAACAAGTTCATAGTAAAAGAAGGACTTCCCTCGGAAAACCCAGAAATGGATGGCTTCAGAAAGACGCATCAGTTTAGTGAAATTCATGTTTGTCAGTGGAAGTTCTGGGCCATTTTTATGGTGTTAGATATTTGTGGTCTCCTCAACTTCCTGTGGTTCAGGCACTTTTTTGCTTAGCATCTACCATGGGAGAGCTGGGACCTGCCATCTGTGCTGGGAACTTCAAAGATGTATTTTGGTTTACATTCTGTTACAATGAAGTCAATGCAAATTGTTTTTATGTTGTTTAAATTTTTGTATTTTACTTGTTTTTGGAAGGGGGAGAACAGGGGAGTGAACAAGTACCAGCCGTAGTTTAATATGGTGTTGGTCTGACTTAAAAAAAAAAAAAAGAAGTCCAACAGATGTTAATTTTGATTCATTGTTTTCTGTGGGAATCTACTTTTTACTGGTCTTCAAATTCTTAGATCTAGATATTTCTCACTAGAGGAAAATGCTAAATTTCCATTTAGATATATTCACTTAACAGTGGCAACGTGCCATACCTTCTTTCCTTTCCTTATTTTTTTAGAAATAGCACAAACACTTCCTCGAGCTTGAGGCTGACCTGAACTTTATTCAATAGCCATTCAAAGGTCAACTGAAAAACAATATTTCTCATGGAGGAAAAGGCTCTCCATCAGAGTTTAGAGTGAACCAGAGTGACCTTAGAGTAAACTTAATCCAATTCCTACTAATTTTACAGATGAAGCAGTTGAGCTTCAGAGAAGTGACATGAATTGCCCAAGAACATGAACTCATTAGTGGCACAGCCAGACCTAGAACTGAGCTCAGGAGAACCAGGTAAGACTCCTTCCATTTGGCATAACTGCCTCTTCAAATGCTGGGCAAAAGCTCCTCCAAGATAGTGGTTCCATGGAAAACATTGGTCATGCAGTCCGATAAAAGTCTCTGTACATTTTGTTCCTGACAAGAAAATTTAAAAAGTAATTGATGTTGAAGAACTGAACATTTTATTTATTGGTTAACTTAGTTTATTTCTGTAGTATAAATCTCTAGAGAAAACTGGTAGTTTATTAAAGTTATTTACTGTGACGAATAAAAAGATGAAAGGAAGTTTCCTGAGAATAGTCAATCCTTCTTATGTGATGATTTATGGAATGTTTCCCCTAGAATTATGATTATTGGGAATGTATAAATTATAATAAGAGAAATTATCCTAATCACACACTAGAAGATGGAATCGAGGAAGGGAAATTTCTAATAATTTAGGTCAGAGTTTCTCAACTTTGGCACTATTAACATTTTGGAACCGATAATTCTTTGTTGTGGAGGGCTAACCTGTGATTGTAGGGTATTTAGCAGTATCTGGCCTTTACCCAGTAGATGCCAGTAACATACCCACAGTTGTGACAACCAAAATTGTCTCCAGACCTTGCCAAATGTCCCCTAAGGGGTGAAATTGCCCCAGTTGAGAATCACTAATTTAGATAAGTCTGGATGTTTAAACTTTAAGGGAATAGTTCCTTTGCTAGGAGAGAGAAACAGAGGGAGAGAGAGAGAGGGAAAGAAGAAGAGAAGAAGAGAGAGAGAGAGAGAGAGGGAAAGAAGGAGAGAAGAAGAGAGAGAGAGAGAGAGAGAATAGAGATGAGTATTATTCTTTCTAATTATAAATATAATAAATACTTATATTTATAAAATATGGAAACATGTGATTTAAATAATACCAAATTACCTCAGGTCAGTCTCAGCGTGTTGTCACAGTCAACAAAGTCGTAAGTATGACATTCAAAAATCAATGAAAATAAATTTAGCTCTCTACCAAAATCTCCCCAAGAGATGTAGAAACAGAAAATGTAATTCATAACCCCTAAAATACTCGTAAATCCCTCTTTAAATATCTATTTATTTCTCTTATTACAGCGGTTGCTCTTTCATAATCTCTTTTCTCTCTCAAACGCAACCCCAAACTCTGGCCCTTGCTGGCTTTTTTTGTCTCCTCTCCCGCCCACGCTTTAGTCTCTGCCAACTCAGTTCTTCCACATGTGGTTCTTTGGTCTTTCTGGTCTAGACCTACGTAACTTCTTACCACGTTGCTGCCTCACCCATTGCCTAGATCCACACAACTAAAGACCTAGAGCCCAGGCAAATACTAAATCTTCCTTGGAATGTTCTGAGATGAGGGAAAGTTTTAAATCCTTACATACGACTATTTTTATTCCAGTCGTGCTAGAAAGAATAATGATCATTAGCAATTCCACTATTCACAAACTCCACAGTTAATAATCTGGTGTATATCTAGGTAGGTGATTTTGACACCTGAAGCTGTAAGAAGAGAATCAAGATGAAAACATATAGTTTGCATTCCCTGGTTATAGAGGGAAAATAAGATGACCTCTGCTTCCATTTCCTTTTTTTCCTATTGAATTTTGAGGCTGACTTTAAGATGTTTTCATCATCATCATTATCTTCCTCCCCTTCCTCCTTCTCCTCCTCCTCCTCATCATCATTTGTTAAGCACTTACTATGTGCCACAGAATAAGTATTTTACAAGAATGTCATACTTAACTTTCATTACAACTAGTAACACAGGTGCTATTAGTATTTCCAATTGACTGGTAAGGAAATTGAGTCTCACAGTAGTTATATAAGCTACTCAGGACTACATAGCTATTAATTTTTTATTTGTAAGTGGAAGAACAATTCCCATGCTCAGGAATCTCTGGCTTCACTTCTTTTGCCATGTGTCTGTCTTTGAACACCTGCTGGGGTAGGTAGCCAGGTGAGAAATATCTGCTACCATTTCCACCCATCCTCCAACAAGGTCCATAAACGGCTGAAAGAGAGCTGGTTAGGTGAGCAATAGGAAACCCTTTGCCCATGATTTATTTGGTAAGAACCTATCCAAATATTCTTCCCCAGGCACATCACTCATACATGCTCTATCTTTGGAGGCGTCTCATGGTCTCACTACTCAGAGTATGCTCCACAGACCTGCAATATCAATGTCACTTGGGAATTTGTGAGAAATGCAGAATCTTGGGCAGCCTCCAGACCTACTGAAAAGTTTCCCAGGGGATCTGAATATAGTGCCCTCAGGATATGAGAAGGTGGTCCCAAAACAAATCTTCCACGGTCCAGTGGTCTGCAAAAGATCATACTTCAGTTTCGCTTGGTAGGCCTGAGAAACCACAGGTTGCTGAGCCTCCTCTTTGTTCTAGTGTTTTGGGTTCAGTAGATCTGGGGTGGGACCCAAGAATTTGCAATTTTAACAAGTTCTAAGGTGGGCTGGGGGCTACAGTTTGTGAACCATTACTACAGTCAAATAAATTACGAAGCTGCTAAAAGTTAAACTAAACAGTTGATTTTCTAAAAGGTCTCAGAGTTGTTACTTGGTTTCTCAAACTCCTGGGCCATTGAAATCATTTTATTTTATTTTATTTGGAGGGAAAGGCAAATTATCACTATAGATTAGTGTTCCACATAATGAACTTTGGGAACCACTGCTCTGGAAACAATAAAGTCTGGAATTTTTGACTAAAACAAAAAGAAAAAACAAAAACCTGAATGTAGTAAAATGACTTCTTCGGTTGGGTGAGGGGTAGTCTTGGTTTGGTGTAATGTCAGCACAGCTGTTGTGTCTTGTAGCAAATGAATAGCACATTTCTCCAAGGGATTTGTACAGATTGAAAATAAATTATTGAGATTCACATAACATAGACAAGGAATTAAAAAAGGACAAAAAATATATCTGCAATGACATTTGAATTGCTGTTTTATCCCCACCATTGAAATACAAGCCAAGAATAAAACATTGATTAAATAGAAAGCATTGACATTTTACTCCTGTGGTGCTGGATACCAGCCTAGACAAAGAGCCGGTTAAATTTGAAAGACAAAGAGTCCTTTTGTGAGGCAGTAAGTTCATCTGGGAGAAATATTAAGTGAAGTCTCAAAGGAGAGAGTTCTCCAATGTCTTTACCTCCAACATTCATTGAGAGGCAATAGGTAAAATCATATTCAAAATATAAGAGAGTAGAAGGATGAAGGAATTTATTAAAAGATGGAATTGGGATACACATAAAACTCAATTTTTGCCTCCACTGAGGGAAATTTATATTAGGAAATGAAAATTACAATGAACAATGAAATATGAGTAAGAAGATACATTCTTCTGAGCAAACAAAACATAAAATGTCAAGTTTATCATATTCTTTATCGGTAAGAGATATAGCAGTGGACAAAATGGACATTTTTGTCTACTCTCAAAGATCTGTAAGTAGTACAAGCTTAAAAGTAATAAAACAATAAATTAAATAAGTATTATCTTTAAAGATAAACAAAAAGAGGGTTTGAATAGGGTTTGGTTACATTTGCTTTAGAAAGTGTTCAGAGAAATCTTCTCAGATTATTTATTTGAGCTAAGGAAGAAGAGAATAGAAGAAATGACCTATATAAATGTTTGAGTAAAAAACATTTTGGAAATCCAGAATAGTGTATAAATAGGACTATAATTGGGAACGAAATCGGGGAATATATAGAACTAAAAGGAGACCACATTAATTGAACACTTGCTTTGTACAAATGACCACATTAAGCTGCATGTGTGAGTGTGTGCCTGTGCATGTGTCAGGCTGGAGTGCAGGGGCGGGATAGTATTCAAGATTAAGTTGCACCTTGGCCTCCTGATTTTGGCTATTTTATTTCTCATGATTCATTTACTCAGCCCTGAAATGCTCCAAGTTGGTTTCTGCCATTTTAATACAGAACAAATAAATCATTTGACTGGCTCCAGTTCTACATGTAGAGTCAGGTATAGTGTTAGTAATTGTTGTTCTTGATAAAATATTCTTTTATATCTCCTGCCTGTAGTTAAGAGCTATTCTTTGACATTCAGGCTAAATTCAATTTGGGGCAAAAAACTCTAATGATTTAAAGTTGCCCAACAACATTGTCTTTAAAGAGACTTATCACATCTATTCATAATAGTGCTACCATGATTAAAGAGGCTTTGGACCAATATCGGAGAATATTGAGTTTATATTGACTCAAATTCCTTCTCCTTGTTACCTATTACTGTAAAAGAGTTTCAGATAAATAGATATATTAGGTAGATTTTAAATATAAAGAAATGATTGGTTGAGATATTTATTAAGATACAGATAAAGATTTCTTAACTCCAGACTTACAAAAGTGCGTATGCAAAAGATATAAATATATCTAGAAATGACTTTACTGGAAGAACATTTTAGAAAGTGGATTGCCGAAGATTATTTTTGCATTATTTAATGTAACTAAAATGAAAATACAAAGCATGCAGAAAGATCCCAAAAGCCTGGGGTTAATTATCAAATTGTTTTCCTCAAGTCTCACAAGGTATTCATTCCTGCAAGACAAAGAGAGCTGGCAAGGGAATTCAAAGAGAGCAAGACAGCTCAGATTTTTAGAAAGGAAGAATTTATCTCTCCTCCTGAGATCTCCAATACTATGAGTCTGAGCCTTTGCCTTCTAAGAAGTTCAAATTCTTGAAATAGAAACGCTTCCACTGCCATAGGAGAGCACAGGCCATATGATTACTTCATCAGTCGGAAGTCCCAAATATTATATTTGCTATGTGCTTTTAAGTGGCATCAAGTTAATCAAAGCTGGCTGAAATCATTCAAAGAAGAGGCAAAAATCTGCTTTTCTTTTACTTTCTTGCAAATGGCCTGATTGTGTAATCATACCCCAGCTGAATCTGGCATGTGTTGTTAGAGGAATTATCTCCTCATTAAAAACAAATCTTAATAGGCCTAATTTGAAGGCTGCTTTTGTCTGAAACTTGATCAACAGGCTAATGACTGTGAGCTGTGCTAAACAGAGAGAGAGTCAAAGAAAGTCAGAGACATTAAACAGTGCCGATTACAGTCACATTAGAGTGCTTTTGATATGCAAATAAGCATACCAGGCAAAAAATAAAAATATAAATGGGCTTGCTCCTAAGATTCTCTCCTTAGGGCATGCAGAAAAACCTAAGTCTGTAAGAAATGATTCGGTTTTGAGAGACATAATTACTCTTTTTAGGGCCTTACTCTCCTTAGTTGTAAAATGGGGATAATAATGTCTACAATTATTATAATAGGGTAGTTATAAGGATGAAATGAATTAATGTATGGAAAGCATTTAGAATAGTGTCTAGGTTTCTAATTCATCCAGCCCAGTTAATGATAACACTTACTATAAAGTTTAGCTACTATTATTGGTTTTGTTATTATTATTGGCATTTTTTTCCTATTCTATATCAATAAGAATACCAGTCATAGACTCACAGAGTTTTGGAACTTGAAAAAATTTAGGATATTGTTTCCAGAACTATATTCCATGAATATTCACTGTTATTTGAGATACTACTACTATGAAAATGGGTTTCTCTGTTCAATCACTTTGGGGAAATGCTAGGTTAATAAAATAAAACTGTAGAGCTTTTCAGAGTCTTTAATATGCCAACAATATGAATCTCAAAGAGGATGATAGTCTACTCATAGTCTTTCCTATATTTATATGACCCCAAACCCATTTTTCATAGACTCTTTCATAACTCCTTAAGGAAAATTAGTTCTCGAAGAAAATTACAGATGACAACTCAGTGATGTCCAAAGAGGAACATAACTTCTCCTAGACCCTGAGCTAGTTAGGGGCAGAGTCAGGACTTAAGGTTGGGTCTGCTGGTGCCTTCTCTAGGACGCTTTGCCTGAAGCTCACAGCTTGTTCTGTCCTGCATTTCTACAGGAAAAGATCTTGTGTGAAATGAGAGGTAAGGTCTGCTAGTTGAAAACATGGACTTGGTTTAAGTGCCCACTTCCCACTCTATGATCTCATGCAAGTTATTTCACTTTCCTGGGTCTCATTTTTTTTCTCCTCTGAAAATGGGGATAATGACTTCACCTGCCTGTGGGGTTGTTGAGAATTTAAATGACATAATGTATGTGAAGCACTTATATTAATTATAAATAGTATATCATTGTTCCTGGAACATGGAAAGTGTTCAAAATGTGTTGCCAGTTTATTGATAAACAGCAATTTTTAAAGGGAGCAGGTACCATAGTAGGGAGGGAGATCTGATGACAAATGATTGCTGTCAACTTCTTTTTAAGAGTTTGTCAGCAGAAGCTCCTCTAAAATGCTCTACTGTGAGCAATGCTAAAAAGCACTCTATACCAGGAACCAGGCAGGAAACAAATCACCACCTTCCCCTGTATATCGGATGGCCAGTAGAAAAGAACTGTTAACCTCTCCAGTGAGGGGATGAGATTCTAGTATAGGCTTGGGGTCCTCAGATTCTAGTGCAGGAATTTTTCAGACAGGAAACATCCGAAGGCCCCATACCAATGCTACTCAGGCTAGACGTGACACAATGGGCCATGGATCAGGCTTTTCAGTGAACTTTCTGTAACCAGTTCACGATGAAGTAAATATAAACACTAAGAGTCAGCATTGGGAAACTTCTATAGCAGTTTGCAGAGTAATTTATGTCTCTGCACATGCTGAGTCCAAATCCTTTCTAAATGGGGCTTGTATTTGAATACCTTTGAATTATTTCATTTTCTAGTAATTTATTTGTATGGTATTTTACAAAAGCATCAGTCCAGGACAGATTGAATACTAAAACAAAATACAATAAAATAAAACTTGTTCTTTACCTTAGATAGAATTACTCTAAAACAGTTCTCAAAAATGTGGTCTCAGACCAGCAGTATTAACATCGTTTGGGAACCTGTGAGAAATGCAATTCTTGGTTCCACCCTAGACCTACTGTATTAGGAATTCTGGGGTAGGGCCCAGTGATCTTTATTTTAACAAGCCCTTCAGGTGATTCATATAAACACCAAAATTTTAGAAGCATTGAGAACATATCCAGGATAATTCTAACTTCTTTGAAATTTAAAAGAGCAGGAATAGGAATTATATCCTGAACTATGGTTTGCAAAAATAATATGACATGATTTCTCTAAAGTAAAATTAAATTTTACTCTGAACTGCCATTCATTCAGGTTGGAAGTAATTTCAATGTCAGTTAGCATTAGGTTCAGTTATAGGCAATGGAGGCCCAAAATAACAGGGGTCTAATCAATAAGGTTTTTTTTGAAAACAAAAGCCAGGCATCAAGAGCTCTCTACTTTCTGACTTACAGTCCAAATTCCTGAAACAAGAGGACACAGAGGTCTGCCTATTTTTTTTTTAACAGAATAGGAAAAACTCAGGGAGAACCCAAAACAAGACTGTAACATACTATCCTGCTGTATCAACAATAATATTTAATCATCCTCTGTGGTAATCCCGAACCTGGACCTAAGAGGTTTAAAGACCACTCTGAATACCTGGGAGTCGTTTATACATCCGGTAGCTCCCCACCCCACCCCTTTTAGCCATTGTCTGCTCCTTCATAGGTTTTGGAACCCAAATTATGTTTTTCTCATCCTCAGTGGTCTTGTCAAGAATTTTCTCACTTGTCATAGATTTTTATTCTCTTAGTGCATTTCTTTGTAATGGGAACACTCAATCAAAAAAGTTGGGTGGAAACATATTTTACAAATTCATTCTCATGCCCCTAGCATTGAAGTCAATCTCTGATTGAAAAATTAGTCTCCAGGGGAAAGTAATTAGATCTTGAGACTGACGCTTTGTGCATTCTCTTTCTCTTTTGTTTCTTTCAAGTCTTCCATATTTCTATAGGTTCCTATTTCATTGTTTCCAGTTTGTAACTGGAGATTTCATACTTCCATTGGTCTAGGCTACTAGCAACAATGCTTATATAGTGATATTTTTAAAAATATAAGTGAAAACATGGGCAATTAGAATGAATCGTCATATATATCCCAATGTCTACTACTTTGTCTAATGAATTATGTAATATTTTTAGTGTTAGAGAATCAATTATATAATTGTTCTGTATTCATTTATTTGTAAAGTTTTCAAAGATTCAGAAGACCAGATTTGATTTACTCCTATTTGTTTCCCAGTGTCATCTCTGTTCCATTATGTGAATCTCCACCTATTTTTCAGTCAGAAAATCCCCAGAAAATATGTTTCTGAATTTAAATATATTTGAAGTTCTTTTTTCTCTGATCCTTGTTTACTTCTCTACAAAGATTTCCAGAGGAAAATAGAAAAAAAATGTCAATCCTATCAAATATTATATGATCTACATTAATTTTATAGGAATAACTTGTTATTTAATTTGGATATCAACCTCATTCTTCACTTCTTTTTACTTTTCATACTCTATTATACTTTTTACCTCATTTTTCTTGCTTAGCTTTAAAGAAGAATAAAATCGCTTGGAATTCTACTCACAGACATCCACTTTTGAATATTTAGGTTCATTTCTTTCCATTTAATCTCAAAGAAAGACATCATTTTAGAAACACTGCCTTTATTTTTTAATATCTACATGCATCTGGCTTATATCTATATGAATTCTTTTTTTCTCATTTGTAAAGCAATACATATTTGTTTTCACAAACACAAACCAGATAAAATGCATACGGAAAAAATCGGCTGTTTTCTTGCCAAATCTTTGGAGCTATTTGCCCAAAGTTCAGGCAGTTGTGCTTGGCTTTAGTAACTATTGGTTGGCTGTTAGTGAAACTTCTGCCAAATTATTGAGAGGGCAAATAGTTCTCTAGGGCCCCCAGGTCAATTTGGATAGGTCCTTTATGAATTTCCAGATAACATTTTAAATATATGTTGTTTTGCAACACCTTTCTCTAGTTAAGTAGTATCAAAACTTACTCTTCTCGCTTTGATAGAGAAAATTGCAACAGGGTAGCCTAGTTAATTGAATGTGAAATTAAAATTTTTATGTTTTAATGTTTCTATTCAACAAAATGCATTAAACAACTTTTTTTTTTTAAATAAAGAAAAATCTGAAGTGTGAAGTCAAGAAGAGAAATTGCACACGTTTTTCACATGAGGCGCAAACAAAACCATATGAATTAAGTATACTAATCAGCTATATTCCCACACACTAAGGATTAGGTGAACCTCGTGGGTACAAATTAAATCAAGAAAATGTAAACCCTGTACTGCTCAGTTTTTTGAACTTTTGAGTTTGTCTAGTCTTTCATTTTGTAGCCACCAGGCAGAGCTACAGTGGTAGTGAGATGGGGTTTCTTTCAGTGGGCTTTTTGATTCACTCAAACCAGAATCTATTAGTTCTCCTCTCCTGAGAGGAGAAGGAGATGGATTTAGAAGAGATGAGGATCATGAGTGCAAAAGATGTATATTTCTGATTAGACTTTGACAGACCCTCAACCTGTTTTAGAAATTGAGAGAAAATAAGGTTTGTGGAGGGAAAAAAAGGAGCGAGGATGAGAGAGACGGTATGAGCAGCTGTATCACTTAGGTTTACCCCCAGAAGGCTAGATATATGGCACACTTGATTTCACCCCCTCCTGTTCTTGATAACATTATTAATTAACCAGGTCATGTTTCCTACTGAGCTTGGATATAGCCTCAGAATTTTTCTTGGTATAGGCCTCTGGGCAGCTGCTACCAATCTATCTGGTTGGTTTATAAGACTGATTTACTGAGTACATTATTTATTTATTTATTCGACATTTATTGAACATCTAAACTGGTCCAGGCATCTTAAAGTCATTCAGGAGCAGGACACGAAACTTACATTCTAATGAAATGAAACCTTTTTATTGCCTTTTGCGGGGGGTGTGGGGGGAAGGCTGTACATTTGCTTGGCATGCAGTAAGCGCTCAATAAATTTCTTTTGTCACATTGTATTGAATTGGCTTGTGAAGAGCATTCTGACATCAGCTGACCCAGCTGAGAAGTAGTGTGGCTTTGGTTCTCTCCCAAATAATGGAAACATTTGTTCCACCTCAGTTCACTTCCTGCTCAAGGTCTATTAAAAACAAACTCACTATCAAGATTAGTCCTCAACTGGATATGTTTTGAGGGGTAGAGGTAGATAGCCAAGAGAAGAATCGTACATAGAAAGTCATGTCATCCCTTAAATCTGACCTCTGAAAGATTTTTAGATCTGCTGATTGGATCTTGCTAGAACACAATATCAGACTCCATCCTCAAAGGAAATAAATTAAGCTGTACCACACGAGGACAAATGGTTGACATTGTGCTCTTGCTAGCATCTTGTGTGCAGCTGTGAACAGCTGTGTTAGTGCCAGTTAAGCTGCGATAGCATCTTGGGGGAGGGGGGTAAGATAAAGGGCAATTCATTCACAAAGCGCTATTCAAAGCATCTCACAGGTGTGTTCTAAGGATCGGTTTTCTTCTATCTTCTTTCTATCTAAAATTTATACTAAATTAAGGTGATTGGGTAATATAATTCTGCCAGAATTATAGGTCTTCTCTCTCCAACAATGGTGTTTTAGGAATATATGCTGTGGCATTAATAAACAAAAATGAAACAGGGAAAAGCATTCCCTGTGTGACAAAGAGGATTAGCTTCTGACTCTCTGGAGTGATTCTTTGACCATTTATTCATTTTCCGATGAATAAGCTTCAGTTTTCTCCTCTCTTGTAGATAAAGCACAAAAAATGTTTCAAAATGAGTGGCTCTTTTAGAGAACAGCTTTATTTATCATCTTTATTTGCAACTGACTCCCTTAAAAGAAGCCATTGGCTGTTTGTTCTTTGACTACAAATGGTCAGCTCCTTTGGTGACAAGGATGGGGTCAGTGAAGGAGACAAGAGGAGGTGAGTAAAGGGCATCCTGTAAAAAGAGATTGGAATGGCATTTAGATGTTTGTTTTAGACTTCAATTTCCTGCTCGAAGGGAAAATTATGCGTGTAAGAAATGGCCTTTTGAGAAATGGATTAGAAGATAAAGCAGTAAAATCAAAATTGGGTAAGAATCTTAGGTCAGTGTTCCCAAATGCTGGCCCAGTACATGGGCCACCTCTTTGGAACTGCAGTATACTTGTTCAAGCTACAAATTCCCTGGTGTCACGTATGGCTGCAGAATCACTGGAAGGAGTGCCTGAGATGAGTCTACAGTACACAGCTAGATTTGGGAATTACCGGTAGATCCCAGGCTAAATAAGCAAACAGCCAAAAATAAAGCAGATGAGATATTTAGGAGGAAGAACTGCAACTAGAATCAGAAAAATGAGATAGCAGGCCTAGCCCTCTGTCTCGAGCTATACCAATAAGTAATATTTGGTAATCAATAAATAATAATCGAAGACTTAGTATATATCCAATACTGACCCAAATACTTTTTATTCCTTTTCATCTTTAAATTATGAGGAACTTTATGAGTGAGGAAAGATCCAAGAAGCCCCCTGGGCTCATGAGATGCAAGCAGTTTAACCCTTTTCCTGATTTTGCCCCGAGAGTACTCGCTGGCGGCGTTTGCGGCTGCAGTTTCACCCTGAGAGAACTAGGGAATTATAGCCCTAACCTTACCCCCAAAGTTTACCATGAAATATGTAGCTTTTATTATTATTTTCTGATCGCTCTCATCTATCGATAGTCTTTGGAAACAAATGACATCATTTTACTTACAGCATTCTGTTTTCAGTAGTTCGATTGCTGAAAATGTCAAATCCTAGAGAACGTAGCATTCCTAGGCATGATGTTAAATGAACGCCGGCAGCGAGCTGCACTTTATTTTTACTAATCGAGAAAATTAAAACACTCATCTGATAGGTGGCTGAGCTAGACTTTGTACTCAGGTAGTCTGGTTCCAGAGCCTGTGCTCTAAACCTTGACCAGGTACAGTCTCTTCTGTGCAGTGGCAGGCCCTGGGGAATCAATAGTTAATAAGGCAATGCCCTCACTCAAGAAGCTCACAGAAATTTATACTGTAGTACAGCTAATGCAATGTGCAAAGAGAAACTCAGAGGTCCTTGCAAGATCACAGAGGAGGCCTGACCCAGTAGGGGAGTGGGCTCTCTGGAGGTGGTGTGACACCTGAGCTGAAATCTTAAAAGATGAATAAGAATGAGCCTCAGAAAGGTTGGAAGGAGGAGGAGACAACATGAGCAAAGCTTTAGAGAAAAGATATGGTAGTTTTAGGCTTCTCTCAGTGTGCTGTTACCAGAGGGTGGTAAGAATAACTATTATTCAATTATTGTAAATAACTATTAATGATTATTATTATTATATTGGGACTAGTGTTAATAATTATCACAACAGTTTTTAATATCTGACATGAATAGGAATTGTGGTGTTCCATAACCTATTGCTAGTTAGTAAATTACTCCAAAACTTAGTGGCTTGAAACAACAACCCCTCTATTTTGCTTATGGAGTCCTATGAGTCAGGAATTCAGACAGGGCACAGGTAGGATGGCTTGAGTCTGCTTGCCAATGGCTGGAGCCTCAGTTGGAGATGACCTCAACATCTGAGTCAATGAACATCTGGGACTGGAGGGTCCACTTCTAAGAGGGATGGTCTACCAGCTTGGTGGAGATAACTGGAAGGCTAGATTTAGATGGAACTGTTGGCCAGTGCACCTCTGCATGCCTTCCTCAGCATGGTGGTTTCAGAGAAGTGGGACTTCTTCCAAGGAGAGTCATTGTTCCAGTGAACAAGGGAGAGGCTAATGTCTTTTAGACCTCGCTTTGACAGTGTCACCTCCTACTCTATGGGTTAAAGCAGTCACAAGCACATCCAGATTCAAGAGGAGTGGACATAACTCCACCTTTGAGGAATGTCAAAGAATTTAGAGCCAAGTCTTTAAATCATTACCTATGGCTAATGTTTACTGAATGCTTTATATGTGCCAGACATTATGCTAAACACTTTACCAAGGATATCTTATTTAAAGTTTATCACAACAGTATGAAACATGTGCTATTATTACCCCAATTTATACATAAGGGATCACAGGATATCTAATTTGTCCAAGATCATCCGTAAATGTCCACACTTGGAAGTGAACCCAAGTTTGTAAGATTTAAAAGTTTCAGCATAAGTTGTATCACCTTGGCATTTATGTAACTCGGCCCCAATTCCTAATCCTATGTGCACAGTAGCGTCATTCAAAGTGTATGTGGAAGAGGAGGTCTTAGCAATGGTGTAGCTAAGGGGACTCAAATAGAGACTTGTGGGAGCAACATCATGTTTGGCAACCACTATACTCTCTTTCACCCTTGTCAGAAGCAGAATCTTCAGGAACCAATAGCTGCTTGGATCTTGGGCCTGGCATTTATATTTCACAAGTAATTACTTCCACAATTCTCTCCCTGGTGGCCTCATCTCCAGAGGCCTCATGCCTGGATCCTGAAATCAAGAGAAAAGGGGACAAATACTCTTTGGAAAAAGCTTCTGTATCAAAATTCTCTCAGATCCAGGAAGAATATCACAAATTGAGAGCATTCATTCCCAGGAAGATGGACAAATATCTTTTGACTATTTTTTACAACTTTTACTACAACTTATATCAATCAGAAGACTAACCAATGACATTTAAACTTGATTTTGTTTTCTTATATCCACTCATCCAACAAATATACATTGAACACTTACTATGTGTCAGACATGATGCTAGATTATGAAGATACTATGGTGAACAAGACGGAGATGGTCCCTCCCTTTCAGAGAGATACAGAAACTAAATAGGCAACTCTACAAATATGTAATTGCTACTTCTCAGAAGTGTTTTGAAGGAAATTAACAAGATGAAATAAAAGTAAGACATCAGAGTAAGGTGAAAACTCTAGTTTAATATATGCTGGTTGGGTTAGGTCTCTTTAGAAATGTGATATTTAAGTTGAAACCTAAATAAAGATAGGAAAAGAAAGGCTGTGATCCTGCTTATTTTTATTCTGACCGTTCTTGGGTCCAAGATCCTTTCTTTTGACTTCAGACCCTGTTGCAAATGGAATGAAGCTAAAAGTCTTAGAACGTTTATGGAAGAAGAACCTGATTGGTCCTGACTCCCATGTCAAGTTTGTGTACACAGAATCTTTACAGGCAAATATAACCCCTAAGATTTAAGGGGTGGCCTTATGTCCCAGCAGCATAGAAATTTGAATCCAGGCTCAGCTGTCAGACTCGACGTGCCCAATCATGAGTATGCTCACCAAACCCCCTTGAGTCATCATGAAAATAGAGTTGTGGGGAGCCATTCTGCCAGTCTTCCAGAAGCACATTCACACAGCAGAAGTGGGCAAGGCCTTCAGGCTAGAAGCCATGAAAAAGCATGCTTCGAAGTTTATAGAAATTTTACTTTTCAAAATTAAATTATATTATCAACACCGAGGTGTTAATATTTAAGGAAACCTGGTCTTGGTGTTGGAGTGAGGGAATTCTGCTAATAATCACTGCTTGATTCAGTTGTTTAAGTTTAGATATTCATTGATCTAGTGAACAGAGTCTCTAATATTTGAGATCCCAACATCTGTGACAATTGCAGA
>NW_006440638.1:14998670-15002713 GCF_000325575.1 Pteropus alecto | reverse complement strand
ATTGGAGACTTCATATTGGTGAATTTTAATTGTTTGTGGACTATCTAAACATATAATTTTTACTTGAGATCATTTTTTTGAAAATTCTTCATTCACATGTATATATGTATATATGTAATATATATACAAATATTCCACAGTATAATTACCATGTATGTATGGATTTATTATTTAATTCCTAATATAGCAGCTAAGATCCTATTGCACACTTACTCACCGCACTTAAATCTTACAGCAACCCTATAAGATTGTTAATACATGACATTCTAGGTGAAGATGCAATAGTACAGCAAGTAAGACCTACATTGTCCAATAGAATAGTCACTAGATACATGTAACTATTTAAATTTAAAGCGTTTAAAATTAAATGAACATACAGTCCCCCAGTCACACTAGTCACTTTTCAATTGATTAAGAGAACATTTCTAACATCGCAGAAATGGTCTGGATACGTTGGATAGATCTGGACATTCTAGGACAGAGTTTCTCAACTTTGGCAGTATTGCCATTTGGGCCTGGGTAATTGTTTGCTGTGTGGGGCTGTCCTATACATTGTAGGATGTTGAGCAGCCACTATGCACTAGTCACCAGAAGTACCCTCCCCCAGTTATATCAACCAAAAATGTGTCCAGGTAGTAGTAAATGTGCCTTGGGAGGGGATAGTAAATTCATCTCTGGTTAAGAACCACTGCTCTAGACTAAGCTTAGAGTTTATAGGCTGGGTGGGAACTTGGGTAAGTTGCTTTCAATTCTTCGAGTTTAATTTTTCTCATTGGTAAAATAGTAAAAAAAAAAAAAAAAAGGAAAGTAAAAAGAAAAACAGAACACAATTTCATAAGTTTTTGTGAGGGTTAAGTACTATAGGTAAAGCATTTGGCAAATAATAAAAGCACATTAAATGATTTTTAGGACTGTAATGCTTTGGCTCCTCAGTTAACTGAGGGATATTTAGATTAGCTGATGTGCCATCTGGAAACCTGAAAACCAAAATTTCTGCTCGCTGTTCCAATGTTCTATGCATAAACTTGGGCTTCCATGTTTAGATAACTGGAGGGCTGAAGACAATGACAGATTTGATTTGTTTCGACAACAAAACCTGTGGACTTGAAAACTCTTAAAAAACAATCAAAATTCTAACTAAACACACAAAACCATCCTTCAGCTCATTGCCCGAATTTTGTTGTGAAGGCCTTGATACTGTATGGAACAATGAGGTAATCAATTAATGAGGAAGATTTTAAAATTTCTCTATAAAAATGGAATCAAACATTTAGATTAGCTAGCATGATAATGATTAAGACACATTAATGGATAAATGTCAGTAAAATAACTGAATTTTCAACCTCAAATATCTAACTAAGTTAGCAAATTTAGACAATTTATGAGAAACAGAGTTCAGCTTCACTATTAACATGATACCCTGACCATTTGTCATGTGTTTACAATGTATCAGACCATAGGTTAAGAATTAAGCATTACCTCATTAATTTCATTTAAACTTCATGACAATAGTATGAAGAGGTTTAATTTCTTTCTATTTTGAAGATGAAAAAACTGAATCTGAGATGGTTTGGGTAACTTGCTAGTAAGAAGCACAACTAGATTTCTGACTCAGATATGCAAAATTCCAAAGCTTTTGAATACCTGGTTTCCTATAGCTACAATTCAATGGTGAAGAAGATACTTATTCTCACATGCTGTAACTCATATCCATAATTAGCACTCCCCTACATTAGTTTTGCTCACTGCATCTGGATGACCTGAACATAGAAGGTGTCACCTTTTATGATCTAAGTACTTTTGCCATGTTAATTCACTAAATCAGATTATGAATGAGACATCTTTCACACTTTTACTACACAATTTTTTTTTTTTTTTTTTTTTTTTTTTATGCCTACAGCCCCTGGTCTTCCTAGGCGGTCTCCCATCCAAGTACTAACCAGGCCCAACTCTGCTTACATTCCAAGATCAGATGGAATTGGGTATGTTTAGGGTGGTATGGCCATAGCAATATATTTTCTTCTTAAAATGAGCTAATTGGCCAAAATCTCTGTATATATATATATATATGTGTGTGTGTGTGTGTATGTATATACATATATACATATATATACATACACACACATACATAGACACACACACATATATCAGATAATATATAGATAGATATATTATTTATTTATTTATTTTTTGGTGACTCTAGTGGGACATGAACCCTTCCTACCCCCCACCCCTGGTTTCTTGTTCATTAGAAAAAAATTCTGACTGACCATTTTATAAAAGGAAGTAAATTCTTAACAAATCAATTAAATTAGTCCAATATCACTACTAGGCCCAAGATAAAAAAGATATTAAAAATGGCTCTAAGAAAAACTCACTAATTTAGAGTTACTGAAGCAATCCTGAATTAATAAAATGTCAATTAAAGTGAGTTAAAAGAAAGAAAGTCATTATCTTTTTGATATATAATGGATGAATGAATCAATAAAAATGGGGTATGGAAAATATAAAATGATATAAAGTGGGAAAAAATAGAACCATGTGGAGTTTTCATTGGGCCTATTTTAATGAACAAATGAGTGCTATTTGATTATAATTTTCCATTTACAGTACTTACAGTCAAGGTGCTACTACAGTTTTGGAAAAAAATCATTCTTATAAGCTGGTAAACATTTCCCTTGCAATCTTTTTATACTGATATACATGATATATATAAAATCTGTACTCCATGTGTAAATATATATATATATATGTACTATATGTGTTATCCTTGTGAAAAAATATATATAATCTCACAAAGATAATAAACTATCAGACTATCTAAATAATTTCAAATTCTGAACCGTTGGAAGTGGAATTCATAAAGTCTTTTTATATAGTCAGACTTAAAAAAACTGAAAAAGGACAACTGAGTGTAGCTATTTCTATTTGAACCAGTTACATTTTATTCCATCAAATTTATCACTCTTTTTATACCAATAACATAGAAAACTAAACTCTGATGTATTGGGAATAATTTTTGGCTTGGTAAAGCATTTAGTCTTACTTTCAATGTCTGTCTAGAAGAAATAGCCATGCCATATAAAACAGGTGAACTAGTCAATGAGTAATAATGGATTATCTTGGTGGAAGAAAAACAAACAAAGAAACAAAAACCCCAAATGTATTAGATATCTAGTGCTTGTAACACATTATCCTAAATCTTTGGGACCTAAAACAACAAATATGTATTACTCCACATTTTCTGTGGGTCAGGGATCTGGAAGCAATTTAGCTGAGCAGTTCTGTCTCAGTGTCTCTCGTAAGACTGCGATCAAGGCATCAGCCAGGAGACAGTAACCTAAGGTATCACTGAGGTAAAAAGACAGAAATGGGGTTGCGGATGAAGAGAGATGAATTTAAGGTGGAAACCAGGCTTTTTATAACCTAATTTTGGAAGTAACATCCTATCACTTTGCCAAATTCTGTATGTTAGAAATGTGTCAGTAAATCTAGCCCGCACTCAAGGAGAAGGAATTACACAAGGACAGGGGCACTAAGAAGGTATCTTAGAGGCCGTCCACCACAGTTTCTTCAGTGTTGGTATTTACACTCTGCGAACTTCCTAGAGGTTTTCATCTCTGCAAAGCATGTCCTGGGGACATGAGAAGGAGAAATAAAACAAGGAGCGAAGTGTCTAAACCATATTTTGTGCTTGCTTTTATCCCCCTGTGACTATTTCCCCTAACCCATTTAAAGATTTTATTCATAGATATTATAATTGTTTGCCCAGAGTTTACAGCCCAGAGGTGCACACATATTGGTCATTTTCATTGCGTACTTGAAAGGAGTCAGAGGTCTCCTCATAGCATCTTAAAAGAAGCCATTTGATCCTTGGGGTATAAGAAATACATTATCATGGAGGGGGATACTTATCCCCAAGGGAACAAAGATTTGCTCTTCGGGGGCAAAAAGCTCTTACTCTTTTTTATGTATAAAGCACAGATGTATGTAGTACATAAACATATATATGGTATATCTGTGGTATTAAAATTATAGGAGTG
>NW_006440638.1:14919368-14998659 GCF_000325575.1 Pteropus alecto | reverse complement strand
AGGGAAAGAAAATTCCTTCAAAACTCCTTCGAGAGGGTGATAATGAGAAAAACTTGACATAGTACAAGGCAGTAAAGAGAGTTTTAAGGCAAGGAAGCCTTGATGGAGGGAGGGACTGGGGTGCAGATTCAGCTGAGGTTGGGAAGGAGGAGATAAAATTTGGAATTTGGCAGAGTGTAAATGGACTTTCCCAAGCACGTATTGGGCTTTGGTTTTACTCTGTGATCTGATTTTACCTAAATTTCAACCTTCCAGGGATTCCTCACAGTTTGACTCACTGAGAGTTCCTTTCCGGTTTTTGGATAGATTCATTTTAAACATGTTTTCTAATGTTTCTGAGAGATTTGGGGTTGGTGTGGAAGATTACAGCAAGTGTTTACTTTACCATCTAGAAGTGGAAAGTGTTAATTATAGACTGAAAAAGATTGGCTTTATTTTCTGTCTCCTTCCTCCTTCCTCCCACTCCTTCTGTTGCATAGAGGTAAAGTCTATGAGTTGAAGTAAGGAAGAGGAAAGGTCTAGAAAATAGGCAAGAGGGTGTAAAATAGAGTAAAGGAAAGTGGTATAAATAGATTTCAGTTTTCACATTTTCAAAATGAAGAGTTTCTTAAAATAATCCTTAAGATTGACCCCAGCTTCCACAATACATGATCCCGTGAAATACCGTCTCCATTTTCACAATAATGTCTTAATGTATAGCTGTTAGAGTTGTATATTTTTGGGTTAAGGTTTTGAATCTCCTGTTGCAATTCAAATACTCAGTAGACCTGAGTTAAGCAATTAACCTATAATTGTCACCTTCGTGTGAACTGCACATCATTATAATATATGAGAAAAAAGACTCCAACTCTGAGGAGTCTTAATGGATTTAATATAGGAGCCAGGGTTCAAGTCCTGTGGACTCTCCAGGATTTGGAAGACTCTGAAAATATATTTAGCTAAAATCACAACCTCACCTATTACATTGAACTATATGAAATTCTCATTATGTAGGTCAAACATTGGCATATACTAATAGTTCAACCTAGAGTTTAACCAACAGATCAATTTCCTTTAATGAGAAGCAAGCATTTTTATTAAATACAAATTTTATCTATTTTATGACACATTAAATAATTGTCATTGAGGGTTTTTTTTTTTTACAATTTTTTTCTCCTTTTTTTTACCTTCATTTAAACCCTAGATATAACTGAATTTGAGGGTAAAAACAAAAAGATAGGTGTCTATTTATAATGAATTGGCTTGAAAAACAAAAACAAAGTTATTTTTCTGGTTCTAAGGAGAGATTGTTCACCAGTAGATGTGGTCAACCTGCTCAGAGTTTTATATAAGACTCTGCTTTATCCATGCCATTTTTTTTCCCCATAGAGTTTGCAGCAATTCATAGTGGAACTAGCCCAAGAAAAGAACTCAAGCTTAGTGATCATAAGAGAAAAGGCATGGAGGCAGGTATAGAAAGATTGATGATGCATTGGCTTGTTCCATTTTAGCCTGATTTTGCCAGGTCTACTCTGGGATTCTGAAAAGAAAATCTAGGTCCAATTTCTTAATTAGCAAATGAGTTAACCAGATGTGCAAGCCGAGGCTGAGGGTTGAAGAAAGAGATGGAAAGAGAAAGAGAAGGGTTAAGAGAATTAGAAGGAGATGAAGAGAAATTAGAAGAATTGGAACTATTAGAAAACTTTGGAGAAGAGTAATTGGAAGGAGAAGAATTGAGAAGAAAAAGGAAGAGGAGAATTGAAGGGACTTGGAGAAGGAGAAGGGCACTCCTGGTTTCCAATTCGTGATCCCTAAATCGATTGGTCACTTTAAGGCAAGAGATGGGAAGAGAATATTACTTGTTTTTTAATCATGACTTCATTCCCCACCTCCTTCCAAAAGAACTTAATGTGACTAGGAGAGCAACGGAGCAGAATGTTCTAGAACTGTTTTGAGAGAAAATGTATAGCTTTCAAAGAAACTTCTACTTCTTGTTCTATTACCAGTGTCATTCAATAGCACAGTAAAACTGAATTTGAAAATTAGTAGTTTAAAAATAAAAACAAAACAGTGGCAAGCACTCTCTGGATTCCCCTCTTATCCTTCGTGACTTAACCAATCCCTTTTGGTATTTATGTATTTCTATAAATTCTGACCTTCCTGATAATCTACACGGATATGCCATATTCTGGAAACAGACTGGAAATATTGTTTGACATGTGGATTAGGCTCTGTTGACAAATAGCGTCATCTGTCAGATATTCCGCACAACACGGCTACCTGTAGAAAATGAACCCCTGAGTGGCCGAGTCTTATCTCCTGATGTACATACGACTACCTCATTTCTGAGCAAATGCATAGCAGAAAAAGACTTACATGTTACTTTTCAGGCCTTTTTCTTATTTACATGTCACTGTAGTCGACAGTTCCCAGGACAACACAATCAGCTGTCTTGACCAAGCAAATAAACACATAAAAGAAATACCGAAATAATCCCTCTGATATTCTTTCTCAAGGTCTTTTTCCTAAAACAATTTTCTTCTCTTCAGAAGCAAACCTTAAAGCTGAAGATAAGGATGTTATTTGTACACACCCCGACTCATTGGCTGTATATATTTTCACACTGCCAAAAAAGTAAAAAGGAAGCATGCTGAATTTAGCCTCCCCAGAACTGAATTCAACTGGATGTCAAGCCCTTGTAGTAAGGCTTGTTAAAGTTCCACTGTTGGCATTTGCAGTTAGAGCAAAGAGACAGCTGTAAAAAACATTTTCTCGCCAAAACGTGATTTAGGAAAGGTCATTTTATTACATGATTTATTTATATGGTTTCTCCATGGTACAAAGCGTTCTGATGTGTACGCAGAGCTGAGAGGAGGAGAACTAAAGAAAGAAATCTTTAAGGCCTACCAGTCACAGTCATCGTATAGGCCAAGGAGGCGTTTGGTGTAAATTCTTTAGCTAAAACAGCCTTCAATTCAATACAGCTTTTCTGCATCAGACAAATTGAAAAGAAAGTTCTATTATGATAAGATCTGTCCTTTCCCCTATTCTCTGAGGTATCATCAGTAAGAAACATGACTAGAAGTAGATCTTGGTTTTATAGTCACTAAGAACAATCAAGATGTCTTTCCCCTTTCAGAAAAGAAAAAGAAAAATCAGCTTAGTCAAATTTCTAATGGCTTATCTTCTTTTCACATTATGTTGCTATTTTAAAAGACTTAAAATTTTTTTTCTGATTTTCTTTTCCTGAAGAGGCATGTGTTGGTTACATTTTAAACAGACCTACAGTATTTAATATGGAAAGTCGAATATGTTTTTAAATGAAAACAGATGGGTGGTTTGTTTATCTTCACTTGGCTCTATCATTGTGTCCTAAACACATGGCTGGGATTTTTAATACCAAGTTTATAATAGTGACAAGTAGGATTTACTGGATAAATACTTCTTAGACCATATATTTTACTTAACCTCCTCCTGATATGGAGTCCAAGCTAAATCTAAATGTTTCTGGTTTTCGTTTTTTTTTTTGTTTGTTTTGGGGGTTTGTTTCTTTGTTTGTTTCATCATTGCTCCTCTTCGTTTATTGCCTGCATGTCTCAGACATTAGGGTCAGGTGTTTGAAAATGAGAACCAAATAGAGTTTTTACTTGCCATCAGCATGTACCTAGTGTTGTGACTTTCTTAAGCCTCTTGTTTCAGTTGCTGAAAAGTATTTTAAAAAAAGGAAGCAAAAAAAAAGCCAGATCGATTGAGGGTAAAGAATATGACTTGGTTAGCAATGCTTCCCCTCAACCCAGCCGGTCCCAGGCATCTCCTTTTTTGGTTTTTACAAATGTTTATATAGGTAGCAACGTTTAGTATCCTCTAGCCCACTGTAAGTTATTTGATAGCGCAGACTTTATCACCATATCTTCAAAAGTGGCTCACTGGGGAATGCATGTGGTAAGGATCGGATTCTCTGACAATGTCTCTGGATATGTGTGACTGATTTGCCTCCTAGATGATTAAGTCTGATGTCTCCATGGAATACCATTTGAGAGAGATTTAAAAATTAAACATCACAAATATTTAGCAAAGCTGCCTAGAAGTTTTCAGCTGCCAGTGATTTAATCACTTTCTTTGCATTTTTCCTTAAAGAAGCCATTGTTTGAACAAGGAAAAGTTTGTTTTTAATAGACAAAAAAGTAAAATTAAATAGCAATACTGTGTGGAACAATTCCTTGAAATGTTGAATTTAAATGCTCTTCCAAAAACATGTTACTCTGGCAAGGCCGCTTCTAGGGGACAGGTTATTTCTTCATGGCATCTCTCTGCTTACAGGCATATTTATCAGTTTTCAAAGAACACAAGGTCATTATAGAATCAATCTGCATTAAGTTCATTTTGCTTTTTTTTGCTCTGTGTCAGAAAAGAGAATCCCAAATCACAAAATATTCCATTCAAAATTAGGAAGACCATTCCACTAGCTGGGATAGAATTACTGTAGGAGAGACAAAGGTGTTAGAAAGTTCTCGAAAATGTGACATAAGGCAGAAAGATTACTGTGAGCCCCTTTAAAATCATACTGATTGTCCTACCTAGCCCATTAAACAGACAATGTAATAGACAATCTCAAAGACAAATGAGGAATTATTTAGACTACTGACTGCACGCTTTATAAAGTAAGAAAGTCGAAACTGGGGTCAGTACTAGGGGCTGTGAGTCGGCCATTTCATTAGCTAGATCTTTAATTGAACTTGTGGTAATTCAATAACTAGGTCACATTGTATCAAGTTCAAAGCCAGGAGGTCTTATATGAATTTCTCCCCTATGGTAGGTAGAGAGATCTCCTACCTGTGTTCTCAGCATAACATATCAATTAATTAGAATCTAATTCATTAGAGAAGTCACTTACTAAAGAATATATAAAGTAATAAGACATTGCATGTATTTAGCATTTCATATAAGTCTCAGTAGTATCCCAAGCTTGGAAAGGAGATATTAGTACCCTCATTTTGAAAATAAGAATATAGATGCTTGGAGAGGCCAAACAACCACTTAGTCTGTAACATTCGGAGCTGAAAATGGACGTCAAGACTTTAGTGAGGTGTGAGTAAGTCAGTGTGGTTAAACACACCAGAGTTTAGTCATGGTTTCAATACTTACTAGTTGAGTAATCACGAGTAAGTCACTTAACTTTTCTGAGCCTCAGTTACTTCATCTTTACTAAGAAGAAAACTACTACTAACTCAATGTTGTGAGCATTAGAAGGGATATTCAGTTAAAGCACTTAGCATACTGACTGGCTCATAGTAAGCACTCAATAAACTTTAGCTGTATAGGAAAAGAAAATAAGATGATGACGCAAAGTTGATTTTAAAAGATTCACTCCCCGTGTTCAAGGGGGAAACTACCCAACCCACTGAATGTTCATCTCAATCTCCATTCTCCAAAAAGTTAAATTATGATGAAGACTCAAGTGAAAAACAATGAGTTACAGGCATAGTATAGTATACAATATCAAGAGAAATATATGATTCATCATATTTACTGTGATTCATAAGGCAGGAAGGTGAACATACACTTTGGAACACTTTTGAATAACAGCAATGAGATAATAAACCCATTTCTAGTTAGCCTTCAGTTAGCTTTAAAAATCAATGGATATTCTGATTTATATACGCTTCTATAAGCCCTTTTAAAATACAAGTTATACGACAAATAGTTAAAAGAGTGAAATTTCAAGACTATTTGAGAGCAATCAAGATTCCCCTTTACAACTTTCCTTTTCTTGATCCTCTACTTATTTATAGCAGTTTACTTGACCTTCCGGGTAAAGGCTTTAGTTATTCGGAGAATAAGAAAGATGGGAAAACTAAAGAAATCCCAGAATCACAGAAGTTGCCAGAGCTGGCAAAGTGATTCCAAACTGAGAATCCTGTGCCATGAGCCCCCTTCAGAGACAGGCTCCTGCCAAACCCAGGGCAGATCACCAGGCTATTGGCAGGCAGGTTTCAGTGCAAAGCAAGCAAAACATAATGAAAGAGAGCATTGAAGGAGGCATTAACTCCATCGATGGATTGTTTAACTCCTTAGGAGTTAGCATGGAGGTGATTTTAATTTAAGAGAGGTAAAAATGGCCTGATACAGCAGGAAACACATAAGTAGTAAGTTTTCCTAAGGCACAATCAGCTTATCTGCCCGCTTCTGAGTAAGGTATACCTGTGACCAGCAGAGGCTTGAGTGGGCTCTCTCTCTCTCTCTCTCTCTCTCTCTAATCTCAATCATTTCATAAATAGCTCTTCCAAAACAAATCGACAAAAATCCCTCTTGCATCACTTTATCATAAAGACAACATTTTTCCTTTTCTTAGTTTTTTTTTTTTTTTTAAGGTTACACAAGCCTATTTCCTTCTTGAGAAATTTCTTTGGAAACGTCATTGATAACCAATTAAAACCTAGTGATCTGTTTACCCTAGAATCTCCTTACCAGAAGCCTTTCCCAACCATTAAGAATATCGAAGTTCAACAGCTAAAAACAGTTCATTCTGGGTTGTCTGTGATGAAGAAAGGGGATGAGAACCATTTTCAAGAGCTTTTCTCGTGACATTTACTCCTCAGCTCCGCGGGAGAACACGTCAGCTCCCTCAGTCCACAGCTGCATGTGCGTCCACCCTGACTACAGTGCCCGGGGACTGCGTCCTCAGTCCTCAAAGGGGCCATCAGTCTGATCTGAGAGCTGGACAGGAGCCATCAGCGGGCAATAGTCTGTAAACAGATTGTTCCCGTGCTGCTCCTCACAGCAAAGAAAGAAAAATAGAGATTGATGGAGGAACATGTAGAAGAGACAAAAGTGGTTAAGAAAAATGCCCCACAAAACAGAAATAAGGCAAAAAAGAGTACTGTGAGCCCTTTCAAAGTCATATTAGCTGTTCTAATTAGCCCATCTAAGGGTCGTTTGATGCCCTAAGGTGTCCAATATAGTAGCCACTAGACACATATGGCTTTTTAAAGTTAAATCTGAATTAAAATTAAATAAGGTTAAAAAGTCAGTTCTTCAGTCACTCTTAGAACATTTCAAGTGTCGATGACTACATGAGGCTAGTGGGTATTATATTGGATAGCACGGATAAAGAACATTTCCATCATTGTAGAAAGTTCTATTAGACAGCTATTCTAAGAGAAGGTAACTTTGCCTTAAAATTTACAACTAATTAGAGCTCAGACTCTATAAATGTCAACTGGGAGAAGACTGAAAAATTGAAAATAGTTTTTGTTCCCTAGAGATGCAAATATTTTTTGTCCAGAAGAAAAGGAAACTCCATAGTTTATAGTTTTATTGCCTTGAAGAAAATTAATCAGCTTTGTATCAAATTTGTTCCAGCATTTTTTAACTGACTAAAACCAGCTTTATCATCCTGCTGTGTCTCTTATCACTGAGTTAGATAAATCTTTGACATATACCCACTATATATTTGAGAGTATGTATTATATTTCTAACTTTTAAAGAAATTATTCTCCGATAAAGGGATTGAACAGATGTAACCAGTAAGAATATGACTTAAGGAGTATCTAAATTAAATATCGGGCAGATTGTTCTTTTGGAAATTTTTATGTAAGTGCTTCTCAGCTTTTTCAACAATGTAGCAGTGCAGCACAGAGATTGAGAGTCTAGGCTTTGAAGATCTTGGTCAAGGGCCATAGAGACTGCCAGGATCATAGAAGGAAGAAAAAGAAAATAGAGAAGTTGAGGAAAATGGAAACCTTTTCCTTCTTACTTTGTATAATACTATAGGCTTAATTTTTAAAAAATTAATGAGCATATAGAGTTACATAATTAAAACTAAAATGAATACAAAAGTTGCATTTATAGGAAGAAAATTTGGCATCTAGTTAGCATTTTCCCACTAACTAGCTATGTGACCGTGGGCAAGTCATCCAATTTCTCTGAGTTTCAGTTTCCTCATCTGTACAATGAAAGTCATAACAAGTAGATTATAGGGCTGGTGTGATGATTAAATTAGATAATGTCTGGCACATACTAAGAATTCAAATGTGAGCTGTTATTGTTATCATCCTTGGGAACCCAGGAGCATACCATAAAATTATTCATTGCAAAAGCAACATTTAGTATCTCCCATCTGATCTTGTAAATTCATGTGAATTCTGCATTCTCATCTATGATTTATTTCATTTTAATATGAACAAAATTTCTTCTCACATTCTTCCAGTGAAGATTTTGGAAATTTATCTTGACTTTGCCTCTTCTTGGTAAGCTCAGTGTGTATCATCAGGAGTTCACATATCCCAGAAGGGAAAGCATGATAGGCTATGGCTTCAATTTTCCCAAAGAGTAGTAGGAAAGGCCTTTAAAACTAATTTTAGTTGATTTTGAGGAATCAAGAGTGTCAGACAAAATATACACATATGCACACGAATGTATCCACACTACTAATGCCAATACCAGTGCTACCCAAGCAATGCCCCAACACTACCCAAAAACCTACCAGACCTTGCAATTTGGGAAATATTTTTGGTAAAGGAAAAGATGAAAGAACAAAGACCCTGTTCATGACATAGTCACACCAACCCTCTTTTACCACCTGCTGCAACCCTGTCTTAATTTCTTCCATTTTCTCTTTCCTCTAGCAGATTGCACATATTTGAAGCAATTTGCTTGTCAGAATAGAGAGAATTACAGAGTCAGGAAGCACATAAGCAACAGAGAACCAGTCTTAAGAGGGTCAAAACCCATATCCCAGATGGGAAAGATTAGAGTATGGCAATCCTTCCCCCTTCTCCAATCCCCAGGGGGCACAGAACCAAGGTCCTGCCTTGCCCATGCAGGTGGTGGTGTGGGGATATCATTATATGTGCTTGTGGATTCTTCAGGGAGAAGTTAGGTGAGGGGGGGAGAAAGACAGATATGAAGTCTTTTGACTCCATGACGATTAATGGTAAAGATATCTGTAGCGAGTATTAAGTGAAGAAGAGTTTTTGCTAAAATAGTCACCTTGTCCATATTTATCCAGTGTCCTTAAAGGGTCGTTTAATATTATTATTAATATTTGGCATTAATAAAAGTAATATTTAGTATTATTATTTAAAAGATCACTTCCTTTGCTCTTAAATTAGCTTTGGCTGTAAGTGGTTTGTGCCCCCTGCAGCCTACCATTTTGAGACAATTGTTCAGGTTCCACTTCCTGGGATTCTTCATGGACAGTGAAGAATGTGCATAGTACATGGCAACATGGAAAGCACTCATTGAGTGCTTGCTTCCATTGCTATTATTACTGATCCAACTCTGGAGTCATCGTAAAGAGGCCAATTCCTAGTATGTCTTAGTTTTATTGAAGAAAAGCCAGTTACATGGTTTATCAGGATCCTGGTGGTAAATAGGATGCACCAGCACCCCCAAAATTGGTTGTAATGATAGAGTGTTAATGAAGGGAGATGTGAGTATAGGAAAACAAAAGGTAGCAAGGCACCAGAGACTAGCAAACCTAAGTAGTCATGACCCTTGCTATAGAGTGAATGTTGTGTCCCCAAAATGTATGTTAAAATACTAACTTCCAATGTGATGGTATTGGGAGGAAAGACTTTTGGCAGGTGATTAGGTGATGAGGGTGGAGCCCTTATAAATGGTATTAGTGCCTTTCTAAGAAAAGATAGGAGAGCTTGCTTCTCTCTCTGCTCTCCATCATGTGAGATAGAATGAAAAGGTCATCTGCAAACCAGGGAGTGTACCCTCACCAGACACCAGTCCTGCCAGTGTCTTGATCTTGGACTTCTCAACCTCCACAACTGTGAGAAAATAAATTTCTGTTGTTTAGGCCACCCAGTCTATGGTAATATGTTATAGTAGCCTGAGCAGACTAAGACAATCATCCCTTGGACTGAAGAGGTAAGTGGTAGCCTTAGTCACTGCCATGGGGAGATGTCAAAACAGTAGGGGAGGAGGGCAGAAATACCCTGACTTCTTTCTCCCCTGCTCTCTGATTTCCTTGTGTCATTCTCTAGCTGAACCCAACTTGAAGCCAGCTGGCCAAAGAGTCCCAGATGCAGCCTATAGGGCCAGCCTCCTTTGCTGCAAGATGGGTAAACAATAACTCTAGGGGAAAGAGAGACAGAATAACTATGTTTTAAGAACCTGGAGTCAAATATATGGTTAATTTACCTATTCACTCCTGATGGTTGAAATTCATTCTCTATAGGAGGACTGTCCTAGCATTCTGTCCCTAGTTCTGGCAACTTCCTCCCTTCAATAGTAAATGCTGCCAATAAAACAACAACCTAAGCAAGTCAGAGGATATTCAGAGAGAACTTGTGCTACTTAATTTCAAAGCTCCAGCTCTTTGAACAGCAGTAATGTCTGTTTCTCATATAAAGCAAATTAGTTAATTTCAAATGTGCACTGTGAATATCAACAGACCACCCAAATATTTACTTATTTTAGGCCATCCTCCTAATAGGTTAAAAGAATCCATTTGCTTTAAGAAGAAGAAGGGGTGGGCATTCATGCATATAAATTGCCTAAATTAAGGGCAGTTCCATATTAAAACAATAATAATTATTCATTTAGCAAAGGAGAAAAATTTATCTATCATAGAAAACTGCTAGGGTGATTTCTTTTCTACAAACTTGCTTCTAAGCCAAATAACTTCCCAAATACCCATCTTATTCAACCTCTCTTCCTGAAAGTGGGAAAAGGCCATGGAAAGAAAAACAACTAAACGCTCGATAGTCACACCATGTCTTGCAGGTTGGTGCTAGTTCTCTTGGACCAGGAGGTCAGATCCAGAATTTCAAAGCTGATAAATCCTTTGCCTTTGCCTCGCTAATAAAGGCCAAACTTTGGAAAAAAAAGTCATTGTGGGGTCTGTTCCAGGTTTGAGATTTCAAGGCCTGGCAGAGGAGGACCCTTTGAGGAGGTGTCTAACACCTGGCTGAATTTCCAAGCCCTCTTCCTCTCTCTGCCCTTCCCTGCCCCGCTTTTGGAAGCAGAACAATTGTTATCCAAACTCAACTCACAGTTGTCCACCAAGAGAAAAGTCTATTGTTCTACTAACTGGAATGCTTTAGATTTTCCGTAACAGACTGAAGGCATGTCCCAGGGACTCAAGGAAGAAGAGTATCCAAATAATACATTTTAATTTGCTAGAAAACAGGTATCTTGTTTACTCAGTCATAACAAAATCAGGGATCTGAATTTTTTTACTCTATTGGTCTGAATAAAATCGGTCTTTCCACCTCAAAGTGTTATGGAATCATAGGAATGGTCTTAAAGAATTTTTTTGCTGTTCTGGTTTTAATGAATTGAAAAGTTTAATACGTAGCCTATTTTGAGAAGTCTTGTGTATGAACTTGGCATTATTGAGGGCACAGGGTTGTTAAAATTTTCAGAGTAGCAGCTATCTACCTGGAGTCACCAAAAGAGCCTTGAGGAGGACCATGGATGTACAAAGATCTTACTTGCTTACATGGTCTGAAATCAGCCTTTAGAGGTTTATTTCTGTGGACCTTTTAACTGTCTTGCTTTCTAAGAGACCCATATTCAAGTGCAAATATAACCAAGAAAGGATACTCTACTCTTGAAATTATTGAGATCCTTGACAGTTTGGGGAAAGATGGTACAGGGCTGTAGGGTGTTTCCATAGCTTGAAAAGAGGAGGTTGAAAGGACACTAAAAATACTCACACCTACTTTATAACTTTTCTTAAAGTTTATCACTACAGCAAAAATTTCTATCAAAAGAGAAAGGCTTGAAGTTTAGAAGATCCCACTTATTAGCTGTATGGCCTTTGGCAAATCTCTTAAACTTTCTAAGCCTCAGGTTCACCATCAGTAAAATAGGGCAATGATATTTACTTTATTAAAAATAGTTTTGCAAGGATTACATGAGATGATTTATCTAAAATTTCTCTGCTTAGAGCACAGTAGGTATTTAGTAAGTGGAATATGATGATGACAATGATGATGACAATCCCATCTGCTCCCTACAACCAGATAAATAAGGAAAAACATTTAAATGTACACAAAGTAGGAAAAAGTAAGGAGGAAGCAGATGGTCAGAACATTTCAATGGCAGCTGGCTCTGTTTCACTCTTGCACTACTTCTGTCCCTTGATGGGAATAGGGGAGCTTTATAAAGAAACTGGCATTACTTTATGTAGAGCTGATTCGACTTAGAGGAGAAGGGGAGACATAGGGAAACCATAAATAGACACAGCTCTCTGATTCCTCAGGTCCTTCCCTGGGAGAATATTTAGCTCCAAGGAAACATTTTTTGGGGGGAAAGCAGACTATGGTTTATAAGTTTCTTATATTTGAATGCTAACATTTCCTCTCTCCAACTAATTACTTTGTAACTTTAATAATGTGGTCCTGCAGATAACATTTTCTGTGGCTACTGGCCTGCCTGAAATTTAACCAGCCTGATATAAGCCTATCTCACTGCATTGTCTCATGTAGTGAGACAGTAATCAGGGAAAGTACTAGAAAACAAAACAAAACAAAAAGCAGTGAAATTTGGGGTCAAATCGAGGCATAATGTTTTAGTTTGATGATCATCCTAATTTGCTGAGCAACATGGTTTGCAATGGAAGGTAAAGGGTGTAGATAAAGGTTTAGTTCTCGTGAAGAAGGCTTGACAGCCATTCCACTCTTTTTAAGTTATGAAATCATTTCAAGGCCACATTTTCTTTGTACATCAACCTAATGTCTTGATTCTCTGGTGGTATGTTTAGTATCTTAAAAAAGAAAGCCCATTTCATTAAACGAGTAACGTATGTTCACCATGAGTGTACGTGAAATCATCTCAGGAGAAAACAAAAAGAGAGGAGAAATAGGTGTAGAACTGAGCCCTTATGTTCACCAAACTGCCAACACTGCAGTTATTGTAGGGGCACTGGGGCTTCTTGGATTTCCTGCCATTTTCATTTAGTTAAGTTCCAACTGTAGGGACAATGCTCTTCATTCAAATTCAATGTAGTACTTTGTCAGTTGGGCCCTAATGCAACACTCCGTGGCCACCGTGTCTCAAAGATTGAAAAGGGCTCTAGAGAATTCAGATCCAGAATGCAAGACTGGACCATGGGCAGCTTTATATCTGTTTTCTCATATCCATCCACCTGTGAATTTTAAGATCCACCTTTCAGGCTCCTCTCCACTCAAACCCAAATGAAGACACTCTTGGTTCCTCCTATTCGTTAAATATTCCCAGACATGTTAGAAAATCCTTTAGGCTCGCCTAAGATTCCAATGTATTTGGATCTCCAGGGATGCCAACTGCCACGTCCGTATCACCTGGGAATGGAAATTCCCTGTATATTCTATATACAAAGACCAGCAACTTTTCAACCAACAATCCTCATTTGGTCAAAGCTATTAATGTCAATGCCACTCTCCATCCTTCTTCCCAAACCTAATAATAAAGGTACAAAACCAAGTAAATGTCAAGTATCTTCCTAGAAGAGGATTAAAGTTGCTTACAAATAGGGAGACTCTTTTACTTCTATTGTCTTCAAATCATTATTAATAGCACCTTTTTTACCCTTAAAAATATATCACAATTTTAGTGATAAAATATGTAACTACTATGGTTTTAGATGAATCACCATCATGGAGATTACTTGAGGAACTATGCTATTCCCCATTTCAATTAGGCAGAGCCCCCCAAAACAGAGTCCTTTAAAGAATACACAGATTTCTTTCTTTCTCGTTCAACAGTTCTGAGATGAGTCGTGTAGCTCAGCAAGGTCTCTCCTCCACAGGATCTCGCAGGAACCAAAGTTCTTTCCATATTGTTGTTCCACCATCTTTTAGGGGGCTGAATTTTCCTATATATTTGAATCTGGATTGTAGTTTGGATTCTAGCTCATAGAAAAGAGAAGAGAAAGTATGAAGGAGAGCATGCCCAAACATTGAAGGTGCAGAACCATAGGCAGCACACATCATTTCTGCTCTCACTTCGGTTGGCAAGAACCTAGTTACATTGTCTATGCCTAAGTTCATTTGAAAAAAAAAGCCTGGGACAAACACTTTTGTGTTATTTTATTAGGGAGTACAACACCAAGAACCAGAAATAAGGAGAAAATGGAATGCAGCAAGGAAGGAGTGGAAAAAAATTCTTGGTATCAAGTTTGACCAGTTGTTCTTGTAGGACCCTCTTTTGGCAGGCCACGTGAACTGTTGGAAAAGAATTGATTTGCTGGTTCTATTTTCTATTGGTAAAAGGTTCAGAGGCATTAAATCCCCTGAAGTTTTAAATGCATCTTTTATTCCTTCCTTCCTTCCATCCATCCATCCACCCATCCAACAGTCAATAATGTACAGTTCTATAAGTTTGAGCCAATGAATACAGTTGTATAACCATCACCATAAAAATAATAGTCCATCAACTCAAAAGTTCCTTTTTACCCATTTTTAGCCAACCTCTCCTCTCACTTCAGCCCCTTGCAACCATTGGTCTTCGTTCTGTCTCTGCGTTTTGCCTTTTGAAGAATGTCCAATAAATGGAATTACATAATGTGTAGCCTTTTGATTCTGGCTTCTTTCACTTACAGTAATGTATTTGACGTTCATCCATGTTATTTCCTGTATCATCTCATTCTTTTTTATAATAGAGTAATATTTCACAGTAAAAATGTTTGATGATCCATTCATCAGTTGAAAGACCTTTATCTCGTCTCTAGTTTGGGATCCTTATGAATAAAGATGCTATAAATAGTCACATACACGTTTTTGTATGAATAGATTTCATTTCTTTTGTATACCCCACAACAATATTTTGAATTAGATATTAATGTCCCTATGATACAAATGAAAAAAACTGGATCTCAGGGAAGTTAAGTAACTAAACCAGTGCCACACAGCTAGTTGAGTGGTAGAACCCAGGTGTCTCAAGCTCAAGGGCTTTGAGAAAAAGATACACAAACAAATAATTACATCACACACAAACAAACACAATTGTACAATAAGTTATATAATAGAAAAATAAGTACTAATAAAGTACAAATGGAATCTGAGAAAAGTGTGCCTAATCCTTTTCTCCACAGATGATCACGGAAGTCTCCAGGGGGAGGCCTAACATTCTTTGTCTTAAAGCATGAATAGGTGTTCCCTATGCAGGTAAGAAGGTACAAAGGCTAGTATGTCAAGTGTCACAGGAATAGCAACTTGGTCAGTTTTATTATCTACTGCCTCCCAAGCACCTGGAACAGTATCTTGCATATAGTAGATACTCAATAAATATTTCTTGAATGAATGAATGAATGAATTTCAGACAAAGGGCATAGCCCATGTAAGGGCAAGTCACCTGGTTTGCACCGAATCCTCTTAGCTGGTATATGACCTCTCCTTTGGGTGTAAGTGACATTTTCCAACTGCTTCTTGTAGAGGTCTCTGCAGAAATCTTGACATGATTTAAAAATTTCCAGCTGTCTAGTGGCCACACCCTGCACCCTGAGAGTCAAGAGCTTTATCTCTAGCAAGCCCCTTTTGACAAGCCAGGCTTTGACCTCTGTGAGCTGCCCAATGTACAAATAAAACAGAGATGTAAAACCTTGGAGGCAGGCTTATCTTCTAGTGTCCGGCCAACTCCTTGGATGTCATGGTTTCTGTTCCTTGTCTCTAAGGCACCATCTCGAGTTCTGACCAAAGAAGGCTAAAGTGGCAGGTCCCAGGAGAGAGAAAAGGAAAGACAAGCTACTGTTTGAGAAGCTTGAGAATGGGGATTTAGGCAGCGCCTAGGGTGTCAGGGAGGCAAGTGGAGAGGCTGCTGTCCTTTTCTTACTACAAAAGTACTACTTGCTGTTACAGAAATGTTGAAAGCACTATAAATTGACAGAAGAGTCTGAAATTAACCTCATCCCAACATTGAAAGAATAGCAGTTAACATATCAATAAAGATACTTTTATGTTTTCTAGGGCATACACAGGCACACACAATGGAATGATACCTGTAAGACTGTTCTCACATAATGAAATATCAGGAACATTTTGCATTGTCATTAATTATTTGTCTACCCATTCATTTTAAACTGATGCATTTTGTTCAAAATTTGATCTAACCAGTTGTCAGAATATCTTTTCATTTAAATAGATAAGAGTAAAGGAGGTCAAATGTCTGGTGATGGAAGGAGATTTGACTTTGGGTGGTGAACACACAATGCAATAAACAGATGACGTATTATTGAATTGTGCACTTGAAAACTATATAATTTTATGAACCAATTTCTCCACAATAAATTTAATTAAAAAATAGTTTTATTGTTTTCAGAAAAAAAGGGATGCTTAAGAGAATGAGCTTTAGTGTGGGTTCAAGTGCTGTCTTCTGTCACTTTCTGGCTTCATAACCTTGGGCAAGGAACTTAATTATGTTGCCTTATCTGCAAAAGAAAGATGATAATAATACCTACTGGCAAGAAGCCAGTGAGTTGATTCAAGTGAAATACTTGGCATGGCACCCACCACACAGGAAACCGTCCATACGCATTAGCTATAATTATTAGTATAAAAAAATACAAACAGTACAGAAAAACATGAAGTTTAAAAATTACCTGCAATCCTAGCACCCAAAGATAATCGATGCTAATTGTGTCATAATATACTGTGCTCCTATAACCAATATATTGCAAGTATCTTTTCCTGACAATTAGTATTGCTCTGTAGTCTATATCATCTTCTTTAATGACTGCAGAACATTCCATCGATATAAATATGCCAGAATATATTCCCAATGGAGAAGAAAGTAAAATTAAGCCCAGCAGAACACAAGCCCTGACTTAAGCGCCTGGCCAAATCCTCATTGTGCACATTTCATAAAGCCAGCTAAGAATAATCTCGCCACAAACTCAACTCCCCAGAGTCAGGAAGCATCTGAGAACTGTGTCCCAATTTCCTAATCAGAGCTGACCTTGATTGTTCTGAGACATCACCCTTCACTCACATATTCTGCTATTGGAGCTCAGAAGAATGAAAATGGGAAACAGTCAAATCCCAGCCCCCTATCTTTGCTCCAGCTGACTCAGCAAGCAGGAGACTACGGGAGAGTTCATGGCGGTTTGGCCACGCAGGCACTCAGGCTCCACTGAGATGCACAGCCTCCTGGGGGCCAGATGAGGGGCCGGCTTGTTTACACTGCATCCCAGACCAAACAGCTGGTGAAACTGTAACCCATTCATTTTCCCCTACTGCCTTGAAAAGAAATTTGATTATATCACACAAAGAAGAGGTTCTTATATTTTGCTCCTTTCTCGCCTTTCTTTCTTCCCTTCTACTTTTTGTCTTTTAATCCTTCCCTCCCCTCCCTCTTTCTTCCTTCTTCTCTCCCTCTCCCACTCCCACTCCCACTCCCTCTCTTCCTTCCGTCCAATTTCTGTAACAAAATACTTTTGGGGGAAATTTTAACAAAAAGATAAATCCTTTATATTTTGGAGCCAGAAGGATTTTTTTTTTTTTTTTTTTTTGTCAAGGGTTCATTTGCAGCTGAAAGAATTGGTGCAATAAAGAGGCCAAAGGCTTCTTTCTTATTCAGGCAAAATGTCTGTGGAAAGTACTGAAAGGTCGAAACTTCACTGAACTTTGTGGTGACCTTAACCAACATATTTTTTGGAAAAAGAGGATCGGAGTTTGGTTTCTCCCCAGGCCCACGCCTCACTGGTACTCTGCCCCAGCCCTGACAGTTAGAGGGTCCACTCCTGCGGTGAAAGGAAAGGAAAAAGAACTGAAGACGGGGACAGCTAAACCCACAGCTGTATGTCATCTGCCAGTCTGGTAACTATCAGTTTTTACATTTTCTTCCAAGTCGTTGATCAATATTTTGCATGAGATAAAGACCCGCGGCCTGCAATTAGGTCCCTCATTTCAAACTCTATTTATTAGGAAGGCAATATAGAATGGTCATTAGAAGCACAAATCTCAACTCTGCTATTTACATACTGTGCGTCTTCAAGAATATAACAGCTTCTCCAAGACTCTGTTTGTCTATCCCTAGAAATGGGAATAACAACGGCACCCATCTGACAAGGCTCTGTGTGCAAAAGATTAGCACAATACTTGCTCAGGGGGTGTGCAGCCACTGCAGGTTATTATGAACAATTCTATTAGCTGTTCATCCAACTTATCAGATTATCTTCTAGTTTTCCACGAGGAAAAACACACATTTGTTTATCAAATGCTCTGCTGGAATTGAAGAGCAAGATGCCTGGAATATTTTATCGATCTATCGAAAATAAAGTATCAAAAGAGGAAATAAAGTTAAGACAAGAATGATTTGACTTCTGCAAGTTCTCAGCGTCTCTGGCTGTCCTCTCTTTCCTAAACGTTCATAAAGGGTGTGTTTCACAATCAGGTCCCGAATGCTAGATCCATTGCCTTCTAGTTTTTAGAATCCACATTTTTCTCATTTTTGAAAACTGGAATAACATATTCCTGTCTCCAGTTCCCTGGCCTCGCTCCCAGCCTCTGATTTTTCTAAGATTGCTGACAGTGGTTTTGTAATCACATCTGCAAGTCTTTTCTACATTTTAGGGTTTAATCCAACTTGAACTCATTAAGCGCCTAGTTCCTTTTTTATTATCTCTCGTGCTATCTTGGGCTTCGATTTTTCTCTTAAAAACATGTTTCTTTTACGTATATATGTAATACATGTTCATGGCCAAAATTTTTTAAAATGTGATTAAACAAAAGGATGAGGCCAGAAATCTTCAATAATCATAACATTCAGAGATAACAATGGTGCTTCCTGATTTGATATAACACCTTCTAGTATTTTTCTGTGTATAAATAGATACCCATGCTGGGGGATAAATAAAATATGAAGATTTCTCCATATAATTCTTTTTCATTAACCTTTACTTTTAATGTTAGCATAGGGCTTCAGGGCAGTAATATAGGGTAATTTTTACTGAGCTCAAACCCTTTGTTTGAGTATTGTGGCTTTTCAGCTATTTGCTACATTATCAATGTTATGGTCACTACTTTGGTAAAAGGAGGAGGTGCTCAGCAAATAGTTGCTGATTTCTAGTGAGTAGAGGACAAGGTTGTTGCTAAATATCCTACAATGCATGGGACATTCCCCACAGCACAGAAATATCCAGCCCAAAATACCAATTGTGCCAAGACTGAGAAACCCTGGGTTAGGGGCACAACACTCAAAAACTTGTCAGTGACACATTAAAAAAATAAAATAGGAATCTAATAAAAACAGTAACAGTTTTACCCATGTTAAGTGCTTAAAAATGCATAAATACTGCAATATATATATATATATATATATTGCACTTTGCCTTGAAAAAGACCTAGCATTTGCTTGCAGAAGTGGACATTGGAAGGGATGCAGCTTGTGGGTGATTGTCAAGTGGAAGAAGCAGGGTTATCTGAAATAGGATGGAAAGCTGTAGCAGCAGATGATGATGGCGTGGCTCTAACAGACGAGATGAGCTGGGGTAGATGGTGGATGACTGAGGGGTGTGAGCACACATGCGTTTTGTGTGTTTCCACGTGGTACGGTTCATCTAGGTGCAGCATTTTGCACTCTCCTAGCGTTTCTCAGAGATGAAATCGTGCATACGTAACCATGAAATTCACTTATGCTCAGATTGTTTCCTAATATATCAATGGCATTGGAACAAATCCATGTTTTCAAAAGGTACCTTATAGCAGAACTGACTATACATATTTAATTGCACTCAGTTGACTTAACCAAAACTGGAATTCACAGCAATAGTGATTCTCAAAAGGGCAACAGACTTTTTATTATCAAAAAAACCCCTTTTAACCTATAGATATTACCAAACAGAAATGTTCCAGAAAAACATCTAGGGCCCAGTTTAAATGAAATTTTTTCACATACTATTGTATAACACAAGATTTTCCCGTGACCTGGCAAGTAGCCCATACTATTTTAAACAAAGTCTTTTAAATCCTGTATGCTACGGAAATACTTAAGGATGAAATTATATGATATGTGGGATTGGCTTCAAAATAATCCAGGTGGGGATGGTGAGTAGTGGGGTTAAGAGGAAACAAGTTTGGCCATGAGTCAATAAAGGAAATTAGGAGATAGGAACATGGGGCTTGGTCATAGCCTTCTTCCTACTTTTTTATAATAAAAAAATAGTTAATTTTTAGAAGTACATTTAAGCAGTGCATTTGAAAGCAGGCTCATATAAATATTGATTTTTTTTCAAAGGTGATGCTTTTGTTTTCGAACATAAGGTTCATGTGTAGCTACTGTAATGAAATATCGTGTTAAAAAGACGAGATGTGCCAAAGGTATTTAAAGCATGCTTACTTTCCACAGTTTCCAAAGAACCAGCTCTTATAAGTAAAGTATGATGATTAGTAAAATCAGGTGTCAAAAGGAGAAAATTAACACTCAAGTCAAGGTCAGTGACCAGGGCCAACTAGTTGGAGTGGTGTTCCCCAAGCTAAGACTGTAAGAAGCCCTAACAGCCAGGGGTGTGTGTGTCTTCGCTCTGCATGAAACTTGACTGAGCAGGGTGTCCTGGGGGTTAAGAGCATGGGTGGGCCTTAGAGTCCGACCTCACTGGGGAGGCCTGGTTCTACTCAGTGACCTTGGGCAAGTTAATCTAATCACTCTGAGAAATTTTGTTTCCCTTCAAGTTTGTGAAAACTGGATTCTCTGTGTAATGAAAAAAAAAAAAAAAAAAGAAAAGCAATGTTTAAAGAAACAACAACAGGGATGCCTGTGATAATAAAGGCATACCAGGAAGACTTGCAGAAGCTTCTAAGCACTTTTGAGTTGCTCTTTGTAGCATCTGATCAAAACTAGAAATACTCTCTCCTAAAAAATGCACATGTAAATTCACAAAAACATTTGCATGCGATGTCTAGAGAGTCACAGATCCCTTAACTTAAGTACATCTAGGGCACTAAACTAGGAACCTGGGTTAGAGGCTGCGCCAACTTCATTCTAATAGCCAGGGGGTGGAGACAAGTTAAATATGCTTCTGTCACTGCTGCTGCCCCTCTTGACCTACTTCACTTGCCTGAACTGTTTGCTCTACTCTCCAAATTCTACCCTATTTTTCAAAGTCCCTCACTTTCAGGAAGCCTTTCTCAGCCAGTGCTATCTACAGAAATTTCTCCTCTAAACTCACAGTAAGTAACTTATCAGTGCTGCTATTTTGGTCCTTAATCATATACTCTCTTTGGATGCTTGTCTCTGGAGAGTTGTATCTGTGTGTGTGTGTGTGTGTGTGTGTGTGTGTGTGTGTATTGCTTGTATAACTACATTGCAAGCAACTTGAGAGCAACACCATTTATCACACTTCCTGGTATGTCTTCCCAGAACCAACTGTGTAGAAAACTATCAAATAAACAGATATGCGGTTTGAAGGTAGAAAGTCATAAAATACAGATTGAGTGAATAAAAGAATGAATGAATGAATCTTTTATTCCATTTCTTACTGCTTTCCCTCATATTTGTACTTTAAGCTTAGCACTCTCTGCTCCTACCTGGATCACTGTTTCACTAGGAATCCCTAGTAAACTCCATTTGTGTATGAATCTCAGTTCAGAATCTTCAGGGAAGTCTTCTGCCCCCACTTTCTACCTCTCTCGCTTCCCTCCTCCTCCTCCCCAGCTCCATGGCATAGGAAGACCCACACTCAGCACACTGTATGGCAGTGATCTCCATGGGCGGTCTACCCACTGCTGGGGATGTGTGAGGTGCACTTGGTATGTGGCACAGGGAAGAACAGGTTTACTTGCTTAGGCATTTATTTTAATGTGCATTTGTAACAATGTAACTAATACAGCAGACCCATGATTTCGCAGGGTATTAATTAAGATGAGGCTAAGTGAAAAAGAGAAACAGAAAGTAGGTTTAAAGAAAAGTAGTGAGTGAGTGATAGCCCTCTTGCTATGGTTTTATGGAAAAATTTGTGAAAGTGGGGTCTGTCTATTCAGTCCATGTTTTCGAGCATTAGGCTGGCATGGAAAAGGCGATGGGTTGTAACATAGGTATCTTCATGTCTGTCTCCTTTCCTAGGAGGCAGCTCTAGGAGGGCAGAGATGGGGCCTAACCCAGCTCTGCACCACCCAGAGCTGGGGCTCAGGGGTGGTTGGCTGAATCGAAACATATATGATTGAATTAAAAAAATCTGTCCCAGCATCAGCTTTGCTCTCCTCAAAACACTATTTCCTCTGCTCCCTGGAACAGAAGGGAAGCAGAAAAATGGGAAGGAAGGGCACAACTTCTCTTCCTCTCAACACACATTCCCAAATGGTCCAAATAGACCATTATGAAAGCCCGTCCCTATCTAATCCCACTGGATGCCTCATTTCCTTAAGTTTACTTCCTAGTTTTTTTAGGCAGCATGAAAACCTAAGCATAGAGCTTTCTTTGCCTTTCACACAATTAACCAAAGACTCTCAGAGTTTCTTCACCAAGAGGACTAGTTTTACCCACCCAAGCATTCGCTAACTCCCAGGAACAATGATCGTCACCTAGCTAATCATGGGTTACTGAAAGAGAGGAAAAGCAATGCTGGAAAACTGCACAAAGGGAAAACTTAGTCAACCAGCACCTGCCAGAAAAGACTGGAGGGTGGGAATGGAATGGGGGAGGTTCTGCGGGGCTCTTCCCTGGGGAGGCTGCTGAAACTTCCAAATTCTGAAGGTCTTTGTGTAAGAGGTGAAGGGGTGTGGTGGACCTAGTGAGTTGTGGCTGGCTGGAGAACAAAGAAAGGAAAAGGGAAAGGCAAGGGTGCTTCCACTTTTCAAGGTAACATAGTTGAACAAATCCAAGATTGAATTGGCTCTAATCACTGATGATTCATTTGAGAAAATCACAAAGGGCCTCTTTCCCCCCAGTTTCCGCTTTAAGGATTTCCCAGGCCAGGAGGGCAGTTCAGTTTGAGTCACTGGGTTTAAGAAAGCAAGAAATGATAACGTGAAACCGATCAACTTCGCTACTAAGGATTATTAACCCTGTGTTTATGAAAATTATTTTAAAAATAATTCGTCCTCAATCAAATCTGGATTCTCGTAAGACCATTTACTACGGGACTCCTGCTTTCTTTTCTTGTATTATATCTTTCTATTTTGAATCGTCAGAAGTCCACTTAGAAAAAAATGACAAGTGGGAATCATAATCAGTTATGTTTGCTATTCATTACCAGGTATAATAAGGAGTAGCTCTCTTTCTTTAGGGGGAGTGGTTAGCTATCTTTAGTAGAGCGATTTCACTGAGCATCAGTATAATTTGTCTTCTATTTGACTGAAAATAATAGTTACCATTTTTTAGTGCTCAGTGTATTCTAGGTACTTAACACACATTATTTTCTTTGTTTCTCACAAGTATCCAGTGAGATAGGTAATATTTCTTTGTTGAATTGGTAAGAAAAGTAAGACCTAGAAAAACTAAAACTAAGTGATTGGTCCACAACCACCCATTTCATAAGTGGCAGAGCCCAGATGTAAACCTCAAGTTTCATCTGTTCCAAATGATATGTCTTTCACTCCTCTTATTGACTATAGAAATTATAGAAAAAGGACTTAGGAAAAGCTAAAAGGAATGGGATTTAGTTCAATAGTCAAGAAAAATATGATTTATCACAAATAAGCATAAAATGTGATATATCTCTTGCTAGGAAATAACTGAACAATCTCACTTCTTCATTCATATGTGCCAGTCAGCCCCCATGAGTCCCCTATTCATCTCCCAGTCAGATATCCTCAAACCACACTACATTTATTTTGTTAATTGTTGGGAAGACGGGGAGTGGCCATTTGTGGAACGTGAATTATTTAAAAACTATTTAATTCCTGCTATTTGTGAACACCAACAGCACAGCACTCAGCAATCACTCATTTCTATGAGGATCTGATGCTGGAAAGGAAGTTTCACAATGATTGCAGATTCTCTTCGTCATTTCCAATTCTAGGAGTATCTTCTCTCACTATGAAATAATTGAGCAACCAGATTCATTATAGCTAGAGAGAGAGCCAAAGAGCCGACATCTCTAAAGGAAGCAGAAGATTAGAGAGAGTAAGGAGAAAGCCAGTCTTCCATGGGCAGAGTTCATGACCTTCTGGCACACCAAACCTGGATGCCATGATTCAGTATCTTAAATGTTCATGCCATCATATTGCTTTTATTTTCTGAGTACTAGTTTCAGTGTTTAATGATAATCTATGAGGTATCATCTTCCCAGAAACAATCTCCCTCTTCATGGACTATCTAAAATTGATTGCTCAATTTAGCAGTGATAAAAATAAAGTACGAGAACTTCACGGTTCTTAATCATCAGAGAGGAGAAAAACTCGTAGTTTCAGGAGCCGAGTCAGGCCCTGACAATGTTTCCTCACAAGTCCGAGTGATGTTTGTCCTGATTGCCCTCTTGGAGAAAGTTCTGTCTGGAAACTTTTAACTGTATAACATGCTGCCATGCTTGCACTTCTGGCCCCACTCATCCCCAGGCCAAATATTGGGGTAATGACTGCCCTTTGTTGATATTGTCCAGACACCACTCTTAAGCCCACTCTAACACTCTGCAACATTCTTGTAGACTGCTGGAAAAAAAAATCTGGAGCTGAGCAGTCTTATAAAATACGAGGAATTTGCCTCCTTAAAGAGCCCATCTCCTCAGCATACTCTCCCTGGGAGGTTTTGCATTCTTTGGATCCCCCCGACTCTCCAAGCATTTCCCTGAACCTACAGCTATGTTTGAGTCAAATTGAATTGAGATGGGAAGGCATGTATTGTTATCATTCTCATTTACAGATATTGAAGCCAAGAGCAATAGGTTAAAATCATTTGCCTGGTGTTACAAACCTAATTGAATATAAATGGGCAGGCTGGCACCAGATGAAATTCAAGGCTTAAATAAGGAGTGCTTTAATGGTCATTAGAGATATATTCTAGGGGGATGGATAGAGTTGGTGATATGTACATACCTAATATATCAGGAGCAGCAAATGAAAGGGGATGGGGTATCAAAGTGGGATGATGATATGAAGTTGCTGTGAGAGGACCTCTTGGAGTCATAGGCTGTTGATGGCCAAGGAAGAGACAGTTGATTTCGCCATAGATAGTTAAATGTAAACTTTTAAGAGTGTGGGCTTGTGCCGTCACTAACTATGGGGAGCACAGAGGAAAGATACTTAAATTTCTCTTTGCCTCAGTTTCCTCATTTCTTGAAAGTACAAATAATATCACCTACCTTTCAAGGTTGTTATGTGGAAGCAGTTAGATAATCTAGATCAGGGTATCTCAACAGCGGCATTATTGACATTTGGGGCTGGATAATTCTTTGCTGGGGTTGGGAGTGAGACTGTCTTGTTCAATGTAGGATGTTTAGCAACATATCTGGCCTCCCAATAGCTGCAGTACTATATCCCCAACCCCCAGTTGTGACAATCGAATATATCCCCAGACATTCCCAAATGTCCCTTAGGAGGCAAATTTGCCCCCAGTTAAGAACCATGGATCTAGATAAAGACCTTGGTATAGTGGTAGGCTACAGAAAATCCTTAATAAATCTTATTATGATTGTTCACTCCCCTATCTGCTCTTTCTTCCTTCAGAAGAAAAGATTTTCTTTGATACCTTTCAATCTTCGCTCCCATCACTTACATTTAAAACTACCCCTGAGGAAGGAACTTAACAAACACATTTACATTGGGAGTGTTTTCATTTTAATCTGAGTACAGCACTCTAAGCCAAGGATCTCATCTCAGATGGGTTAAGTTTAGGTACCAGTGACCTGAACGAGGCAAATATTTCAGGAAATTTCCTTTCTAACCTTGCGAAAGATAGTCTATGCAAGTTGTCATGTACATTACCCACCTCTAAGATGTGAATTAATGGTTCCCAAAGTGTATTCTCTGGAATACCAGTTCTAAGGGGATGGACATAAGTGTTATATAATGAAAGGGTTCTGTGGTTACATGAATTTTAATTAAACATATCGAGGCAAATATTTCAGGAAATTTCCTTTCTAACCTTGCGAAAGATAGTCTATGCAAGTTGTCATGTACACTACCCACCTCTAAGATGTGAATTAATGGTTCCCAAAGTGTATTCTCTGGAATACCAGTTCTAAGGGGATGGACATAAGTGTTATATAATGAAAGGGTTCTGTGGTTACATGAATTTGAATTAAACATCTTTACTTCCCAGACCCTATCAGAGTCTTTAAGATGCTACTATGCATCATGATTATTCATGGATATTGTTTGTAGCTTTTCATAAACTCATTTTTACATGGTACCTATTTTTGGAGGCCAGGAGTCAGCAAACTATAGCCTTGAGCCAAATCTGGTCTACCACCTATTTTTGTAAGTAAAATTTTATTGGAACACAGCCATGCCCATTCAGTTACATATTGTTTATGACTGCTTTTATATTATTGGAACACAGCCATGCCCATTCATTTACATATTGTTTATGACTGCTTTTACAATGGTAATTTGAATAGTGACAGAGACCTTATATCTTACAAAGCCTAAATTCTTCACTATTTGACTTTTTAAAGAAAAAGATTGTTTACCCCTATTATAGACTGCATGATCTGTGGAACACACGCTGAGAAACACTGGTTTCGAGAACCTCAGCGTTGGAAATGGTTTTAAGGTCACCTAGACCACTGTGGCAGTGTGACTTCAGAATGACCAGATCCTTCAGAATAACCAGGGAGCTTGTTAAAAATGCAGAATTTGGGGATGCTGTCCTGACCCACCGAACCAGAATGTCTAGGAGGAAGGCTCAGGGTCTGGTATTTAACGAATCACTCACTAATTCTGATGTACAGCTAAACTGAGTGCCCCTGGTCTAATCCAAGTGTCAGTCCAGTAACCGAATCTCTCCTCAAGTATCCTTGGCCTCTCTCATACCTCCAATGGTGAGAAACTCACTACCTCTCAAATAGTCCACTCTACTCTTAGTCTGGTATAATTATCAGAAATTTCTATATGTTGAACACAAATGTGTCCTCTAGGAATTCTACACATTGACTTTCATTTCCTTCTACTTTCACTTATTGCCAGTTGTGGAGTAAATTTAAGCAGGATGACAGAGGGTAAAGTTACCCACGAAAACCTATATTTTTTCTTCCCTAGATCTAGTATTCTTCAGGAAGCCTTTTCTGGCTGCTCTAGGCAGAATTAAGCATTTCCTGTCCTGTACTCTCAAAAAGCATTGGAGGTTCTCTTTGTGCACTCTCCACATTTCCGTAATTTAGTTTTCTAGTGAAAAGCACAAATATCTGATAAAGTCAAATAAACCTCAGGCCTTATCCCAGTCATTCACTCCCTGGTGGTGGGTCTTTGGGCAACTTACTTTACCTTAGGCCTACATTTTCTTATCTGTAAAAAGAATATGATAATAGCACCTACCAGAGTCACCCATCTGAGGCTACAATATCATAGGTACTGGACCTAGCTTAGAGCTGGTTCACAGTAAGTGCTCAATCAATGTCAGCAAATGGGGTTGAGGGTGACAGTTCCTTCAATGGGTGTTGAACTTCTCCGGGGAAGGAACCATCTGTAACTTACCTTCTTTTGAATCCCAGTGCCCATAACACATTAATGCATAAAAAGAAAAAAATTTACTAAAGGAATGATTAAGTACTGAAAGAAGGCAGATAAAACAGTGGCCAAGAGCAATAGGACTGGAAGATCATTTGCCTCGTTTTAGATCCATTTACCACCTGTTTCTTTATATGTGATCTTGAGGAAAGAGATATATTTCTCTCAGTTTTAGTTTACTCCTGGGTAAAATGGAGTTCCTCTGAGGGTGGTTGTGAATATTGAATAAGATGATGTAGACAAAGCACTTAGCACATAACAAAAATTCGATAAAGGCTATAATTATAATAATTATTATTATTACCATTATTATTAATAGTATTCCTTCAGCATATCCCAGCAGCTCATCTAGAAAAAAATGTCTTTGCTCATGGAGAAGTCTTATCTCTGTTTTTTCCTACTTCCTATTCATCGATCCCTTGGGAAATACAGAGCCAGGGAGACAGCTTGAAATTTGGTATTAGGCTAATGGAGGCCCATGCAAATCTATCCTAGGTTATACACATAGTAAATCATGTGGCTACGCTAAGCTGTGCACAGTTAACATTTCCTTCAGTGTCATAAACCAGATACCCCACTCCCCACCAACTGTTTGTAGCATGTTAGGTGCAGATTTAATTAAACTCCTAAACAAGGAAACAACAGTACCCAAAGGAGATGGAGGAATGCCTTGTGTCCAAACCAAATAAAGGAGAAACCATAAATACCAGAGCTCTGAGACATCAACATTTATACTCAGAAGGCTCTTCTTAGTGCTAAACCTGGCTCTTTAATCCTTCAGAGATTTACTCTTGATTACCTCCCTCTGAGTTGAGGCTACTGGCCAAATCTATGCACCTGGAGCTTTTATCACATGTACTTCCAAACAGGTCAAATAACTGGAATGTCCTACTGTCTACTCTATGAGCTGGACACTGTTTTAGGCCCTGGGGGCAAAAGATAGATCACACAATGTCTGCCCTTATGGAGCTCATAGTCCAGTAAAGGAGATAGAGATCAATGAAAGAATCCCACCCATAAATGTAAAATTAAAATGAATAGTTTTATGAAGTAAAGATTCAGGTCTTGAGATCATATAATAGTTATTTGTTTACAAGGAGGATAGGGAAATCTTCCACTGGGAGCCAGTAAAATCAGCATAGATCTGATGAATGGGCAGGAGTCATTTAGAAAAAGGGAACAGAGACCTGATTTTGAGAGTGTTGATGGCAGAATGAACAATTTATACGAAGGCCCTGTAGCAGGAGGGAAGAAGGCATGTCAGAGGAACAGAAAGGAAGCCTGCTTGATTATAAAAGCAAAGAGCATGATACAAAATGAGGCTGGAGAAGAGAGGGAGGTCAGACTACTACAACAGTAATAACACTCTAAGAAATAGGGTCCTTATTGTAAGAGTGAAGAAAAGCCATTGAAATTTTTTTAAGCAATAGGTGATGGAATTTGCATTTCAAAAAGATTAGAAGAGATTAGATTGAAGAGACCAGTTAGGAGACTATTATAAGTAGTCTGGCAATAGACAGATAGTGATGGCATGGGCTAGTGTGATGGACCATGAAGGTGAAGAGAGGTAGATGATGAACCCAAGAGATGGAACTGAGATGATAAAATAGCACTTTAGATCTGAAACTAGGATATGCATAGCTTGATTCTTTTAAAAATAAATGACATGGGAATTTACAAGCCTCTAAAGATAGAAAATAGAAGTTTATTTAGTCTTATTGGGCGACACTAATGACATTTACAAATCCATGCTGCCGCATTACAAACTTAGCTTAAAAATTATTTGCATAATTTTTGATAAGAATGACAAGACCATTCAATGAGGAAAGAACAGTTTTTTCAACAGCTGGTGCTGGGAAAACTGGATATTCTGACGTAGGAGGATGAGATAAAACCTTACCTAACACCATAAAGAAAAATTAACTCAAAACAGATCAAAGACTTAAATGTAAGACTTAAAACTATAAAACTCTTAGAAGAAAATATAGGGCAAAATCTTCATGACATTGCATTTGACAATAATTTCTTAGATATGACACTAAAGGCAGAGGCAACAAAAGAAAAAATAGACAAATTGGACTTCATGAAAATTAGAAAATTTTATGCATCAAAAGACACTAGCAACAAAATAAGAAAGTGACACAGGATGGGAGGACACATTTGTAAATTGTATATCTGATAAGATGTTAATATGAAGACTCTATAGAGAACTACTAAAATTCAACAACAAAAACTCCACAAATATTCTGATTAAACAATGAAGAAAAGACTTGAATAAACATTTTTTTCCAAAGAAGATATACAAATGTCCAATAAACACATGAAAAGATGCTTAACTAATTATTAGAGAAATCACCCTAATCAGATACTTCATACCCATTAGGATGGCTACTATCGAAAAATAAAAATAACATTTTAGTGAGAATGCAACAAAATTGGAGCCTTTGTACACTGCTGATGAGGATTTAAAATGGTATACCTGCTGTGGAAAAGAGACAGTGGTTTCTCAAAAATTTTAAAATAAATTACCATATGATTTAGCATTTCTGCTTCTGGGTATATGCCCAAAAGAACTGAAAGCAGGTCTCAAAGATATACTTGCACACCCAAGTTCAGTATTATTTACAATAGTTAAAACATGGAAGCAACCCAAGTATTCATTGACAAATGAATGGATAAGCGAACTATGGTATAGTTATTTGTGTGTGTGTGTGTGTGTTAAGGAATATTATTCAGCCTTAAGGAATATTATTATTATTCAGCCTTAAGGAAGGAAATAAATTTTGACATATGCCACAACATAGATGAACTTTAAAGATATTATTCTAAGTGAAATAAGCTAGTCACAAAAAAATATAAATATAGTGTGATTCTACTTACATGAAGTACTTAGAGTACTCAAAATTATAGAAACAAGAAAGTAGAATGGTGGTTACCAGGGGCTGGGAAGAAAAGGGAATGGGGAGTTTTTGTTTGATGGGTATAGAGTTTCAGTTTTATAAGAAGAAAGGGTTCTGGAGATGGATGGTAGTGTTGGTAGCACAGCATTATGAATGCGTTTACTACCTGAACTTTACACTTAATGGTTAAAATGGTAAATTTTATGTTTTGTGTATTTTACAAAGGGTTCTGGAGATGGATGGTAGAGTTGGTAGCACAGCATTATGAATACGTTTACTACCTGAACTTTACACTTAATGGTTAAAATGGTAAATTTTATGTTTTGTGTATTTTACCACCATAAAAAAATTAGAAAAAAAATCTGACACAAACTCAAGGATTCACTGGGAAGGGCACAAAATGGAGTTTTACTGCCTATGTTCTGGGTAGTTAGAACACATAATTCCACAATAAAAATTCCAAGTTAAAAAGTAAACTATTTGTAGTATCATAGAGGGTTTTACACTGTCATCAGGGTCAGAAGAGAGTGGATTCAAATCCCAGCTCATTCACTTCCTGGCAAGTGACTAGTAATAACTTCGTCTTGACCCTCAGGTTTCTCATCAGTACAACGGAAATGATAAACACTACCTTGTAGGGTCTGTATGAGGTCAGAAGGATTGGTGAAGATTAAATATTAATCCTGTGTATAATTTGCCTAGTACTAAGTCTGATCTACATATACATTAACTTTTATTTTCATCAGGGAAACACTGCCCGGTTGGAACAAACACAACAGAAAGAGAAAGGGTGATTTCATTGAAGATGGGAAAGTTGTATTATGTCTCCATCCCTAGAAGAATAGAAGATCACCTTCAACAGGGGCTAATGGATTTAGAATCAGGAGTAAGCAACATCTCAGAAGCCAAAGGATAGGCCAATGTTTTTCAAACTTTTTGGATCACAACCTTCAGAAAGACATTTGCTGTGAGCCAGTAATACACTCTGCTATTTTCCATTTGAATTGATTCTACTTCATTGAAAAAAAATAAAATCTGATCATGACTCACCAAAGTGATCTCCTGGCCCTTGGTTGTGACCCATAGTTTCAAAAACATTGGGTTAGGAAATTGACATGCAAGTCCTTCCAGGAAGCCTTCCTGGAAAGCCTCACCCTATGATGTTTGTTCCCACTCTTGAATTTCCTTGGCTTATATAATTTCCCTGGCTATGCCTCACCAGGTGTTCATAACTTTTCTCTTGCCTCCCTAGTTATATTTACTGTTGGTGTGTCCTTTCTACTCTGCCCCTCTAGCCTCTTTCATTACTTTTCAACCAGGAGACCTGATTTAAGAAGCTGGGACAGTTTAATACAAATGTATGGTGGTGGAGGTAGGGGCAGGTGGCCAGGGAAACTAATATCTAGTCAAATTAACCTGCACTGGCCAAGCACCAGCTCTATACCTTGCACTGTGCAAAGCTTAGGAAGAAGATGGGGCTCTTCCAGATTCCCAAAGCCCTCAAACCTGGGCATGAGCTCGGAGTGTGAGAGCAGAGCACACAACCTTCCATGTGAAGCCTCTGCTAGAGACATGGCATGATCAGACTTTTGCCCTGTGCTGAAGAAGTGACTCTATTGCCTAAAGACAGAGGATAGGGACTGATGTCCTGGTCAGGCTCAGCTTTGTGAAATAACTTTGCATTGAAAGTTTACCCTCACATGTGAAGTACATGGCCAATCATACTGCAACTCTATACAGGTGCTTAACTCCAGCAGGATGGAGAAGGAATTGACCTTGTTTCTGCTTGGCTATTTGAGTTTAGAATGGACATTTAAGACTGAAGCAGCTGTGAAACCAATCCTTTGGTGAGTTCAGCCCTGCTGATGCGGAGAGCAGCGGGTTTGTTAGGAGGCAGACAGCACTGGCTTCCCATTTACCTCTAACAGCTTACAAGCTATTTAACTCTGAATATGCTTCTCTGAGCTTCTCTTTTCCTCACTATAAAATGAACTAATAATTATACCTGTAGAATAGGTTTGTCAGAAGCATTAAATGAGATGACGCACATAAAGCCCCCAGTACAGTCCCGGGCATATCATAAGCCTTTAATAAATGTGAGCCAGAGTTATTATTTTTAACACTCAATACGGCATAATTGAGGGAAAAAACACAGTCACTTAAAACAGTTTTTCCTTCATCAAGCCAAAAGGACATAGTTTCCTAGTGAGAAAATGTGGATAAGTAAGGCCTTGATGGCGCTTGCCATGGCAAGAGATTGTATCTCAGGAGCCTCTGTGTTATGCTAATGTGCAAACTTTAGTTGGTTGAGGATCACCTATTAGCACTGCAGATACTGTCATCTGGCTCCTGGGCCTGCCCTTTTGTAAAAGGACAGTTCTGGTGTCAATCATCTGCCCCTTGGGGGACCTCCCAGGCTCCAATGACTTCAACTAGCCTCGGAATCTTTTAAGAAGCAAGTTTTGGTAGGAATATACTTTCTGGAGGCTGTAGATGTCTGCCCTCCCCTCCCCTAGCCTTCTCACAGGAGCCACAGATCTACCTGCTCCACTGGGAAAGCACGCCTCTGAGCCACTATCTGTTCCAATTCTAAGCAACTCCCACAGCCTTCAACCTCCATGAAACTGTCCCTGAGGACTCCAGCCTGTATCAATCTTTCCTTTCTCTGAAGTCTTACAGTGAAAATTTAGCATCTGTAGCAGTGCTTCCAACAAAAAAATGTGTGAGTCAGATATATAAGTTTACATTTTCTAGTAGCCACTTTAAAGAAACTAAAAGAAACAGAACTGACCTTAAGAATATGTTCTGAAATCCGGCGTGTATTTTACACATTTCATTTTGGACTAGCTACACTTCCTGTGCTCAGTAGCCTCGTATAGCTAAGGGATTTTGAAAACTTAGTACCGAAAAATAAAATATTTTATTTTATTAATATTTGTTCATATCGATTACATGTTGAAATGATATTTTGGATATATTGAGCTATATAAAATATATTATTTCCATTGGACTCTCTCTGACTCTAGGGGTCACCTTCATGGTCTTGATACTAGAAAGAAAGGGCTTTAGCCCCAATTCTCACCCCACCCTTTGCACTTCCCACAACTAGGTCTGCCTCTGGGGCAGTAGATAAAGAGAAAAAAGAAGCCTCAGTTATTCCCCCCAACTCTTTAAACCATAATTCCTCTGTTCAGAGAGAAGTTTTCTCCTCGCTCAGGGTTTTAGCTGCCCACCTAAACTCTGCTACTGTTGCTTCCAAGACCAAAGCTTGCCTGTGGCCTGGAGTAGGAGAGGAAGGAAAACAAAAGGTTCCCCTTCACACACCTTGGACCAGAACAAGTGCTGTTTCAGGATTCATGTCACCTTTGAGTCCAGGCTAGAAGACCTGGGAGTGAAAACCCCAGGAAACTCATGGATTGCATTCAATGGGAGAAACAAGGCGACATGTGCTTACTTCATCTTAACCAGAACCGTAATCCTCAGGAGACTTTTTCCCTCAGTGTGTTGTATTACATTCAACCTCTATGACACTTGATCATCCACAAATGGTATCTACAGAAACTTTAGATTGGATTAATTAGGATACCATATCCCCAGGCCATGCCAAGTATCCATTATATTCACATACTTAGAATGGACCAGAACTGCTTTTTATACTGAGAACAAACACAAAAGAATTTCAACATTTGTTCCTGAGTCGAAAATGAACTAAGAATAGTGGTTGACTTTTTCCTTTGTGAAAAGTTTAAATATCCATTACCCCACATTACTGACTCTGTCACATATATGTTTAATTATGTAATGTATTGCCTCCATGTTTTCAGACTGCATTTTGGTAAAAATCTGACTTAATAAGGCAGTTATGGATTCCATTTATTGGGAATCTCTAATTTTCACTCATGGTACCCTTAACTTTCCTTATATGGTAGACAATAGACTTTGAGATTAGATAATTAAGGGTGTATTGCAGAGAACAAGTACATCCATTTACATGGGTCAACTAATTTCCAAAAGTATTGTCCACTTAACAAAAAGGAAGTGATCCACACCTCTAAAAATCATTAAAAGGCCGTCGTTACTTTGGACACGTCATGTGCTACAATATTCACACAGAGCTGATAAGGCACTGATAAAGATGAGCTAAATTCCCGAAAACATTGTGAAATAATTTGGTGGTTAAGAACATTAGAAAACAACACAGTTATTGGAAATGATAATGTGGATATTTGCATAGTAACATTCACTGTACAAAATGTTTTATTCAATTGATTATTCATTCTTATAGTCATCATTTATTGTTTGTCATAATTTATGTGTCATCAGTTTGCTAGACACTCATATTCATAATTTGTGGATATAACCAACATAAAAGTCTGAATTGAAAATCAGATATAGTGCTATCTATACAAAGATAAATTGTATTCTTAAAACAACAAATTTAAAATATTTTCATTTATGAACATTAAAAATACACATTTTTTTGGTGGGGGGACTGTAGACTCTAAGTATAAGGGGCAAAAGGCATGAGTTTTGGAGACAGAAACACCTAGTTTCAAATCTTTGAAATTCATTTAAACCATACATTGTCATCTGTAACTTTTGGAAGATAACAGTACCTGTGTCAAAGGATTGAGGTCAATTATACATGACATAATGCAGCTCAAATTCGGAACACAATCAAGCACGTGGTAAGCTCTCAATAGCTGTATATTATAACTACTATGTAATATAAGGTTTATTTCCATGGCATATAAAATTACTTATTTCTCAATAGTTGAAATATATATGTGTATTTTAAATATGTAAGTTTGTTCTATTTTGTGTTATGTTTAAGAAGAATAATCACATGTAGGAATAAGCTTGATATAGGGAATATGCCAGCATTAAATATTTGAATTTTCATGTTTTCATATTTTCACAACTCCTATTCCTTAAATGAAATTATTTTAATACTCATCTTATTTTTTGAACTATTTTCATCTTTATCACTTACTAAGCACCCACAATGTGTTTGAGGATCTACAGAAACCATGCGAGACATAATCCCTGCTCTCCCAGAGTTTACCTGCTTAAAAAAAAAAAGAAAAAAGAAAAAAAAGAAAAGCTGTACTTAAAAAGATAATTTTTTGGAATGGAGATTATTTGTATTGTTAAACTTTGTGCTAGAAAGAAGTCAAGTTCATTCATTCCTCTCTTCATGTCTTGCTCATTAGACAGTGGTTTTAATGAGATAGAAATACTTAACCATTTCCTTGCATGTTCCACTGGGGTCAAGTCTTTCATTTGAATAAGCAGAAAGCAAAATTGAGATGTCATTATACTGAAATATTTTAGGAAGCCCATAACTGTTATCAATAATTTTGTTGCTATTATTTGTTAAGTATCTACTGAGGGCTGGGCTCTTTCCTGGGTGTTTTCACATTTAATCCACACAATTAAGAATGTGTTTCATCTCTGTGATCAATAAAGATTAAAAATGCTTAGTAATTTTCACAAAGCCCAGATTTAAACCCAGAGTGTATGCTTTTTTGATTTTACTCCTAAGCTCAACTCAGGAATATGTAATGCTGTAGAATGCAAATGTCTGTTCCTCTTAAATATTTTCCCTGTTATCCTTTCTTCAGTAGGTAAAGTTCTAATGAATAACGTGTAGCACTTGAATAAAAAATCCCCTCACTTCCATTTCTGGAAGACATTTCTAGTTGATCACAGTGCTCTTTTCCAAATAAACTGGACTTAGCCTCAGAATTCTTTTCAACACAGTATTCCAAAGCAGTCAGTGTCAACCAATTGACAACAATTGACATTAAAAATCTCTTTGACATCTTTCCCACAACACCTTATTAATGACTCTATTAATAGCACATACTATACAATGTTTCTATTATTTGCTTCCCTTTTAGTCTTCCCTTTTAGCTTTAGTTGTGAGACTTCAGTGACTTGACCATTCATCTTCCTAAATCCAGCCCTCTCTACAGTCTACCACACAGCACAGTGGGCACCCACGAAGTTTTGTTGGCTTGAATGCAGGGAAATAATTTTAATTTAAACCTGTTTGACTACCAAATGCTAAACATGTTATTAGTTAATAATTACAATGGCTAACATTTATTAAGCATTTATTATTTACCACATACTGAACTAAGCAGTTCACATATATTAATTTAACTAAAGCAGTGATCCCATAAGATAAGTGTATTATCCCCATTTTACAAATGATGGTACTAAAATTCAGAGTTTAGATGATTTGTACAAGATCACAGGACCCAACCCAGATATTCTGAACCCCAAACCCACACTCAACCACTATACTAAAAAAAAAAATAGATTTATGAATTAACAGAAGACAATGGATAAAGGTCTCTTTCCTTTTCTAATTCCTTACCACCAGAACAATGTCAGGGTCCATTCTGCTGGCCACTGTGATTATGCCTTGTTCCCTGACATCAGCATACTCACAATATAGTGAGTAGGCAGCCGCATAATGACAGTGGGGATATCATCGAGAGAAGCAGGTGATTGTATGGGTGAATAAGGAAGAGACACTTAGCTTTGCCTAAGAGAATCTCAAGTGGTGGAAAAGAATCTTCCAGGAGGGAAAGGAAGGATGGGCACAGAACAGAAAGAATATATGCCACATTGTGCTGTTGAGTCTAAATCCAGGCATTCTAGGGACATAACCGTTGATTTCAAAGTCCTCGGTATGTACCTTTCATCTCTCTCAAAATGATTTGGGAATCTTCCAATTAGAACCCCAGTAGATCTGTCCTGGAACTTCAGCATTCTAAGCGTTGAGGCTACCACCGTACATGTTCTTCCTACACCAGCACTTGGAAATATTCTATTTACTTATTATTTTAATGCAGTGATTGATCATGGTTGTTGAAGAGGATCATGGATTTTTGAGAATTTTAGTGTACCTTTTACATATCCTGAGGGTCCAACTTCTGAAATCAATGAATGCCTCATGAGCATATTCTTTCAGAACTGAGACTTTCAAAAAGAGGCACATAACTTCCCTAATTTCCTATGAAAGACATTATTCAAGTGTCCTCAAGTGACAGATGGTCTAATAATCTGCAAAAACGTGCTCCTTACACTCTGAGGTCAGCTCTGTTTTCCTTAAGAGTTTTCACTCACTCAAGTACCATCTGGAGCCCACATCCTCTAGTTTAAGCTTCAAATAAATCCTGATTTACCTCCAAAATGTTTGCCAAGAATCTGCTTGCTAGAAAGATTACCAGTTTTTCCTCTTTGAGGCACACCTTTGCAATCCATGACACCTGATAGGAGCTTAATAAATGACTGTCCATAGGGATACTCTTTAGGATGCTATAAAAGAGAACTGTTGGGAACAAAGTTTGGAGAACTGCAGCTAAGTCCTCTTTTTTTTTGGTGTGGGGGGTTGCAGTTTGGCAAGATTACACAGTCTTCTTTAGCTAAAGCATCTTAATCCAAATTAAAGCTGCATGTGCTACATTAACATTCTGACTCAATACTGCTGAAGTTGCTTTGCCAAACATCTTTTCAGCTCTCAGAATTTGTAAGTCAGGGGCACATTTTGATCTGATGATGTATGTGTACAGAAAAAGAATGGATGGATGCTTGAAGATGGACTTCAAATCCTCAAGGGATCATGTGCTATTGTGTCCTTTGAAAAGCCTGAGGAATGCTTTCATTGGCTCTGCCCCACAACATGCTGGTGGCATGTTTGTGGCTAACACCTTACAAAGAAAAAATGGGATCTTGGTGTTCATGCTTTCTCTCTGGGACAAAAACCAAGGTGCATATAGAATTTCATTAATAATTCTAAGGTGTTATCCAAGCCCGGTACTGGGTCCAATACACTCTGGAAAATGCCTTAACCATTTGAGCGAAACCGCTGAAAAAGCCAAGGAAACTAATCCAGCTACTCTTTTTGTGTGTGTGTGCCAGCCATTTGACCCACAGATGCTCTGAGCATGCGTTCGCTTGCCAGGACTGGAAATGAACCACTCCTGTACTTCTGCTCTGACGTCCCCCTGAGAGCAGGAAAGCAACCTTTCCTCTTTAAAGTGGACCCGGATGCAGAGTCAACTAGTTTTAACTCTTTTTCAAGTGTGATTAATAACCTTTTAAGTCAATTCCTGGTAGGAGGTGGATCCTACATATATAATTTTTTTTTTTTTGAAATAGGGAAATGAGTAATTCCTAAGTTTGAGGCCAGGAAGAAAATCTGAAACTTTACCAGGCTTTTTTTTTTTTCCTTTTGGGAGAACAGTCATAAATTTTTACATAAATTTATTTAGAAAATCACCCATAATTCCATTATCTAACAATATCTTTACCATTTTTATTTTTAAAAATCTAGTCTTCCTCTAAATATGTATACATATACATATATATATATTTTAAAGGATCATGGTATATAATATATTGCAGAATACATTTCTTTACTAAAACTCATTAACTTTTTCCTATATATTTCATTTCTATATATTTTCAAAAACTTGATCTTCAAATGTCACCTAATAATCCACAGAATCCTTGTTGAGAAACACTATATAAAATCAAACCAGGAAATATATCATGGTAGTTAGTAGGGAAGGCTTCGATAAGGAAGACCTGAGTTTCGATCCTGGTTCTCCCACTAACCAACTAAATTAGCATGAGCAATACATAAATAATTAATGTTATAATGTTTATTGAGCACCTGCTATGTAGCAGGCACTAAGAGGCTTAAATGTATTAATTTCATCTAATCCTAGAACCCCATATGCTGGTTCTATCATCATTCCTACTTTACAGATGAGGATACAAAGGCTAAGGAATGTTTACTCTTTAAACTCACAAAGCAGATACATGAACTTGACCTGGTCTGTATCCACTTGACTAGATTAAGTTCCCACCCTTCTCCTCTCTATCAGAGATTGAGTCCCCCAGGTCAGTTTTCCTATTGTGTGGCTACTTCCTACTCCCTGCACTAGTACCACCTCCAACAGTCCTCCTCTTTACCCTTCACATCTCCCCCCTAAATGCCACTTGCTCCAGGAAGCCTTACTGATTCCTTGTTATGCATTCTCTTAGCAACCTACATTTTTATTTAGAGCATTTATGGGGATTGATTATTTCTGTAACTATAAATTTCCCTGAAGACTGAGGTTCCAAGATGCCCTCACATCTGTATCCCACCCCACAGTGTGACCAATTGACTCATTAGTGACATGTCATTCTCAATTCTTTAACTATGGTCAGTTCCTATCAGCTCATTCCTAATCTTGTGTCTTTCGGCATGACAAAAAGGAAGGACAAGAGATGAATGAAACTGATCAGTTAAATTGTAGGACTTTGGGTGAATAACCTTGGGAAGAAAGCGGTTTTGAAAGCTTTGTCCTGTCTATGTTCCTTTTAGAACAGAAACTTGAATCCGTACACACCATTTTTGCCAAGAGAATATGTGAATGGCTGTGGATGGCTATGACATTCACACCACTTCTTTAGCAACCTGAAAGCTTTCAGCCTTCAAACTGTCACCAAACAAAAATCTTAATATACCAGATCTCGGTCACAGAGCTTCTCCTACCAGGAGGAATCAGGATGGAAGAATAGGATAACTGATTCCTAAAGTGTGTTGTTCTAAGGCTTATCGATTTCACACATTTCCTCATATAAAGGGGCACCATTGCCTCAATCTCCATGACCAAATAAATAAAGGAAATAGTGCAGCAAACTGTCTAGGAAATTCACAATATACATTAGCACATTAGAGAGGCCGAGAGGTCCTGCAGGAAAAAAGAAATTTAAAAACAACAAACAACCATTTAAATTTATTCATTTCCTAAGTTTATTTGGCCATGCTCAGCCGTAAAATGCTGTCTTGAATTAGAATGCTCCAGAAGCAGATCTGAGATAAGGATTTAAGCACAAGCACTTTTATTTGGGAAGTAAATTCATAGAAAATAGCAGGAGGGGAAACAAGAAGTAAGATTGGAAAGGGAAGGAAGCCAATCCAGGGTGCATTAATGAGCAGATTTACCTCTGGGCAACTGGGACTCAGCAATGCTGGGGACCAGTGGGAAGACTATGGCTCAGAGGAGTCCCATCACAGGAGTGAAGAAGTTGGATATTTATCCACCAACTCTCAACAGTCATAAATTGAGGACTGCTTCTGGGGTCACTAATTCCCTGGCACTTCCACTCTGCTCAGCATGGCGTCCAGAGAATGACCTCAGGCAAAAATAAAAGATGCTTGTGATAGAGTACTTCTGTGATCATGCTTGGGAACTGTGAGGGGAGGTGCATGGGAGTTACAATGTCTGCTGCACGGGTATCCCCCTTTACCTTTTTATTTTTCATGCACGATACCCACTGATACCTAGTAGAAGTAGTACTTGAGAAACAATATTTGGAAAACAGAACATCAAAGACATTTAAACAGTTCAGTGAATTCCAAGAAGCTATAATGGAGCTGGATACCCAGAGCCAATGCAGTGAGATAGCAGGTAGAAGTCCAAAGGGAATTCCCGTAAATGCCACCAAATACCAAACATATAAATCTCAAAGCTCAGCAGAAATAGCCTTGGAAAATCATAACTGATGGGATGCTACATCAAAGAGTCTTCTAAGGATCCAAACTTAGAATCAGGATCTAACTTGGTTTGTCTGTGAAAGAGAAAAGTTATCTTTCCCACAGCCAAGGGAACAGAGGATGGCAAAGTAACTGTGTCCCATGGATGTAACGACAGGCTATATCCACAGTAGGTTAGGGGCTGTCGTATAGAGATATAGACATAGACAAAGACATAGAGATTCAAGGATCCCACTGTAATGGAACTAATAGTCTAGCAAAATCAGACAATATAATATCAGAGAATATAATTGTGTAGATAGTAGTAAGAGTTATGAGTACATTAAAGAGAATAATGGAAGAAAAACATCTGGGAGAGAATAACTTTAGGTTGAGTGATCCAGAATGGTATCTTTGAGGAGGTGAAATATGAACTGATATCACCCGGATTCATTGGAATAGAAAGAAGGACATTTTAGGAAGGAACAGCAAGTGCAAGTGTCCTGAGATGGGAACAAGACTGGAATATTGAAGGACCTGAAAGAGGGGCTTGGAATATGAGTGAGGGGTGAAGTGCAAGTAGAAAAGGTTGACAAGGCAGGTAAAACTGAAAATTTTGGGTGAAAATTGGTATATTTTCCTGTTCATTTCCTTGTTCTTAAAGAAAAAACTCAAAAAGCATTAATATCAAATGATTATCCCATGCTTCTAGATTTCTGAGAAAACTTTGAAGGAAACTCATCGAGTTCTGTCTCCGGGCAGACATCCTAATGGTCTCACCCTGTTCTTCAGTGTCTCCCACCAAAATCTCAAGTGGCCTCACAAGTTAAAACCAGTCCCTAACAGCTAAGTGTCAACCTGCTGTTCAAAGGCCTTGTGTCCTAGTTCCAAAAAGCAGACATATAAAGAAACAGAGCAGAGTGTCACTAGGGCCCACTTCTTGTTGGAAGGAAATCTGCTGAATCTACACCATCTGATCTCTCTGGTGGCCTCAACTCAGCCACTCCAGACATCCTCCAAGTCATCTTCTGGATTGCCATTCAGCGATTCTAGAGGAAGGATGCCAATGGTGCAGACACAAGGCTCAGCCAAGCCTGGCCCCTGAGGACCATATTGGAGAGTCTCTCTCAGGAATACATTTAGCCTTGGATGGTAAGAGGAGGCTGATTCTTCACTCTCTCGCAAGACCAGGGTGAGGAGACAAGAGGGACAGGGACTTTGGGAACAGGGACATCACAGTAAAGGGCTCTGTCATCCAGTGGAGCATTATCTGAGAACCTGGACAAGCCTTGATTTTGTTTCACAATTGGTAATTGGACACCTGACATATGCTGAGAAGCGTGCCCCTACAGAAATTAGTAAAGCACAGGCCCTATCTTCCAGATTCTATCTTGTGGGGGAAAGAAACACTGACCACTCCTGGTAACACCAAACAGAATGAAATCAGTGTCAAAAGAGACATTCAAACAGAGAACTGCAGGAGAATGAAGGGAAAAGACATTAATAAACTCACTGGCTTTCTCTGGCTTGATGACAGTCAATAGGACCATCCAGGTATGTGTAGGACTGTATGTCTCCCTTGTCACACCTGTGAGTCAGACTTTTTTAGGCTTAGGAAGAGGAACACTGTGTCAGGTTATGGAGCATTATTATAGAGAGACATGGGGAAGTGAGCAAGACAGGAAAACAGCTCATGAGGAGCTGGAACAATGGCTCCTTGTCCCTCAGGATAATAGCAGCTCTGAGGGCTGAGATGTTGTCTCAGAAGTTTTTCTCTCCTGTTCTTGCTATCTTCACCTTTTGCTTCTGCTGTTTCTTCTACATCTAGGATCTTGTTTTAACATGCCCCTAGACAGATGCTATGTTTGGGTGTGAAGATCGACCCTCATATTTGCAGGTTGCTTCACTTCTGTGTGCCTCACTTTCCTGATCTATAACAGGTGAAAATGAATAGTATCTACCTTAAATGAATTTTGTGAGGATTAAGTGAGTTAATACCGATGGGACGATGTTATTTCTATTTCTATTGGTGATTAACTCTGGTCCCACTGACTGTGGCCAGAGTAGCAGGCTATCCTGGAGAAACTGGCTATTTACCAGTGTCCATTTACTTGGAAGGCAGCTAGGGGTATTAGAAGTGTAAATTCTCCTGGGTGCTTAGAATTTCTTAGATTCCTTTCTTCTACATTGCAGTATATATCCAAATAAAATATTTAAACTTTTAAATCTTTTAAAATAATATAGGTTATTAAAATTTATTTAGGAAAAAAGGTCCAATAAATAGCAGATGAAAATCAAAGAGTAGAAGACAGATAATTTTTGTGTTTGCATCCTTTTCTTTGGGAATCAACTCTCCAGATTGCATGATAATTCGGTTTAATCTTTGTGGTTTGCATGGAGCTGACCCTGCTTCTGGCCTGAGCCAGTGGACCAGGCAGACTTTCCCCTAGGACTTCTGCTGGCACTACTAAAATTATTCTTTTCTTCTGGGACCCATGAGACATATGATTAATATGTTTGATGCTTCTGGTGGTGAAAAATATGAAAGAAAGCAGATTCTAGCTTTCTGGCTGGAGAGAAAGGAGAGTAGGAAGGGAGAGATCCCCAATGACGGTTTGAAGATCTAGATCCAGTGGTGCCTGAAACTATAATTTCTATATATGGGCCAAAAAGTTATATGAGCTTATATGTTTCTTTTTATTTATTTATTTTTCACTTAACCTAGTTTTAGCTGAGATTCTGTTACTTATAAGTAAAATAATAAGTGAAATTCTGGAAAGGAAAATCCAATGCAGGGGAATTTTTATAAGATAGAACAGTTGAGTTGTCTGGATGTGGACGCCACACTTAATTTAATAAAAACCGAAGCAGACCATGTTGCAGGCTGTAATGGACAAATGTGTTTATAATGAGGGAATGCCACAGGTCAGAAAATAAACATGAGCTTTGAAACCAAGAATAATAGTAAAACTCACAATTTCTTAATCTTCTGGGTGATTCTGAGCAAGTCATGTCACCTTCCTGGGTTCTGACTTCCCTCCTCTATCTAGTGATGGCAGTTATACCTGCTCTGCTTACCTCAGAGGCTATGAAGAGAAACGAAGGAGATAATATGCTTTAGACTATTTAGATGTCTTAAATAAATATAAATAATAAACTATAACATCGTTGTAATATTCAGATAATGTTCTCTAGAATTTACAGAGTGCCCACACTTCTAACAAATGGTATTGCTATCATAATTCCTAGCCATCTTCTCCACTCTATGCATCACAGATTTTTGCTGCTTGAGTAGAGAAAAGAGATTTTGTTATAGAGTCAGACAGTCAGAACCTCAGCTCTGGCTGTGTGACCTTAGGCAAGTCAGCAACCTCTCTGGACTTGGATACATCTTCTGTGCAATGTGGATGAGGCAACACCTGCCTAGCTGCTTGAAATCTTTCTGGTAGATAGCAGATATGCATACCTTTATTATAATAAGCAATAATACTCAAATATTAGACTAATAGATGAGTACAGCAATGACAATAACATCATAATAGCTGTCATTTTTGACCACTTTCTCAGCCCTAGGTGCCAATCTAAAACTTCCATGTATTAGCTCAGTGACTCCACAAGAATTCCATGAAGAAAAGGCTGTCATTCTCACTTTATGCATAGGAGACTGAGGCATGCAAGGGTGAAGTCTCTTGCCCAAAGCCACCCAGCTAACAACTGGCCCAGCTGGGATTTGGTGCAGGAAGTCTGGCTCCAGACCCTGCCCCTATAACCTTTAGACAGCATTGTCTCTAACTGCTAACACTGAGTGAGCACTTACAATGTGAATATAGTTCTATATCTCTCCTAAGTTGTTTTATATTAACTCTTAATACTCTCAGCAAACTTTGATTAGAGTTATTGTTTAGTTTTAAAAAGTGATGCCCAGTTAAGTTTAATTTTGAGATAAACAACAAATAATTGTTTATTACAAGTATGTACCATGCAATATTTAGGATATACTTATGCTAAGAATATTATTCACATGAAATTAAAATTTAAATTTAACTTGGCATTCTATATTTTATCGTAAATGAGATGGGAACTAATCTAGTTCCTGGTACTGAGTGGACCTCAAAAAATAGAAACCCCTGCCATTATTGTTATTTTCAGGTCATTTTGACATTTGTTTTCAATCGTTTCTATAGACTTACTAAAATTAAAAGCTATATGCATAAACAGAATAATAATTATGATATATTAACAGCTTTAAGTAATAATGCCTTTGTAACTCACAAAGATTATCTGAATGGGAGCATAAGACGATCATGTAAAGTAAAATTATGTCCATTTAATAATGAGAAAACTGACACCCAGAGTTAATAAATAATTTGCTCAAGGGCACATAAATAAAAGTCTAAGTGGAGCATCATATTTTTGTCCTTCGGGTATGAGAGCCATGTTATTGCACATCAGGTTTTATAATAAAGAACATAGGCGGGAGTTTTAGTCCCAATTTCTATTAATGACGAGACACATCTGAAAACTCGAGGCACAGTTACTAGAGCAGTAGAACCAGTCAGCATCAAAAGAAAAGGCAGGGGGAGAAAGCATCTTTAAAATCACTATTAAATTTAGCAATAGGATCATCACACATACTTGCTGTTTTCCTTGGCCCCACTGCAGACAGTACTAGTTAGTCATGGTGCTCTTCCCCTTTGAGTCTGGAAATGACTGCAGAATCCTTCTACACAAATTACTCTGGCAGCCACTACTGGTCAATAGCAGCTGACATTCAATGTCATATCTATTAGCTACCCCTGCATCACCTCCTTCTGATGGCTACAGTGAAAAAATGGTTAGCTTTGCATGCTGTGAGATGAATGCTACTTTATAAACTGTTTGGTAACCCCCAGAAATGGAATGCATCTGAGATGTGATGGTTCAGAGGCCACAGCCCAACTGCTACTTATAAAGAGAGAGAGGATGCTGTATGAAGAGCCCGGGGCTCTCTGCCACCAAGCCAGTTTCGAAGCCACTATTTCCAAAGTTTTGATGCTGCTGTGATGGTCTGTTGCTTCCCACAAGAGAAAAACTTCACTCTACTCTGTGTCAACAGTGAGGCCTAGAACCCTGCCTCTCCTCTGAGGGGTTAGGTTTCATTCTCAGACAGCATGCTCTCACAAGCTTAATGACTGACTCGAGCCTGGGAGTGCCCTGGGATCATGACATGGTACAGATTTAGGACAGCAACAGATCATTACCCCGGCTTCTCAACTCTTAAACTAAGCCCAGCTTGTTTACCTCTTTGGGTCCCCAGCTCCCCTACCATTCTCCCTCCAGCCCATACATAATGATGCTTTTCCTTTTCTTTCTTGGAAAGATTTAAGAGCTGCGTGGACACACCCAAGGCATTGTTAGTGAAAGTTCAGGAAGAGACCATGAACCCAGTTAGGAATGAACAGAATCAAAATTAGAATAAGAGGGAGAAAAAAAGGAAACATTAAGTTATAAATATGCCTATTTCTAAGATATTAGTAGTAGTAGTAGTAGTAGTATTCTGTTTTTGCATACAGCTTCTGATTTTTGGAGGTCTAAGGAACAATTGAAATCGAATGTCAAAATGACCTGAAAATAACAATAATGGCAGGAATTACTGTTTTTTTGAGGTCAACTCAGTACCAGGAAGTAGATTAGTTCCTACCTCATCTAAGGTAAAATATAGGATACCCAGTTAAATTTTAATTTTAATTTCATGTAAATAATATTTTTAGTATAAGTACATCCCAAATATTGTAGACCCCATGAATAGGACCCCAAAATCAACCTCCCTCTATCATTGTCAAAACCAGCATAAAACCAAATTATTAAGGTCAAATACACTTTGAGAGAAGGGAAATGCTATTCAGAGTCCACAAATAAAGCAGGGATGTGACGAGATTGGGAAGGTGGTCAAAGGGTATGGCAGCTAGAGGAGGTACACACGAGAAAAAAGGGAAACAAATTATGATCTAGAGCAGACAACCAGTGTAGGAAGGAGGTAAGTCTGAAGGGAATTTGTGCCATGTACCATTATGAAGAATGAGAGACTTGTAGTAAACACTGACATGGGCAGTAGCTAAGAGTTTAGACTCTAAAGCCCAACTCTGAAGACGGCACTTGAGTTCACCTCCTGCTGGCTGTGTGGTCTTAAGCAAGTCACTTACATTCTCTGTCTCAATTTCCCCATCTATAAAATGGGGACAATAACAGCACTTATCTCATAATGCTATTTTGAGAATTCTGTGAGATAATTTATGTAAAGTGCTTAGCACAGAGTTTGGCACCTAAATAACTCAATACATGTAGGTTATATTATGGACAAGTTATCTAAATATGGCTAATATGGAGATTTTCTAAAAAGTTACATAGTACTATTTATTAAATAGTACCATCTATATAAAACATTATCTTTATGTAGATACATGTTCACTAATGGAAAATATAAACATAAAAGCTTTGAAAGATATGAACCCAAAACTGTTAACTATAGGGGACAGAATGATTTTTTTCTGCTTTATATATTTCTGTATTATTCGGTGTATATCTTTATAATGAGCATATATTATTTTATAAGAAAATAAAGATAAAATTATTAAAAAAGGCAAACCATATGACTTTTGACTCTGACGTCTGAGATATAATGTGGAATCTAAAAAGAACCAGAGTAGCAGAAGTTCCGTGCCAAAGCAAGCTTTAATGACAAAAAAGAAAGACTAATTTGGTAAAAAGAATGAAAATGAAAAGGAGGATAGAAGTGCTCAGTGATATTTCAAAATGGAACAAAAAGTGCAGGGTGTGAGGTGGCAACACAACAACCAGTATTCTTCATGCCAAAAGTAGATGTCACCTGCTTTCCACCATTTTTAATGGAATAGGTGCTTTGTGTTGTCTTCCATGAAGGTAAAACTTATTCTTCTGTCCATGGCTGTTTCTGGACTGCTTATCAGCTTGTTGAAATCTGGAATAACAGAAGTGCATCTTGAAAGGAAATTTTAAAGCCTATTTGCTATTTGTCTGGCCACCTCACTGTAATGCAGTATTCTGAGCATTACAAAATAATTGTGAAAAATATAAAAATAGGCCTGCTGATTGGATTGAGGTTTCTGAAACTAGCAATTAATCCAAGAGGTGATTTTAATTGAATAGAGAAGAAATAAGAATTTTTTTGCATTATTTTAGTTGGAGAGATTATTCAAAGTATGATTTTTCAATTAATATTTGATGAGCAAAAATAACTTTCTTGCCTTTCTATCTTTTGAAGAGGATGTTGACAGGGTATGAAGCATCTGATAGCTCCTTTATTGTATTTCAGCTTCTGCCTGGGTCAATGAAACCAGGAGTTTAGTGTTTTTAAGTAACTCTGGGCTGGAGGATCCACTTCCCAGGTGGCTTGTCCACATGGCTACAAGATAGTATTCACAGAGGCCTCAGTCCATTTCCACATGGGCCTTTCCGCAGGGCTGCTTTGTGTCCTCCAGTATGGTGGCTGGATTTGGCTAAAGTAAGTTGTCTGAGAGACTAAGGCAGGAGCTGCAATGCCTTTTATGACCTAGCCTCAAAGTCACACACTAGCCTTGCAAGTGAGCGTCGGCCTGCTTTGATTCAATGTGGAGGCAAATATAGAAAGGAGTAAAGAAGAAGAGGTGAAGATTACTGGAGGCCATCTTGAAGGCTGGCTACCATAGGCACCAATACATACTGATGGTCTTTAGAGCCCATTGGAAGCAATGTTAGATAGAGATGATACTCTTGGCAGAGGTTATCAAAGCCTGGGTTAAGGGCTGGAAGTTTTGAATAATCACAAGACCAGATTGTGAGGCAGGAGATAGTTTGACCTCTAAAGTGTGTCTGGTCTCTAGTTATTTCTAAGGTTGAGACCACCCTCTGCCTAGGATTAAATGAAACATAGTGAATGATTTATTTCTTCAAGAAAATATTTATAGAGTACCTACTATGCGTCAGACACAGTCCTAGGCCCTATAGCTCCCCCTACCTTACAGTGCCTATCCTAGTGAAGACTATAAATACTTAACCTGATTAATGAATTATATTTTTTCACATGAAAAATCATAGGATGCCATGAGGACTAAAATTAGCTAGGCAGTGTCAGGGAAGAGATATTAAACTGAGAAATGATGAGTAGGAGATATCCAGAGATATGGGAGTGAGGAGTGAGATGGAACAGTGTGTACAAAGGCCATGAGGTGTGAACATGATAGCGTACTCTGAATCCTGAACTGCCTAGCCTATACTTAGGAAGTTCCTGATAACTGTAATTCACTTGACTCAGTGCTTGATTGTCCCGAGAAAAGTCTTCATCATTTAATAACAAATTATTTCTTTTTTTCAGTTCTGGACAAAGACATGAAACTTGTCTTCCTGACCCAAAGAAATCATCAAGGCAAAGTTGTGGAGCATGTCTTAGGATAAGAAAACTTCTCTTATACCTTATAGAATAGGAAAAATATCTGAATTAGAACAGAAAATACGACTGAAAGTTTTATTGTTAAAAGTCTGGTTCCTTTCAATGCTTGAAATTAAACTGAGCAGTTTAAGAACTATTGTGAAGTGGATACTTAAATCTCATGACCACTGACATCATAGCCATCATTTTACACAGGCAAATCATTACAAGGGGATATTCAGCTATTTGTATGAACAATCAACTTTATTCCTCTTCTATGCTCTGAAATGACCTCCGATATAAAAATCATAAATGAACAAAAGCAAAACCATGTAATGGTCCCTTTAAGGTAAAACTGGCAGTGTTTAACTAGAAATTACTGACTGTTTCAGAAATGACATTCTGTGTTCTGCAGTAAGAAGGAGAGCTTTTTTTGTGTGTGTTTTCTTCCCTCCCATTTGGTTACAACAATGAGTCACCACTACCTGCAAAGCTAGACATGTAGATTTGCCTCTTGTGCCAGAAAGGCAAGACACTAGTTGGCTAGGATTTAAAATGAGAAGGGTAAAAATGTTTAATTTACAGATTTAACATGAAAGCTTTCAGGGAGGAAAACATGTCCCTAACCCCCTTTCCCCACTTTTTAAAGTATTTTCATTCCAAGGAGCCTACATACATTAGAGAACCAATTTTTTAATGGTTTGCGTAGAGCATCAATTTGTCCCAAATCAGAAAGACTGTGTAATGAGAACTCGTACAGATAGAACTCACAAGTTTTGTCTGACCAGACCTCACCTCTAAAGGAAACTTATTTAAACTTACTTATATAAAGGCTGTCTCTTGTGCCCACCTGTCTTCAGCCTCTATGAGACACAGGGAAGGTGAGGTAGTGGAAACAAAAGCTCAGAGGTTTCCTAAGAATATGATGATTATATACAATGTACTCCAGGCCTGAATTACCACCTAAGACAACCCCTCTCCTCAGCCTTTTTTCCCCAAAGCAGGTCTTCCCAGCCAAGAAACCTGATTTTTATTTTCATAATGCTTCAGGCATGCATAGCAAAAAGCAGATCTTTTTGCCCCTACAGTTTAGACAAGGCCCCTCCATCTGAGCTGAAAAGTTAGAATTTCACCCCTTAGTCTTTGTGAAACTGAGCAGTCAGAAAGAATACAAGAGGGTAAACTCATAGTACATATTTCCAAAAATAAAGGAAAGCGTGAATAATGAATGTGAATACATACTTTTAAAAATATCTCTCTATGAAGTAAATATAGATATACATTTCAAGATATCCATTGGGTACTCCAGGCATGGATGGACTGCCTTATGATTTATTCCAACTTGTCTTTAGTGTCTGCATATTTAACTCTAATTATTTCAAGTCCCGAAGTTCAGTTTTCTCAGTTTTAATAAAATGTGTCCAAAAGTGACTCCCATGACTAAGTGACAAAAGAAGGACGTGCTTTTGAGTATTAGAATTAGTGGTAAGATGGCAATAAGCTGATGGCTTTTTATTGTAAAGTTGAAAAGAAGGAGGTTTTAAACCCCAGATGAAAAATATGCACATTTTGTGTGTGTGTGTGTATAGGAACCAATGAGTCTCTTTTCTAAGAACAAGGGAGACATTTTGACTGTTAGTGGAGAGTTTTCACTTTCTCTAAAAGGATTTTTCAGGGGCATGTCGTTCAACAGAAAATATTACCTAGGTGAGATTGTTTGTCTGGTAGACCAGAACTGGTTTTAATTCTATGTTCTGCACTGCTCATACTCAGTAAATGAACAGCAATATTACAATGGTGATAAGAAGTTGAGTACATTAATTATTTCAGTATCTTTGCATTCAGGGTTGCTGTTTTGAACATAGCTAGTCATAATGAACAAAGGCAGGCACTTTAAAAGGGACATTTGTGTTTGAGTCTGATTATATGTTTCCTTTATACTACCCACAAAAAGCCTTCTATTCTCTTTTTACTTTTCTGTTAAATTTTTCTAATATCTTGGTGCTTCTGTACCAGCTTTTTCATCTTTACTTTTACAGAGATTTTCATAATTTCTCGACTTCATTCCCATAGACAAGACAATGACATCCAGAAAGAAACTATGAATTTGTCACTTTCTGCTCAGTATGCCTCCCTTTAATTAAAAGGAATCCCCTTTAATTTGGGAAACATTCTTTCCCCAGCTTTTGGTTCTTATGGGGGTTGCTAATCGATTTAACCCACCTACCAGTTTATACAATGAGCATGTGACCCAGCTCAGTCAATCCTCATTTCCCATTTGTGATTGGCTCCAGAGAACCCTCACATGATAAACTTAAACCAATAAAGATCTTGTTTGGAGTTGATACAGAGGCACCCCTGTGACTCTGGTATGAAACTGGGAAGATGTGAGCCTTGAAGCTACCACCAAACCTGACTCTGGCCATGGAAGAAAGCTGATGAGAAAATGGAGCCAACACTCAGAAAGAGGTAGAACTGAGAAAGGGAGACCATAGATTTTTGAGACTCACTTCTGACATTGTACATTGTTCCCTCAAATATGTGAGCTACCCAAGATTCTTCCAACTGTTTGCCTTCTTTTACTTGTTTGGTAGCTCAGGTTGAGTTTCTGTCACTTCCTGATTAATGCAGGTTCTAACTGCATCAAATAGCACCTTGCACAGTGGTCTGCAGTAAGTACTATACAGTAGTCCCTACTGTATGTAGGTAAATTAAAGGGCAACTTTTTAAAATCTTTTTTAACAAATGAACTTTAGAAAGCAGAAGAGGGAATCTTAAATTGGATGACTGCATTTTATTGTTATTATTAGTACTAATAGTGATGTTATGTCAGGTCTACTAACATTTCAGATATTACTAGTTGAAGTTATTAAAAATATAGTTCAATGTAATTCAATGGAAATACAACTTGAGCCACATGTATAATTTTAAATCATTTAGTAGCCACATTTCAAAAACTGAAAAGAAACAATTGGGATTAATTTTAATATTCTGTTTTATTTAATACAATATATCAAAAATATATCATCTTGTAATCAATATAAAAATTACTAATGGGATATTTTGACATTCTTTTATTTTTTTATACTAAATCTTCAAATCCAGTATGGATTTTACACTTATAGTACATTTCAGTTTGGATTAGCCAAAATTCAAGTGCTCAGTATCCGCATGTGGCTTATGGCTATGATATTGGTCAGCACAGTCATATTCTGAGATTTGAATTCTTGCTCTACCTCTAACTAGTCCTACCACCTTGGGAAACCTATCTGATTTATCTGAGCCTCGGTTTTCTCATCTGTTAGATGGGGATTATAATAGTCATCCTTTCATCATAGGGTGGATAAAGATATAGAAGAGTGAATTAGATGAAGTTCCTGCCCACACCAAGCTATATTTTCATGGGGAACATGGACAACTTACTGTTGTAAATATAGGTAAACAGAATAACATCAGATAGTGTTAGAGGACAATTTAACAGGTTATTGAGAGAGCAAGTAACTATTCAGGGGATGGATAGGAAAGGGTTGCTTAGAGAGAATTATTAAGGTGGGTCTCTCTAAGAAGGTGACCAGTTATCCGTGAGCTCAATAGTGAAATGGAGACAGCCACATCACTATCCAAGGTAGGAAGCTATGTTTCAGCAAACCCCAAAATTGTCTTCCAGAAAGAAAACAGATAAATAGACATCATGGTGAAGACTCTTATACTGTAACCCATTTGCCAACAGTCAGCACCAAGTCATTTTCTCAGTTTCAGTGAGATGAAATGCTGGTAACAGCTGGTTAGAGTCCTGCATACCTTTCTCAGGCAGCCCCCTGCATCTCTTTCACCTGCCTCTAGAGAATTGAAGAGAGAAAACAAATGCTTTTGACAGAAGGAGATGCAGGCCTTGGTAGCAAGAAAAAAAAAAAAAAAACCAGAGCAAGGTAATTTCAGGCAACTGTGGGTTTAGAATAGGCTGGTACAGGTGCCATGGGGCAACCCCAACAGATCTTCCTTACAAGCGTAGTGTTTCAGGACGGTCCTGAGCTTGTGAGGTCCTGCAGAGACACACTCTCTGGGCGGTGCACCTCCCTCCGTTGCTGCTGCCAAGTGCCAAATTGTCCTAACTCAGGGCTGGGCCCGCTGCTGGCTGTCTTGTTTTTATTCCCTCTGCGTGTTTCTCTTTGAAAGCAAATTGCCTCCCCAGGCTATTTATGACATGTCTCAGGCAGCTGTCCTGGCAGCCTCTAGAGTGGTTTTGGGTTTGCCATGTAGGTAAGAAAGCTTGAGAAAGTTAGCTGCTTCTCACATCAACAAGGAGTTCAGAAAAGGGTTCATGCCAAGCCTTTGCTCAGTGCCTCATACACATTAACAACACCAAGAAAGAGGTGTTACTGCCCACATTTTGTAGTAGAGGAAACTTTTCTGAGGCTCAGAAAAGTTAAGTAATTTCCTCAAAGCTACATGGCAATTAAGTGGTAACTCCAAACTCCAATATTTCTCTTGCTCTGTGATAAATGGGGAAAGTTTAAGCTGGAGAGAAGGGAAGGACATGGAGTGTCATGTAGCAATTCATGAGTCTTTCGTAGGTAAGAAACTTAAGCAAGGAAAGAATTTGAACTTGATTCTACCCAGATTCTAACTTCACATGCCCAGGTCACCATGTATTGGTTTTTCATTTTGTTCCCAAGTCTGCTCCAAAGACAACAGATAATGCATGGAAAAGACTCACTTTAAGGGCATAGGGAGTGCATCACTGGGAACAAAATCTAGAGAAAGGGGAGAAAGAATTTGGATCAGCACTGCAAAGCCAGATGCTGAATTCATTAATAGATGTCTTTAGGAGAGTTTTTAGAAGCACAGGATTATGTGATTGTGACCAAAAATCAAAAGAGAAATAGAAAGTAAAAACAGATTGAATTATTCATCTTTGAAAGGTCATGCATACTTCCCACCTGCAGTAGTAATTGGAATTTAAATTTGGTTGCATCACATAGGACCTATACATACACCCTTGGAAGCCTTGATACCTATTCTTTCTATCCAACCACATCTCATCTTACTCACATTGCTTCCTTGTCAGATTTGGTGCTTTCTTTTTCCTTGTCATCTTTGGTTATCTTTGACCTCTCTGCCACATTTGACAATGCTTATTGCTTCACCTTCTCAATACTGTGTCCTCTCTTGCCTTCTGTGACATCATATAAGAATGTCTTTGTTCTATGCTGCTGTATAACAAATTATCCCAAAACTGAGTGGCTTGAAACAACCCACATTTCTTATCTCACAGTTTGGTTTTTTTTTTTAGGGTCAGGTAGCTAGACACAGCTTAATGGAGTCCTCTGTTTCAGGGTCTTACAGGTTACAATCAAGGTGCCATTGGGAGCCATTGTTCTCCCAACTAGGGTTGAATCTGCTTCTAAGCTCTCTCAGTGGTTGGTGGCAGGCTGCAGTTCCCATAGATAGTTGAATGGAGGCCTTCAGTCATCATTGGCTGATCACTGGAGGCACCCTTAGTTCCTTGCTACGTAAGCCTCTCCATGGGGAGCTTTGTTAGAGCAAGCAAGTGAGAAAGCAACAGTCAAGACAGAAGTCACAGTCTTTTGTAACCCAATCATGAAAGTGACATCACATTATTTTTGCCATATTATGTTTGGTAGGAGAAAGTCACCAGATCCAACCCACACTCAAGGGGAAAGGATTGCACAGGGATATGAATACCAGGAGATGGGGACCATTGTAGTCATCTTAGAAACCTTCCTATCACAAAAATCATGTGTAACATCTCTACTTAGTACCATACCTAGTAAGTCAAATGCTCAGTAAATGACAGCCATGTTTGACATTACATTTCCTGCTCTCTTACCTAGCCCATTGCCCTTGGTTTCACCTCAAGAGGACAGAACAATTACCATAGCATTAGACATAAGAAAACTTATATATCCCTCCCTGCCCCCTGCCCCGCCCCCGCCACACACACATTTTCTCCCACTAGGAAGCCAGAGTAATCTTTCTAAAACCCAATCTGATCATGTCACCTCCAGTTCAAAACCTTTCAATGTGTCTCCATCATCCTTAACATGTCCTTATCATGGCTTTGGAGGTCCTGTGCCTTAGATCCAGATTTATTTCTCCAATCTCATTTCTCTCTATGCCCTCTTTCCTTTGATGTTTCAGCCATTTTACTTTCTTTTAGTTCTTTAAACATGCCAATTTTTTCTCTCCCCTTTCCAGGTGTTTACCAAATATACTCCCTCACTTCAAGCCTTTGCACCCTAAGAAGAGAGGAAGTCCTTTCTCTTATGTAGAGCCTTCATGAAGGCAGAGTTAATGCCTATTAGTTTGTCATCCCATCTTTAACATCAAGCACAGAACATGATGGCAGACAATAGCCATGGGGGAAAGACTCTATCCTATGGAAGAAGGTGGCAGAGGTTTAGTTTGCCCTGTCATCACCCCATAGGCAAAGGATCTATGAGACTTGCTGGGTACTGGATTTGCTTTCTACCACCTGCCTCCTGGATTCTACTTCATCAGAGATTCCCTCCTTCAGAATAGAAAGTGGTGACACCATACCTTCAGGGCACTGTGTTTTTAGGGCAGCAAAATAGATAAAAAAGCATTTATATCAAGTGCTTTTGCATAAGGGCTCCTGAAATGTGTTTCTGAATGAATGAATGACTTAAGAGATTCAAATACAAAGAACATCCATTAATCTTGTAAATATCATTAGCCAGCATTCATTAAATACTTATGATATGTAAAGCATAGTGCTACGTGGTTCACTTATAATTGTTCCTTGTTTAATGTTTCTGACAACACCATGAGTAGATGTAGTCATTCCTATTTCATGGATGAGGAAAATGAGGCTCAGGAAGGCATAGTTAGTTGTCCACAGTCATACAGATAATAAGTAAGCTGAATTGGGACAAAATAATGATAATTATAGCTACTGTTAACTAAGTCTTTACTATAAGCCAGTCTTTTACCAGTACTTGATATGAGTTCTCTTAATGCTCTTAGCCACCTATTATAATAGGTACTATCATTATCCCTAAATTAGAGGTGAAGACACTAAAGTTTAGGAAATTTAAGAATCCTCCCCCTCATTACACAGCTGAAAGAGACAGCACTGGGATTTATTTTTTTCAGTACATACTTTATTACACTGATATTTTAACAAAAAACTTTATTTTCAAATATGAAATCTATCAGTGAATATGTTAAGGCCATAAGACAATAACAATAGCCAAGGTTAGCCGTTTTTCCCCCCTAAGAAAAAATCTGGAGTAAATATTTAAGAGGCTTGAAATCATCACTTTAAGAAAAACATGAAATATAACTTACAATGAGTTTTATGTCTATTTGATAGAGACATCAAAATGAATTTAAAGCCAGATATTGATATGCTGTTCACCTGCATGTTATTCAAGAAAAGAAAAATATGTTAATAAACAAGAATGCTATAGTGTTTTTATTTCTGTTGACTTTAAAACAATTACTAAAACATAATTCAGGATTTTATTTCTCCACATTGGCTTTGCATTTATAACTTGAAGGTGATGGTGCAGAGATGAACTATTCAGAATATCATGACCTATTGCTCATGGCTTTCTAGTGTCATGTCTCATCTCTCCCCAGTACTGGGATTTGAAGCCAAGCCTGACTGGTGCCCAGTAGCTTATCCTATTATTACCACACAAATCTACCAAGGCCACTGTACCAATCACGAATCATGAGGGAAAATTGGCCCTCAAATGCCAAGACGTTTGGATGCTATTGGGTGCTTGCGCAAGGAAAAGCCGCAAACTCTAGATTCCAGAAGTAATTATACTAGGATGTCCTCTGAGTTTTTGCTGGGTAACTCATTGGGAAGGTTACCCAAGTTTTCATGGCAGACTGAGACAATCAGAATCAACTGGAAGGACCATAAGTTACCTATTCTCAAGGGCCATCACAGACCTGGGGACTCAGAATCTCCAGGTCCAGGGCTTACGAACCTGATTCAAGAAGCTCCTCAAAAATTCTGATGGCCAGCCAGTTGGAAGCTATCAGTTTCCCCAAGTCCCTGCTCCCTAGAAGAATCCCACCCCACAAGGCCCCCAGCTTGCCACCTACCCCTCTATAAACGCTAAAGGAAAATGTTCCTTGGCCAGCTGGTAATTAGAAATATGCAAACTCTGTCTGAAGAATAGCAGGAGGACTTTCCATTTCCTTGGAGAAGTTTATCATTTACCTATACTGTCATGTGTCAGGTCCTACCACCTAACTCGTTTGATTTCACCAAAACACATTTTCCTTTCCAGACATCACTTTAAACTCCCTTTTCTAAAATTAAATAAAAGATGATGATGATGATATCTCTAGCCATTTATGGAGCACCTACTATGAGCTTTATATAGGTTATCTGTATCTCTGCAACTCTTACAAGGTGCATTTTATTCTCCTCAATTTGCTCATAAGGAAACCAAGACTGAGATGATTTTAACTCCAGAGCCCAGATTCCTTCTTTCCTCACTAGCTGTGTCATCCTGGGCAAGTATTTTACCTCTCAATGCTTTAATTTCTTTATCTGTGCAAAGAAGGAAACAATAGTACCTAATTTAGCATTGTTGTTTGGATTAAAAACATAATAATAATTCACGTAAAACTCTTAGCACAGTAATATTAGATACTACAATAGTTGCTTTTTATGCCAGAGTTTCTCAAAACTGTCTTGGAAAACACTCTTCCCCTCTAAATGAAAGTTGTAAATAATTTCAGAGTGAGATGTGGGCTGTCTACCTCTGGGTGATTCTCAGTGCTTATTAGCGTGTTAAAGACTCTGAGAAGCTCCATATTAAAGAGTCTAGTTTCACTCCACACCAAGCTAGAAGATCTATTTATTTACATCACTTAGTTTCCACCTAATATTTTCGTCCTACCAAGAAAAAAAGGGCCCTTTTATGCCCGATTTGGAACAGAATTACTCCAATAATCTCACCCTCTGCTAGTGCTTGGAAAAGGCCCTACTGGAAGAACATACCATTAAGAAGTGCTTGCTTTGATACTGGCTGTTAATCCCATGGCCCAGCTTGACACTGTCTCTTAGCAACGTCCTGTCCTTTTCCCCTTTTCATTCTTGTGCCTCTAAGGACACTTCCTCTCCTCTGGTTTCTCTTCAGCCTCTGGCTTTCACAGCCCCTTAAGCCTCGTTTACACACAGAGAAGGAGGAGCTGAAGGCCCCATGCACATATTTATGTTAATAGTACTGAAGGGAGAACAGCTTGTTCTGGGGGCTGCTTTCCAACGGTCACATAAATCAGTCAGAAAAAAAATTACTATTTTCATGAAGACACTTCCAGAGCGGAGCAGCAGGTCTTGGCAATGCATCATCTCCCCCGCCCCCACCCCCTTAAGTACCGCCTTCCGTAATGTCTCCCTCAGTCGTCAGGAAAGGGGATGAAGGATTTCATAGATACAGGAGATTTCCAAGTTAGAAGGGAACTTTGAGATCATCTCGTGCTAAACCATACGGAAATTTCTAGTAAATACCTGTGCCTGGGTCCTTTTCTCAGAGATCCTGCCACTGTTGTTTGGAGATGGGGCACAGGAAAGATTTTTAAAGCTTTCCGGGTGACCCTAATGCACAATGAAGGTTAGAAGTACCTGTGTGGACGTAGCCCCATGAAAAGACAGGACTAGAGAACTGAGATTTTGCTTAAATCATGCAAGGAGTAATGATATGGCAGAGCCCTGACGCCCAGTCGAGTTTTATTCCATGATGTAATGCTGTCACTAAGCTCTGGAGCAGCGGAAATACTAGACAATGGTGTCATTAGAGTCATGCATCCACATCCCTCGGAAAGCTCTTTTAAACTCATGCTCGCCCCGCCCTCACCCCACCTGGACCAAATGAATCGGAATCTCTTGGTGGAACCCCAGCACACAGATTTTGAAACAGCCTTCAGTGACAATTTTGACATGTATCCCAGTATAGGAACACTGCTGGCCGGATGGGAAGACCAATTACTTTGAAGTTAGAAAAACTGGGGTTCAATTCTGGGGTCCATTAAATATGAACTGTGGTTCTTTGGACAAGTTATGCCACCTCTCTGAGTCTCAGATTCTTCATCCACAAAATAGGACTACACTGCTAACTCTCACTCATTCTTCAGCTTTGTAGTTCAAAAGTCATTTCTCTTTAGAAGTCGTGGCTGAGCTTTCAGAGGAAGCCACCCTCCCAGGGTGTGCTCTTCCAGAGAATATCCTAAATTTCTTCTTTATAATACCAACCACAATTTATTGATTGAGTATTATGAAGCTTAACGTGTGGTTTTGAATGAATGAATAAATAAATAAGCATGATTAAATATGTGTGTAATGGATTCTTCACTCTGTCTCCACCACCAGTATTTTAAGTTTGATGAGATACAGAGTCATTCTGCCTTGTTCACTGCTGCATCCACAGTGCCTGATGTGAGACTATCACTCAACAGACTTTGGCTGAATAAGCAAATGGCTGAACAAATAACATATATATGAAGAACCTGGCACATAGTCAACATGCAACAACTGTTGGCTGTTATAATAATTATCTTTAGATAGGCCCAATATCTTGCTCAAAGACACATAGCAGAGCTGAGACTTGAACTCAGTCCTCTGGATTGCCAGCCTCATTTTAATCCATTAAGTCAATCTGCCTTAAAGTTTTCATGCTGAGGAGAAGGAAGCTAGGAAAAAGTGGCAGGCTGTCTTTGCCCACTATAATGAGCTAGTTGGTTCTTGCACACTCCCAGTCTCCACTGGTGCAATCCATGTGCGCGCACACACACACACACACACACACACACACGCACACGCATTTTCAGACGATAATGACTGTTGGCATGGAATTCCTTGGTCCTCTCTTGAGAAAGTTTTAGAAAGATCATAAACTCTTTAAGGGCAGTAACCATGGTTTTGGCTCCCACCACAAGATAGACCCATAGGAACTCTACTGTTTGCTAATGAAAGGTTTGTGGCAGCAACACTGTCTTGTCCCAGCACCAGTCAAACCATATACACAATGGGGCCAAATACCTGTAATGATTTCCTAATTTCCCCCATTGGCCATTGTGGTGTGATTTGGAGGAAGTTGATGAGCGGAGGGGCACAGAGAGGAAGTGAAATTCACATTGTTGGCTGCCTAAGCACACACTGGGGAAGGGAGTTCAGAATAAGATTAGGGGTCTGTGTTTCTGGGAATGATTCTGGGTGATTCCTCATCTCTCTGTCTACATTAGCATGGAAATCAAGAGCTTTTCAAATTTTCGTTTTAATAGCTTTCATTTAATTCGAAGTTACTGTGCCCTAGATGCTATGCCAAGTGCTTTACTGACATAATCTCATTTAATTCTTTTGACTGTGAGGGGTTGAGATCATCATTACCAGCATCTTACAAAGGAGAAAACTGAGGCTGAGAGTAATTTGCTAAAGGTCACAAACACCAATACAAGCCAAGACCAACACTAGAGGCAGGCCTAACTGATGATTCCAGGGCCTTAATTAATTCAACAAATATTTATTGAGCACTACTATGTGCCATGTTGTTTTCTAGTTGCAAAGAATATATTACAGACAAAGGTCCCAATCTTTGTGGGACTTAGATTCTGTCAGGAGGAGACAAATCATAAATAACAAATCTAAACATTAAGTAAATCATGTGGTCTGTTAGCAAGTGATAGTGCTATCAGAAAAAATAAAGCAGTGCCAAAAGGGTGGAAAGTGGGTTGGAAGTGTGTGTGTGTCAGTGTGAGGGTGGTTCTGTGATACAGGTTTGCAATTTTAAATAAGATAATCAGGAAGGCCTCAGTGATAAAGTCACATATGAGGAAAAAAAGACTTTAAAAAGGTCTAAATTGTACTACGTCCATTCTGTCTCCCTGAAATGACTGGATGGATGGATAAATGAGTACAACTACTACTGATCAAGCATCTGCTGTATGTCAGGTGCTGTGCTAAGTGCTTTATCCACAATTTCTCACTGAATCTTCCTAATGACTCTATCAGAATAATATCATTTCTGTTTTTAGAGGAGGAAATTGAAACTCAGAAAAGATAAAAATATTGCCTAAAATTATTCAGTTAATAAATGATGGTGCTGGGATTTTGGCTTGGCTCCTTCAACTCCAAATCTTCTGCTCTTTGATTACCACAATTCTGATAAAGAAGGTGGGGTGGCTGGGGGCTGGGAACCGGGAGCAGGGGGGCACAAGCATTGAACCCATCTTTGACTTGAGAAAGTCACCCTGCGTCACTCCCTCATGGGTAGGGCTGCTCTGAGGCCAGGTACTCTCCTGGTGAGGCTGGGTGTTCACAACTGTAGGTGGCATAGTTGACCTATGGGAGTCTCCCCATGTTGCATCTCCCTCATATGTCCACATGCTTATTTTTCCCACGTGGTTTTTAAATCTATTTATTTAGTAGTTAGAACAGACAGATGTAGAGAAGCAGTTCCTGAAAGCTATACGATTGCCAAATCTGAGAAAATGCATGGTTTCTGGAAGCTTCCCAGGAGGGCTGCTCTTTCACAGAGGAACAGTGCCACTCCAGGCACTAGAAGTCTGAGGCTAAGCAGGGTGCTTTTGAAGAAAGCACATATAAACTTGATGGAGTCTTGTTCTTGACTTGGCAAGTATGGCTCCCTTGAATGATCTTCCCCAAGTCCGACCTTGTTACCACACATCGAGATTAGGAGCTTGATAGTCTAAGACAACTTTATTTGCGCAATGCAGGTCTACCTATCCTATATTGTATTTGTCTCCCTCTAGCCTCATGAGGATAGCAATGCAGTCATGTCAAATGACATCCATTTGGAAGTCTGTGAGCAAAAAGGGTGCATCTATTGAGTGACTTTGGTCACCCAATAACAAACATATTGAGATAGTGACACATGAATGTGAAATGATTGATGTGTGAATGCTCTGAAAAGTTAGGAGCACCATGGAAATATGCTTCGGAGATAATGAGGAAAAAGAGGAGGAAGAGAATGCTAGAACCCTTTCTTTCTGGCAAGCTGAGAGTTTTATAGCTTCAATCCACCCTTTGATCCCAAGCCAAGCCCAAAGCATAAAATTTGTTCTTTGCACCCACTGTACACATATATTGAATAGTTATATATAACCATGACAACTAGTATTTGTTAGCATTTTCATATTTTGAAAGTACTGTTCATGGGCATTGACTTGTTTAATCTTATTCAAGTGACAAAACAACCCAGTTAATGGGATGTGATGATTTAAATCCCTTTTTGCAAATGAAAAAACTGAGGCAACAGAAGTTCAATGACTTGCCAAGGTCAAAGTTGGTGAATGATGGGAGTGTAACTCAAGCCCAGGTTCCCCAAGTCAAACTCTTATTTTCTCCCTGACAAGGAAAGGATGTCTGGTACCAGTTCAATTCAGAACAAGAATAGTATGATCACATTCTATCTGTCTCGCTCCTTCCCATCTCTGTAGTAAGGGGCTCCTCTCTCTTTTGTTCTCTCTCTGTCTCTGTCTCTGTCTCTGTGTGTGTGTGTCTCTCTCTCTGTCTCTGCCTCTCTCATTCTCTCTCTCTCTGTATCTGTCTGTCTGAACTTAGATTTAAGTTCACTCCGGGGTGAAAATTGCAGAAAATCTTCATTATAAAGTGGTCTCACCTACAATGTGATCCTGTGGCAAAGACTCCAAGAGAAACACTACAACGAGATCTTAGTAAATTACCCTAGAGCCCTGAGCTGGCTTCATGTGCTGGTGCCTTATAGGAGGTAAAATTCTCACTAGGAGCAGCAGCCAGGATGGCATCTCATGACAGCGTAGGCTCATACATATGGAAAGACGATCCAGGTCATGCAGAGTCAAGCCCAAATCCCTAGTCCCTCAAGGTCTTCTTGATGACTCCTTTACATTCATCACATTTTGTTGTATTTGCCTGTCCAACATCTGTCTCACTGCTTAACTGAGCTATATAAAGCATAAGGGCTGTAAGGACTGTATCTGCCTTGCTAACCACTATCCTCTTGGTTCGTAACATAGTGTCAAGCATCGGATAAACCCTCACAAATATGTGGGGAGTAAATAAATGTATGAATAAATGAAGAATTGATGAAATAACAATAGATTAATATGTCATTTTCTTCAAGAATACTTGTGTTTTGAAAGAAGATTCTAATCTAGGATGAGTCTTAACCTCATTAAAATTTTCATATCGAAGGAGTTCCACACAGAAGGCCCATTCTGGTGAGTATGATGAGAAGTGCATCTTTCCAGTGTTTCTCAAATTGTACCCCAGTAGATATATTGGCATTAAATCAGTCTCATTACTAAAACCAAGAGTGGTTGATCTCAAAGAACGGGAACTTTGAGGAAACTGAGAAAAAAGACAGCTGATGTTTGACTTCATTCCACCCAGATGTCTTGTGAATCTCTGGTTATTTTCTCCTGAATGCAAGGCAAATGTGTAGAGGTCTTGAGTCACAGCCTAGAAAGCCAAGTTCTTATGAAACAATAAAAATCTGAACTAACTGCTGGCCCTGCTGGGTCCATCTGTTATTGGAATTAAGTCCTTCTTTTCATTTTATCCAAACTGAAGAAACTTTCTGGCAGGGTGTCAGGTTTCAAACAGAAATGTCAGCCAAGGGCTCATGAGGCCAAGTCTGAGCACACTTGGATCAGTTTATGTCCTAAGTAAAATTCATATGGAATTTAGTGATCTGGTGGGTCCATTTGTTAAATGCTCCACATTTGCATGTCCTGTACTAAATCTGCAAGGAGCTGTCTATAAAATCAGCATCAGAGCCAACGTGACTTCTTCTACTCAAAATGAGGGTTTATCTGTAGATTAGCATGAAGGGCCTACTAGAGTGATTTCTCCCCCAATATAAAAGCAAAAAATAACTTGGACATATTCTAAGTTCCAATTCAAACTTCTATATATAATCCAGTCAAAACTCACCTTATTAATAATAACATAATAATAATAACTTTTATTAAATATTTAATATATGCCAGGTTCTGTGCCATGCACCTTAAATTTGTTGATCAATTAATCCTCTTGATGATTCCACAAAGTAGATTTTACTATATGCTCTATTTCATAATTGAAAATGAAACCTAGGAGCAGAGGTTCAGAAATGTGTGCCAGCTTACGAGCCAGCAAAGACCACGATTGAAAGCTGAACAATTTGCCTCCAGAACTCCTGCCCTTAATGTTGGTCAAGGACTGGCTGGTTAATGAATCCAACATGCAGAAAACAAACAAGATGCTCATTGCAGGTATAGTTGAAATTTCATAACCTATACAGAGTTTTTCAGAACTCAGACCCTATTTTGGTGGCAAAAGTAGGTAAGTCACATAGTAGAACTTGCTTTTTATTCTCTTTCCAGTTTCTGGTATAAAGAGAAAGCACTAAGATAATTAACTGGAAAGTCCAGTCTCCAAATGGATTTTGATTTGTACCAACAGGTCAAGATTCCCCCTGTCCCCTGGGATGTTAAAGACATCTTACAGCCTCGAAGATTAGCATAAAGAAAAACATGGCAGTAAGAAGGTGCCCTGGTGGAGTTTTGGCAAGCCTCGCCCACCCACTAAATGGCTTACAACTATATACTTGCTCTTTGCAGCAGGCTTGGATCAAACCTAAATCTAATCAACAGATATATGAAAAGATGCCCAACTCCAGTAATATGGATGCAAATACAAATTAAATGACATTTTTCACATATTATTTTGGCAAAACTTCATAGCAACAATGAGGGGAAGCAGGTACTTTGTGCTGATGAAAGTGTGAGTTGGAATGACTATTTGGAAGTATTAAAAATATATAACACCTGTGAGCCAGCAATTCTTTTTTGGTACCTACCATCAAGAAACATTTATACATATTTGTAAGAATGTGTGTTGTACCATTATTTGTTGTATCAAAAAATTAGGGATAGCTGAAATGTAATAATATTCATACCATGGAATGTTATACAGCTCAGAAAAAGGTAGATCTTTATGTACTGATAATAAAAAAATGTGTAAGACATATTGTCTGTTAATTTAAAAATTCACACAGCATTGTATTATCCAGTGTTATTAACACACACACACACACACACACACACACAATGAAAAAGAAATGGAGAAATACAAACTCAGAGATGAGATTACCTCTGGGAAAGTTCCAGGGATGAAAGCAAGGTCATGGTTACCGTACATCATTCATTCATTCAGCAATTATTGTCCAGCAACTTATGTGTCAGGCCTTGATACTGCTTTGTGGTCAAGAAAACAGATAAAATTTCTTGCAACCATGACAATTACATCCTAGTATTACTATTTTGTTAAGTATGTTTGTAGAATAAGAATGTATTTATACATGACTTGTATAATTAAAATTAAGTAAAAATAAAATAAAATTTTAAAAATACATTTTTGTATTAGCAAAACATCAAATGACTATTTATTTTCACTTTTGAGAGTCCTTGCAAAGAGTCCCGACCATAAATGTTGTATTGGTGACTACCATGGCTGCTGTAATTCCCCAAATGATTCCCTTTAGATGGTTGGCACAGACAGCGTTGCAGTTACAACCTCTCAAAGTACAAAAGCTTGTACAAGTTTTGTTCATTCTTTCTATTAACATTTTTAGGGAGCATCAGCAGGCACAAAGTATGAGTAAATCCCAATCCATTATACATATATTCACCAAAAGACATGTACAAAAATAATCTTAGCAGCATTATTCATAACAGCCAAAAACTTGAAACTACCTAAAAGTCTATCAACAGTTAAAAAGATGAATAATGTACTATATTAACACAAAAGAATACTATGTAGCAATGAAAATCAATGCATTAAAACATATGCAAAAAACACTGACGAACCTCTTCAAAATAGTTTTGAATGGAGGAACCCTGATATAAGAATAACTTATAACATAATTCCATTTATATGACATTCAATAACAGAAAAAAAAACAACACATGATACTAAAAGGCAGGATAGTGGTTGCTCTTGGGAGGGAGCAATAGCTAGAGTATATTATGGATACTTTGGAGTATGCTAGAGATGTTCAGCTTCTTTCTCCATGTGCTAGTTATCAGGTATTGTTAGTTTGTCAAAATTTGTCGGGTTGTACAGTTATGATTAAGTGACTTCTTTGTAAGTATATTCTACTTCTAGCAATAGTTTACAAACAAAACAAAACAAAACAAAACAAAAACAAAACAAAATTAAAACATAAAATCCTGAAAATCCAATCTATGTTTTTTTGAATCTCATCTTCGACAAGCTGCATGCCTTTTCTGGACCTCAGTTTTAGCATCTATAAAATGGGAGAGGGATTTGTTAGCTGATCTGTAAGAGCCCATCTAGCTGTGTGGTTCTGTGTATTATCTCTTCCATTCCAAGAGTCAATTTCTGAAGCAATGGAAAACAATAAAGAATGAGCCTTAGGTCATGTGTCCCATTTTCAAGGCATTTGTTGTAAATTAAAGACACAATCAGTGAACAAGGAAAATTCTGTCTTCCAGGAAAATGCACATAAGCTAATTCTTTCCCCAAGTGCTCATGGGATAAATGTGAATATGCCAAATGCTGCGTCTGCCAAGCCTCTTCCTATCATGTTAATTCATATACCCTGTGATGGAAGAGCCAGCAATTGCAGAGGTGGGGCTGTTCCTGGTAGGAAGGAGGCAGCTATCATGCTCACACTTACCGCTGTTTGAATAGGTACTTCCTCTCTGAGGGGAGTTGGTTTGTAATTTCCCTCTTACCGCCACTGGAAGTCCTTGAATGGCAACATCACAGCTTGTACCCATTTACAACAGGAAAGTTTGACATCCGCAGACAATCTTGGCATGAGAGAAGGAAAAGTCCAGTCCTATGTGTCAGCTTCTATATTAGAACCAGGAAAATAATTTCTATAGTATAGACTGTGAGATATTGCGCTCCAAAAACAGAAACTTTTTCTCATTATATTCAGGCCTTACTGACATTTGCAAGGCAGGGACCCCAAGGAAGGCAACACTTCAAGTCCCCAAACAGACACACTGCGTTAATTCTAACCCTAAGGAAAGGTGCTTTGGGAGTGAGAGACAATTTCTGGTGAGTGGGCTCTTCAGAAGGGTGTTATCCTATCTACTTAGGAGAGCAGGGGCTCATATGAAGGATCAATTTTCACAGGAAGGCTAAATTTAGCAGCTGAAAATGGTCAAGCACAAAATATAATAGGGGTCTTAGGTCATCTAGATTGGTTCTTCTCAAATGATCAGAGGTGAAGGACCAGTTTTGTTGCTTTATTTCATTTAGTTTGGTTATTTATTTCTAATCATTCACCAGTCAATACCATTTTATAAAATATGATAAAAACAAATGACTAAAAGTGGAATAAAGAGGCAATCAAAATACAAGTCTTAATTTTTGATTATTAACTTCAATAGTCATTTTTCTATCATATGGTTATAAAAGTTCATAAATGCTTCTTCTTGATCTTAATGGATGCTGGTCAAACAAATGTGTTTATGAAAATTTGTTGAGCTGTGTGCAATGTCTATGAATATCCACTGTGAGCCAGTGGTAGTCTGTGGATTTTAGGAGCATTGTTTGCTGGAGGCTTTCTCAGTCTCCCAAGAGTATTCTTCTTTGGGAATAAATAGTTTTAATACAATGCCCAAATAGGGGAAAGGACTGGGGAACAGGATATTGTGATGAGGGTGGAGACTCAAGATAAGAGAATGAAATAACAGGTAGAAAAGTAGATTTTTCTCAGAAATCTTTCTCAGAAAGATTTTAGTGATGAAGCAATTTTTGATGATGATAGAGAGAACCTGCTGTTTTCCTAAGAGTAGGTCCAAGGACATTAATAAATAACCAGATTAATTATGTAGAAGAAGGCAAAGAAGTCTCCCCTCATTGTGTTCAGTCAGTCCAGATGATAATCAACAAATATGCACAATATGAGATATTAAAGTTCTCATTCAGGTCAACCTGGGGACACTGGGCAGGTAAAGCATCAATCGTTTCCACTTTTTCCTACCCACGAAAGGAATTGCACGTGGAAAACTGATTTTCACAAAATCGATTTTCCTGTTTCACCAAATATCAAATATAAGAGCTCATGGTGATATAATCACAGTTAATGACTTTTGAAAGCAAATTTAGAATTAGAGACAATTACAACAAAACATTAGGAGAATAAGTTGTAAAACAACTTATTTAAAGTTGCAGGAATAATTTCTCACTGAAACAAGCCAACTATTCTTTTATTGTTTTGGTATTTTGGAAAAGAGACAGATTTAAGTAGGTAAGACAAAAGACTGAAATTCTACAAGCATTTTAGTTTCCAGTTCAAGACAGCTGCTGGGTGATATCACCCATTGTGAAAACAGCCATGCGTGGAGGGAATTAGCAGATGAAAAGCAAGCAAACTCGATATGGAGTGTGTAATGTGCTTTCTCAGTCTCTTTCAATTCTCCTTATAGATAGACACACCTAAAAGTGAAGTTACATATGTGGATGTTTATATGAAGCATACAGGACACAAGAAAGAGTCTGAGACATGAAAAACGGTGGAGGAAGATAAACATTTCAAAATTCAGATCATGTTGCTGCTCCAATTCAGAGAGTCTCTAAGGAAATAGCTACAAGGGCTATTCAACTTTCAGCTTCCTTCCCAGGAATAAAGAGTTCCCTACGAGCAAAGGAAGTGCCAAGAAAATGCCAATTTGTGTCACACTAACATCTTTCTTAAGGCTGAACATGGACGTTGAAAATGTAAACTTCTGGCTACAGTGAGCACAGACAGCCTTGAGGGTTTGATATTAGATTCTTCAGAAGGACTGAGGGAAATCTGAGAGATCAAATTAAACACTCACGAATGACAAAATGTGCTGACACGAGAGTTTTATTTGCAATGAGTGGCAGGGTCAACTTTCTCTGGCACCTCAGGTGAACTCAGAAAAATGGAATCCCTAAACCATGTTTGGAAAGATTTCACTGGAGACAGACAAAGATAGCAACTGCTGGAGGGATAAAGAGAGGCCAACAGGCAAATCTGCAAGGTTCTGTAATTGAGAAGACCTGGCAGGAATAAGTGGAAGAATGGTCTAACTTTCCTGCTTCAGACAAAACAACCTTCAAAGGCTACCTTCCTCCTAGTTGGTGGGGTAAATTTGCTTAGAATTACCACCGATGCATTATACATATTTAAAACTCTACTTTCTGGGTTTATAATTTTCATAGAGGCAGCTTTCTGCAAACTTAAGTAATGAATGAAAGATGATGCTCCTTTGGGGGGTTGTAAAGACAATCTAAGAACAAGTCAGTTCAGAGTAACAAACCTCACAGCAGGAGATCATTTCCATTGCATAATGATCTTACCCTTGAAGCTTTCATTGTTTCACTCTTACTCAGTTGTGTCATTACTTTACTTACCTCATTGGGGAAATCATTGTTTAAAGACCAAATATAAACGATGAAATAGTTTTCTACTTATCTTTTCCAGGATAATAGCTTCCCTCCCCCACTTCCTGCCACAGAAGGGTTAGACCTATGTGTGTGATGAATTGCTCCAAAGAGTCTGACAGTCCCAGAGAGGGGAATGAGAGTAAAAATAACTAGCTGATTACCAATAAGGAGCAAATTGGCCACTTGAGAATTCAGTGGCTAGCATGATAAATGAGAAAATGAAAATCTTCATCAAGAGACTAGACTTTCTGATTAGTTCAAGTGCTGATGGCCACTTTTCATGCCTCTCTCTCCCTATGTGATGATTTACATCTAATTGGACATCATTTTGTATGTGGGGCAGTCATTTCTAAAAGGGTGTTTGGAAGACTTTGAAGTACTTAATTATAACCAGGAGGCATTTGGAGGCCGAGCAGGGAAAAGGAAGATGCTCTGTCTTGGGCTGTGGAATGTTCATTTATAGAAGGAGCCCATGTCTGGTTGGTTTGGTCTGTTTTTTCATTCCATCACCCCATAAGGCAGCCTTCCAAGGTTTTCTGGACTCTGGAAGAAAATAAAAATGAGAATATTCTTGGCGACAAGATCCACATTCAAGGCAGATTCAAGGATTTCAATATGTGGATAGACTGGGATTTCTGTTAATAGTCAACTACTAAAAAAAGATATAATTTGGGATTCCTTTGAAGGGAAGCCATTTCCACTAGCCCTCATTTGAACAAATCAATCAGTATGGGAGGGTATATAATAAACCATAGACGTGTTAGCTGTCCTCAAAAAGCTTAACTATATCAGTAGTGCTAAGTCATATATGCATGAAGAGATAAAACAAGACCATCCATCGACTATTAGTCCCCAACTGGGCATAGCCATATAAGCTGTAGAAATTGAGTAGAAAGAGGGGATTTTAAGTTAGGTTATCAGAACAAGATTCAGAGAGAAAGGGTGATCTGACTTAGACTTTGAAGGATAGATAAAACTTCAGTAAATGTCTGGGTAAGAATTATTTGAATGAACAATGGTTCTGTTTGTGGTGTGTATGTGTGTGTGTGTGTGTGTGTGTAATGATTTGGTGCAGAATGAGTAGAATGGTTTGTTTTGAGCAAAAACGTGTGGAAAGATAAATGTGGACAAAAGTCCTATGTACACATGGGCCTTCATTACCAGGCAGGGAATTGGGCTTGATCTGAAGAGCACCAGAGGAACTTTAAGGTTCTGAGTAGAGTTAGAACTGTTTTAGCGGTCTGTGATATTCATTTGATGAAAAGAAAAGACAAAACTATGTTTTCTGGAACTTCACCAACGGGTCATCTCAGCAGATGACCCATCATTTTTATTCTTCTTCAGATTTGACACCTGAGCTATGGAAGAGAAGAATGAATAACACAGTGTCTGGCACATAGACTCAACAAATATTGCGAATGTTATTTAGACCCATAATACTGTTATTTCCTAGAATAGGTGAAGAAGACCTGAGATTACCTTGGCCCTCTCAAGAATCAGCAATGAATAATTTGAAGAGAACCAGTTTAGGAGTTATGTGAATTTGTGCATTTAACTTCACCTTCCCGGGTCTGTATTTCCTCACCTGAAAAGACAAGTGAAAGTTTTATCAATGAGCTCTAACTGGAGGAAGTTTTTTGCACCTATTTTTGGGGAGAGAGATGTCATATATAGCTTGAGACAGATGCTCAGATAAGTTTATGATCCAATACAAAGTTAAGAACCTGTGGATTATGTTCCTTTTAGGTAAAAAGAGGCTGTGATTCTGAGAGCCCAAAGATGATTTTCCTCCCTGGAAGGACAAATGGAACATCTGATACCACAGCTCTGCCAATTTTATCACCTTGTAGGAGACCTATAGCTGATTGGTTTGACTGAAATGAGGAGAAGAGGATTTTGTTCCTAACTAGCAACTCAGCCTCAGATTCCCCAGCAATTTAAGGAGTGTTATTGATTTGATCAGCCATGCTGGGTTATAACTGACCACTGAAAGAGATGAATCATTGAAAGGCAATTGTTCTCATCAGAACATGACATTGGCAACATGTAATCACTGATAGCCTTTTTTTTTTTTTTTTTTGGGTAGAATTTTTCTATTTCTACTTTCTTTGCAATGGCCTCTGTCATAAGGTTATTGGAAAGAATAACTAGTTAATGATGGGGGGAAAAGCACTTGAGAAGATGATATCCTTTTGCTTTAAGGCAATTGTTCAAAACAATATGCAATAATGTATTTTTTTAATGGACACACTCAGTGGTCACTCTGATTTGGAGACTTATCAATAATAAGATGCTGACCAGAGAAAACATGAGCAATTAATGAAAATATTATTCCCCAGAACCTATTGTCAGTGTAAAACTTTAGCATGGAAAGCTAGTTCTGGCAATTTATAATGAGGCAGGACTCTATTATTGATTTTTGGCTTAATGTATTAATGAATAGAGATCTGAGGGATAAAGGACTTAAGAACGTAATAAGGAAAACTCAAGATAAGATTAGGCTCTAATCAAAACAAATTATGTTTTTAGATTGATTTAAATAAATTCAACTCTGTTTCCCTTTATTTATACTAAAAAGAAATAGATTGTGGTAAGCTGATTCATATCATTGGGGGAAAAAGAATGGATATTATATTTTAATGTAATATTAATAAATTGAATACCAACTTACAAGAAGAAACCATATCCAGGCAAGAATAGGTATTCTTTGTGAGAAAAAATTTGTCTATAAATGCCAGTAAATTTATTTTCTCTTTTTGAATAGTACCTGTCAGGTTTAATTGAAGAGCTGATTAGCACCATCGGGGGGGGCGGGGAGGAGGGGACTAAAATGGTGATATTCTAAATAATGGCACTGAAATTTATTTTGATTATCTTTTCTTTTTATTCTTCCTCTCTTTCAATTTCTTCTACTTCTCTAAGTAGTATAGGCATATCACAGAGATATTGTGGGTTCACTTCAAGACCACTGCAATAAAGTGAATATTACAATAAAGCAAGTCACATGAATTTTTTGATTAGATAGTGCATATAAAAGTTACGTTTACACTGTACTGTAGTCTATTAAATGTGCAGTAGCATTATATCTAAAATATGTACATAACTCAGTTTAAAAACTTTATTGCTAAAACATGGTAAACATCATCTGAGCCTTCAACAAGTCGTAATCTTTTTGCTAATGGAGAGTCTTGCCTTGATGTTGATGGCCATTCGCTGATCTGGGTGGTGGTTGTTAAAGGTTGGAGTGGCCGTAGCAATTTCTTACAATAAGACAACAATGAAGTTTGCCACATCAATGGACTCTTTTTCATGAATGATTTCTCAGTAGCATGCAATGCTGTTTGATAACATTTTACCCACAGTAGAACTTCTTTCAAAATTGGAGTCAGTCATCTTATACCCTGCATCGTGTTTATCAAGTTTATGTAATATTCTAAAATTTCTTTTTCTTTTTTTGTTGTTTCAACAATCTTCACAGCATCTTCACTAGAAGTAGACAGAATTTCAAAAAACTACTTCCTTTGTTCACCCATAAGAAGCAACTCCTGATCCACTAAAGTTTTATCGTGAGATTGCAGCAATATGGTCACATCTTCAGGCTCCACTTTTAATTCTAGTTCTCTTGCTATTTTCACACTTCTACAGTTACTTCCTCCACTGAAGTCTTCAACCTGTCAACATCATCCAAGAGGATTGGGATCAATTTCTTCTCAATTCCTGTCAGTGTTGATAATTTGACCTCTTCCCATGAATCACATATGTTGTTAAAGGCATGTAGAATAGTAAATTCTTTCCAGTTTTTAAATTTACTTTGCCCAGATCCATCAGAAGAATCATTATTTATGGTAGCTATAGGCTCATAAAATGTGTTTCTTAAATAATAAGACTTAAAAGTTAAAATTACTCCTTGATCCATAGGCTGCAGAATGGATGTTGTGTTAGCAGTCTTGAAAATAGCAATCTAGTGTATCTCCACCAGAGCTCTTGTGTGACCAGGTGCATTGTCAATGAGCAGTCATATTTTAAAACAAATCTTTTTTAATGAACAGTTCTCAACAATAAGCTTAAAATATTCAGTAAACCATGTTATAAACAGACGTGCTCTCACCCAGGCTTTTTGATCCGCTTATTAGAACACACACAGAGTAGATTTAGCATAATTCTTAAGGGCCCTAGGATTTTTGGAATAGTAATAAGTATTGGCTTCAACTTAAAGTTACCAGCTTCATTAGTCCCTAACAAGACATTCAACCTGTTCTTTGAAGCTTTGAAGCCAGGCATTGACTTCTCTTGGGCTATGAAATTCCTAGATGCCATCTTCCAATATAAGGCTGTTTTGTCTACATTGAAAGTCAGTTATTTAGTGTAGCCACCCTCATTAATTAGCTTAGCTAGATCCTCAAGGTAGCTTTCAGTAGCTTCTACATCAGCACATGCTGTTTCACCTTGCACTTTTATGTTACAGAGATGGTTTCTTTCCTTAAATATCGTGAACCAACCTCTACCAGCATCAAACTTTTCTTCTGCAGCTTCTTCACCTCTCTCAGCCTTCACAGAATTAAAGAGAGTTAAGGCCTTTCTCTAGATTAGGCTTTGGTTTAAGGGAGTGTTGTGGCTAATTTGATCATTTATCCAGACCACTATAAATTTCTCCATATCAGCAACGAGGCTCTTTCACTTTCTTATCATTTGTGTTTACTGAAGAAGCACTTTTAACTTCCTCTAAGAACTTTTCCTTTGCATTCACAAATTGGCTAACTGTTTGGTTGCAAGAGGCCTAGCTTTCAGCTTTTGACATGACTTCCTCACTGAGCTTAATCATTTCTAGCTTTTAAAGTGAGAGGCCTGTGAGTCTTCCTTTCACTTGAACACTTAGAGTTCATTGTAGCATTATTAATTGGGCTAATTTCAATATTGTTGTCTTTCAGGGAATTTGGAAACCTGAAAAAGAGACGGGGGAACAGCTGTTCAGTGGAGTGCTCGGAACTCACACAAAATTTGTGGATTCAGTTCATCGTCTCATATGGGCACGGTTCACAGCATCCCAAAACAATTACAATAGTGACATCAAAGGTTACTGGTCACAGGTCACCATAACAAATATAATAATAATGAAAAAGGTTGAAATATTGTGAGAATTCCCAAAATGTGACACAGAGACATGAAAAGAGCAAATGCTGTTGGAAAAATAGCACTGATAGACTTGCTTGATGCAGAGTTGCCACAAACGTTCTATTTGTAAAAAATGCAATATCTGTGAAGTTCGATAAAGCAAAGTGCAATAAAGCAAAGTATGCCTGAGACGATGATCCTTACTCTTTATTAGACAACCTAAACTGAGAAGAGAAATTTCCTCCAAGAAAATGAATTGAAAACTTCAGTTTACTTCACTTCTAGAGTTTTATCGAGAATACTGTCAAATAATTAGTCAAAAATCACTCTGTGTAGCATCTAACTATTCTAGACTTAGTCACATCTTAACATTTTATTTCTTCAGCATGAAAGCAGAAACTTTTACTTCACACGTAATTTTCTTTTCCTCTCACAATTTAAAAAACAATTACCTAGCACTACCCAAATCTCAGTCTTCCAATGAGCATAGTAATTGTTTCCAGTTGCCCAGATATGAAACCTATGGGCCCAGTGCAATGTCATAACATACTGTGGGTTATAAGGAACAAAATGTTTATCTCAATCTCCCATGGTAACAACAATAGAAAGTGCCCCATAATAACTTAAGTAAAGCTGAAAAATGGCCCAAATTGCAGTCACTGTGCATTTGCAGGTTGTGTGGAACTCTATGGTATATCCCTAGCCAGGATCCTGTGATTTCCCAACGTGCCTAAGTTTCTTTCATATCATTGTTTACGTTATGAGTAGAGTTGGCTCAATGTGTGTTTATTGTAAAATAGATTCGTTATTCTAAGAATGATTACTTTATTTAACAGTTTTTTTTTCTTTTCTTTATTTAACATACTAACCTGATTTTACTGTGATAGAATCTGGGTAGCATCGGGGTCAGAGTTTCATGATAGTGAAAACCAAGGTGGGGCAGCAAGGAGACAGTTATAAAGGATAAAACTAAGCTTATCTCTATTAAACTTTCATTGACTTCCTAAGGATGAGTGGATCTGGCTGTAGATGGTTTATCTAAACAAGAAACAAACAAGGTTATTTATTAAATACCTTTAGCCATTTAGGTTGTGACATCCTTAAATGCCAACAAACATTTTCGATTCCTGGGTAGAGAATCACTGGCATTTTCATGTCAAGATGGTAGTTACACATTAGTTCTATGGTAGATTTAATGAAATCTGATTATGATTAAAATCACTGCTGAAAACTTTAGAGATTTTGTGGTAGTTCTTCTTTGACACCTGAAATACAGCATGGTGTTTTCATTGAACCCTCCGAAATCTCCTCTTTCTATCTGTAGAGGTCAGTCCTCATTGCAGAGGCATTACAACCTGACTTTTTCATGGTGCCCTCTAGGGGCAGGAGAGTGTGACTGTGGTTTTCAAACCAATCTGATGGGTGGGCTCCGGCCATACAAGCTAAACTCCAAGGAATTCTGTGCTCCTCCTTCATCCCTTATAATTATACCTCCCTCAGAGCGCAGTTCTTTCCATTTCATCAATGAGGAAACTGAGATTCAGAGAAGTTAACCGGTCATCCACAATGACACAGCTAAGATATGATTAACCCAAATTCATTTCATTGATTCAAAATCTTGAAAACTTTCTACCAAGCTTCCAAATAGATAGCACCCATACAAAGAGGCTCTTAAAACAAGATAAAAACTTACTAAATATGAGAGAAGGAAAGGTAAGGCAATGCATCTATAATGATGTTCTGTGTGTGTGTCAGGGGAGTTAGTTTAAGCTCTGTTACTATGTTTCTCTGACTTTGGAGAAGTCACCGTTCATGCCCCTCTGACTTTGGAGAAGTCACCGCTCATGCCCTTCACCTCTTCATTTGTTAAATTGGGGTGGGTAAAGAATGGGTGGATCAGTTCAACTGCATGCATTCTTACAGCTGATGCCGAACCATCCTAGGATGTATTTTTATACCACAGCATGATCTCTAAAAGCCTGGGGAAAAATTGCGGGGAAGAAGGGTCTTCCTAGCTTGGGGGTTTCCCTTTCAAGATCCTTCCCCTCTTTCTTACCTTTAAAGTTGAAAATTCCCGGAGTTCCATCCAAAACCCTCTGTTCTTCTCTAAATCTGCTTTTCCTTTGTGTGGACTCATCCTTTTTTAGCTCTTGTTTTAAAATCTATTTCGTCTGATATTACTATAGCCACTTCATGTCGCTTATGTTGCTATTTGCATGATATATTTTTTCCCATCTTTTTGCTTCTGAACTATCTGTACCTTTGAATCTAAAGTGTCTATAAACAGCATATAGTCAGAACATTTAAAAAAAAAAAAATTCTGTCATAGAGAGACTCCCAAGCCAGGGAGACACTCTAATTGGTAAGTTTAATCCATTTAGATTTAAAATTAGTACTAAAAATGAAGGACTTAGTTTTGACATTTTGCTATTTATTTCCTACGTCATCAATATATCATATCATTTTTGTTCCTTAGTTCCTCCAATAATGTCTTCATTTGTGTTTAATTTTTTTCTAGTGTATCATTTTGATTCCTTCTTCATTTCTTTTTCAATGTAATTTTTAGTCATTTTCTTAGTAGTTATCGTGGGGATTATAGTTAACACCCTAAATTTATATCATTCTACTATGAATTGATATTAACCTAGCTTTTTTAGCACACCTTAACTCTGGTCCAATCCACTTCTCCACCTTACCTTATGCTATTGACACAAATTACTTCTTTGTATATTGCATGCCCATTGACATAGATTTATACTATTGTCATAAGCATTTGTCTTTTAAATTATATAGGGAAAAAAATACGAATAACAAACCAAAATACAATCAAACTGCTTTTATGTAGTTACCTTCACAGTGATAGGACTGTACCTGTAGGACTTCCTTTAGTATTTCTTACAGAGCAAGTCTAACAGTGATGAACTACCATAGGTTTAATTTATCTTGGAATGTCTTCATTTTTTTCTTCATTTTTAAAGGATAGTTTTGTCAGATACAGAGCTCTTGGTTGACATCTTTTTTTCTTTTAACATCGTAAATATATTATGTCACTGCCTCTGGCCTCCATGGTTTCAGAGGAGAAAATGGCTGTTAATCTTATTGGGGATTCCTTTATGTGATGAGTCACTCCTCTCTTTCTACTTTCAAGATTCTTTGTCTTGCTTCTTGACAATTCGATTAGAATGTTTTTTAGCGTGAATCTTTTCGAGTTTATTTTACTTGGAATTTTTTGAGTTTATTAGATGTGTATGTTTATGTAGTTCTTCAAATATTTTTCTTCTTCTTTCTTTTCCTTCTCAGATTTCCACAAGGCATATGTTGGTCTTGACGGTGTCCCTTAGGCTCTGTTCCTTTTTCTTCATTCTTTTTTTTTTTTTTTGCTCCTCAGATTTGGTATTTTCAGTTGCCCTATTTCAAGTTTGAAGATTCTTCTGGCTGCTTAAACCTACGATTAAACTTCCTTAGTTAATTTTTCATTTCAACTTTTGTATTTTGGGGCATTTCTATATGCTTCTTTTTTAAAATTTCTATCTCTTCATTGATATTTCTTACTTGTTCATACACTGTTTTCCCAATTTCCTTTAGCTCTTTGTCCATGAGTTTCTTCAACTCTTCACGTATATTAATACAGCTAATTTAAAGTCTTATCTGATTTGTCCAATGTCTGGGCTTCCTCAGAGATATTTTCTATTGATTATTTCCCCTGTGAACAGCCCACACATTTCTGATTTTTTTGTATGCTTTGTACCTTTTGTTTAACACTGGACACTTTTAATATTATAATGTGGTAACTCTGGGAATCAGATTCTCCTCCTTCTCTAGGAATTGCTGATGTTGCTTGTAGAGGGGTATTGTTATCTGTTTTAGTGAGTTCTCTAAACAATTTTTGGGAAGACTATAATCCTTGTCTTGTTTGGTTACTCACTGAAGTCTCTGTTCGGTTATCTCAGCAGTCAGCTAGTAGCCCAACAGAGAAATTCTTAAATGCATAGATTCAATAAAGAAAGAAAAAGAAAAGACATTCAGTGTTTTAAATTAATCCTGCCAGATAATGTGAGATAAGCTGCTTCAGTCTGAGAGGGCTGAAGCAATGGCCAACTCCTACATGGGTCCCTAAGTGATCAGACGCCCTGATCCTTGGAAAGAACTTATTGTTCAACCCAGCAGCTTCAGGGCACACCAGATGCATAGATTGCCATCCCCATAGCCACATGTTGCAGGGCTTGGGAATGGAGGGTGGTAGCTGCAAAATTCGCCAAAATTTACCAGCCTCCAGATTTTTCAAACAGTTTTTTCTATTAATGTCTTCTCCAATAGTGTTCCACCCCCCCCCGCCCCCCCCACAAGCAGGACTTG
>NW_006440638.1:14916249-14919252 GCF_000325575.1 Pteropus alecto | reverse complement strand
TTACTTTACTATCTTTACTACCATAAAGAACTTCCTTTAACATTTCTTGTAAAGCAGGTGTGCTATCAACAAATTCTCTCAGCTTCTGTTTATTTGGGAATGTATTTATTTTACCTTCATCTTTAAAAAATTTTTGCTGATTGTTGATTGACAATTTTTTTCTTTCATCACTTTAAGCATGTCATCCTATTGCCTTCTGGCCTCCACTGTTAGTGATCAAAATTGATTGTATATTTCATTGGAGTTTCCTTGTATGTGATAAGCTATTTGTTCCTTGCTGCTTTCAAGGTTTTCTCTTTATATATGACTTTCAAATATTTTACTGTTATGTACCCGAATGTGGTCTATTTGTTTATTCTACTTATTGAACTTCTTGGATGTGTAGATTAAATTTTTCATTAAATTTGAGAAGTTTTTAGATATTATTTATTTGAATATTTTTCTGCATCTTTTCCTCTTTTGCTTCTAGTACTTCCATTACACATATGTTGATTTGTTTACTGATGGTCTACATTTCTTTGACACTCTGTTCCTTTTTCTTTATTCTTTTTTACTGTTTTGTCAGATTGAGTAAGCTCTATTGATTATGTTCAAATTTGCTGATCCTTTTTTTTCTGCCAAATAAAACCTACTTTTGAACTCCTCGAGTGAGTTCATTTCTGTTATTATACTTTTCAACTCCATAATTTCTATTTGGCTCATTTTTATAATTCCTATCTCTTTATTAATATTCTTTATTGGTAGTAACATTGTCCTCATACCTTCCTTTAATTCTCTAAATAGGCTCTCTCTTAGTTATTTGAACATATTTACAATGGCTGCTTTAAGTCTTTCTCTGCTATGTCTATCTGATAACAGGGTTCCTTCAACATAGTTACTAGTGTCTGCTTTTATTTCTATTGTACAGGTCACACTTCTCTGCTTTTTTGAATTTTTTGTTGAAAACTGGACATTTGAGATAATATATTGTAGCCGCTCTGAATACTGATCCCAGGTCTGCCCTTGCCCCAGGAGTTTTCCATGTTATTGATTTATCTGTTTAGTTACTTGGCTAAACTAACTCTGAAGTTTATTTCCCTTACTGTGAAGTCTCTGGTTTCTCCAGAGACTCCTCCTATTTTTCTTTTGTTATTACCTTTTAGTCTGACTACTTAGTGGTCAATCATGGGTTGGCATAAGTCATTTATTGGTCAAAGATTATGCCTAAGCTCTGTTAGCAGTTAGATTTTTGCCTTCATCATTGAATATGTGAGTAGCATGGAGGTTATTATCACAGGTAAAGGAATTTACATTTTTGTCTCCTGATCATCTAGGGACTAGTAGCTTTGATTTTCCCTCTACATTCACTCCTGAGGAAGTACAGCCTTGGGCAACATACAGTTCTGAACTGCCAGGAATATATGTGATTTTATTTTTAAGCCTACCTTCTTAGGAGTTGCTCTTGGGTTGGAGTAGCTTCTTATTCAGCCAGGGTTTGGTTAGAGGTTTTCCTTAAGTCCCTAGCATCAGAGCCAACCTGCAACCTCTGTGATGGATTTGCATGCAGCTTGGAAAGTATTTTCAAGTTTGATCCACATCCTGTTCTGATTGCTCCTGAGTGGGTGTAGTCTATGACTTGTGTACAGCCTGTTCAACCCCCCAGGTTGACTGTAATCTTGGGAAGGCTCTTCTTGGTTGTCTCTTCCCATGGTTCTCTCTGTTAAATTTCTGATTGCTCAACTTTTTTTTTTAACTCATTGCTGCCAATATTGAGGAACTATGAGCATCTTCTTAATTGCTCTCCATGTAGATGTCTATTGTTTTTCATAACATCACAGGCAAGAAATTTACAATACTTTATTCCAAATAAGGCCATTCACCTTAAGAAGAGCTATAGCGGCCTGTCTCTCCCTCTGGACTGAAGCTCTACACCATTACACAAGAGTGCAGAATGTGGAGAGAAGCCCACTTCTCCTGGAGTGACACCCCTGTTCTGTAAGTAGGCACTGGGGAAGGCTGTGCTTAGAGTGACTCTCCTGGCATGGGACTCCTGCACCACCAGGAAGCTGCTCAAGGATGATTGGAGTCCAAAATTGTTTGCTGCCATGTCTGGCATATAATTTCTATCCCACAAGTGGGGGCTAGGTGGAATAATAGAGCCCCAGTCCTTTCTGAATAGAGCTTCTGCAACATGGGGTTTTAGGGAAGGATGAAAAAAGTCTGTCTCTTCCGTGGTGATTCCATAGATGTAGCTAGGAGGGGGATGTCATGGCTCAAATATCATAGACTCTCACTGTTCTTACTGAGATTTAGTAAATTTATTTGAATGGCTATTTCTCCATTTTCTGTATGCCCTTAGGACAATTTCCATAGACTCTAAGAACTTTAAGTAAGATTTACATATTTATATAATTGTATATATTTTATATAATATTATGTATGGACGTGACTTTATTAGATAGAGATAGATGTATAGATATAGATGTAGATAGGTATATATAACTAGATAGATAGATAGATGATAGATAGATGTAGAAAGATTTTCTTTAGTTAAATGGTTATTTTGTTGGGGAGAAAGTTTGCTCTGCTCTTTACTCCATCATTCCAGAAATTGGTCTCCTATTTTATCTTTTAAATATTATCTATGAGCTAATGATGCCCATGTGCCTATCTTCAACCCAGCCTTTCATCTGGACACCAGACTTCCATATCTAGCAGACTACTTGTCACCAAGAAGTTTTGGGTTTTCTTCCTCAAATATGTTCTCTACAGGTCTTCTTTATTTCAGGAAATGAAACTACCATTAACTCAGTTAATCAAATCAAAACCTTGAAAATCAGCCTGGATGCCTCTCTCTTATCAACCACATGTAATCCATCAGCAAGTCTCATTAATTCTATCTGTCCAATATATCTAGAAACTGCTCATTTCTCTTTACTTCCATTCCTATTGCCTGAGCCTAAATCATTCCCCGCTCTCCTGGTCTCTTAAAATAGTCTCCTAATGAACTCTGCTTTCATTCCT
>NW_006440638.1:14915832-14916214 GCF_000325575.1 Pteropus alecto | reverse complement strand
TGATCATTTTACATATAATATAAATATATGTCTCCTGTTGTATACTCTTTACCACTTGCTTCAGCTTTGTATGAACTGACTGTTCTTTAACTCTCCTTCCAAACTTATCTGGAGCCCCTCTTATGCCTGCTCTGTTATAATCACATTAGCCTCTTTCATAATGTGTTTTCTTCTGCCTAGGGTTCTCGCTCTTCTTCCTCCCCTAGCATGGCTGCCATTTCTGCCCCCCCACACACACCCCTCCCTCTCTCTCTAGCTTAAGTGTTACCTCCTCTAAGAAGCCTTTTAAGTAGCTTGTCCTCTGTTATTCTCTGTGGCTCATACCATTTATTTCCGTTGCAGTTTCTATATACTTTGTAATTATTACTTTGTAATTATTTAT
>NW_006440638.1:14863557-14915740 GCF_000325575.1 Pteropus alecto | reverse complement strand
CTGTAATAAATATCTACTACTACTAATAAGAGCTCTCACTTACCAAGCACTGAATATGTGCCAGAACTGTTCTAATATACATATACATATAAATATATATGTATATACTCACTCATATACATATATACGTATACACGTGTATATACATTTATATACCTATATACACGCAAACACATTTATTTAATTCTCACAACAACCTTATTAGATAGATAATTTTATTATGTTCGTTTTACAGCTGAGTAAACTAAAGCACAGAGAGGTTAAGTGATTTCCACAAGGTTACACAGTGAATCCGGCTATTCTAGAATCTATGCTCTTAAATATTTCCGAGATTTCTCAGGGCAGTGCCAAGAACAGAGTAGTTGCTCTTTTAACATTTGTAGAGTGAATGAACAAGGAATCAAATGAAATGAAGAGGTTATCACCCTCAAAGCAGTGCTGTCTGACGGAGCTTTCTGAGATGACAGGAATGTTCCACATCTATGCTGTGCCCTACAGCTGTCAGTAGTCACATATGGCTGCTGAACACCTGATTTGTGGCTAGTGTAACTCGGAAAGTGAATTTTCAATTTTATTTACTTTTAATGGCTATATGTAGCTATTGACTACCATGTTGGACCATGTAGTCTAAGACTTTTTGAGATTGTATTGCTTTTGGTGCTTTGAGGTTTATACAGTCTTGATGAATTCTACTCCAAAGAACACAAAATTCCCTTCTACATTTCTTTTTTCCATGATGCCTTCCACCCCCAGTTTTCCAAACATTCTTCATCCTCCCACTTTACTTCATTCTAGCCCGTGGAACCAAGCTTCCTCCCTCATGTGCAGCTCCAGCAAAGCCCTTTTCCCACCCCATCGATAGTACCCTAAACAGTCCTCCAAAAGTACTCAGCTAGTTAACAAACATCTAGAGCTTACTTGGATAGAGCACTGGCCCAAGTCCTGGGGAAGGATGGAGGGAGATATGAAGACAAATTAAACAAGGTCTCTATCTGAGAGTGAAGATGGTTGGTTAAACTGATAAACTCACTTATAATAGGCCTCAGTTAAGGGAGTGGAGGCAAGGGGATGGCTGAATATCTAGGTCTGCAGCCACGGGGTTCCAAATTGAAGAAATTGCTATAAAACGGCACCAATTCCACTAGCCCTGGACAAGAAGAATCAATGAATGGAACCAGGTGCCCATTCAAAACCAAGCTCATAATGGACATGAAAAAGTCCTAATGATGTCTAGAAAAAGGCAACTGGCCCAGATGGAGAGAGCTGCTGTTATATTTCACCCTGACAGCTTGGGCTAATGGAAGATGGATCTAGTTCTTTGCTCCATCATCCCACCCTTTACAGAAAGAGAAATAATCCAAGAAATAGTAGCTAAAAACCGGACTGAGACCCAAATATTAAGAGGAAGAGGAAGAAAAAAAAGTGGTGCACATTAATCATCTAAATCGTGGGCAATTACTACTCATATTCTAAACACTATCCAATAATTTGAGTAGTGAAAATGCATTTCTTTCCTCCCACCATTTGCATACTTGGAATCTCACTTACATTGTATGTAGGTTAGAGCAAAAAGATGTTGCTTTGTTTCAATTTTGCTTTTTCTGTGGAATCCATTATAAAGCAATGTGCTTTTGTGTGTCAAAGAGCAGAACGGCTCCACTTCCTTTTTTCAAAACGATTGGGCAGAATCAACTACTGTATTTATTCCATGCAGTTACTCTTTGATTACTAGATGTGTGCTGGTTGTAGATGGCACAGAAAAGCAGTGAATTTTCTTACCACAAAGGACTTTCTATCTTAGGATGTATCTTACATCATCATGCTTCTGAAAATGAAATTTTTAGTAAGTCAAATAAATGTCATTCTATAAAAACAAAGCATTTAAACATGTAGAAATACCCAGGTGATGCCCCACTGCCTCATTTTTCATCTATATATCTGTTATCAGTGCACAGGTGGAGTGACCATGTCTTTCATTTTCCTCAAACTTCTTCAACTTACTCTTTTCAAAAAATAGCAGTTCATTAAATGCAAAACCAAATGAGATTTCATTGTGATGTCTCTCCAACACTGTTCTTATAAATTACAACACAGATCAGAACATTAAAATATAAACAAATGGAAAAGAACTACATCAACTGTCCCTGTCTACTCTAGACTGATGGAAATACTGCCTAAAAAATTAGCTTCCTAATTGTGAGTTAACTCCACACTTTCCCAAAGTGTGTCCTGAAAACAATAGTTTCATGACTTGTACAACAAAGAAAGTACTAAAGCACTACATGATGAATGCCCTAAGAACATTTGGCCATGCAAAATGGTTGGGTTGTTTTTATATTTCCAGCCTTGAGATGCCCTCCACCTGACATCCCTGCTGCCAAATAAATTTTAATGCCAGCAAGCATTAGACAAAATTCTGCCTAACACACCCATGTATAATAGCAAATTAGGATGAAAAATGAAAATGTGTATTGTTTTTTTAAGCTCTGAGAAGTCCCAGTCTGTCTTTAGGGTCTTGCATAAGCCCTTTGCATAAAATGTTCACTCTGCCTCTGACAGGCTAAAACTATAATAATCCAAAAGATTTCAACTTATTTGGTCTTGGAAGACAGGACACAAGTATCTGGGGGGAAATACTGATTTTATGTTCAAAAGAAACTTACTGAACTAAATATTGTTTCCAAAGTGGATTCTGAATAAGAATAAAAACATAAAACCTATGTACTGAGCTTCACAAATTACATAGCTTGTGTGCTATGATAAGAGCATAACATCTATTATTCAATTTATTTCTTTCAATAATATACAAAAGAGATGCTACTACCATCCTTTTACAAAAGAGGAACCTGAATCACTGAAAGGCTAAAGAAGTTTCTAAAACCATTGAGCAATTAAGTAACAGCATTAGACTTAGAATACAGATTAGCCTATTCAAAAGTATGAACTCTTAACTATCATTCTACACCTTTAAGGAGCAGACCCCGCACCTGGAGCCAACCACTTAAGTTCGCCTCCTTGGAGTCTAGGCTTCAGCAGCAAACCAGTTGCCCTCAGCAAGGGCTGGCTTTGAGGATATGCAATTTGCGCAATTGCACGGGACCCTGTGTTTGGTTTAGTGCTTTGGTCTTGCCATCTTGAAATTTTTAACAATTTTTTAACAAGGAGCCCTACATTTTTATTTTGTACTGAGCTAAACAAATTACGTAGCCAGCACTGTTCATAGCACACAAGCTATAATTGACACAAACATTAAAAGCTATACAAAATTCACTCTAAATTGCTACCTAGTCTAAAGGAAAGTCCTGGAAGATAATTTTAGAACACATTATTCAGTCCTAGACTATGAAAAAATTGCCTTATTACAACTCTAGGGGAAAAAGATAAGCCAGTTTTAGTCTATTAATTTCTCTGGGCAGAGTTTTAAACAAAATGAGCAACAGGGCAGGAATTCCCCTGCCTCCAACCTGTGACCCAGTTTTATATGATTAATTCCAACAAACTGACCAATTAATAATTGTGTGGTCACAAATGATTGGTCACAATACTTAGTTATATAGTTAAAGATACTGCAAGTATATCACAATTTTTCACCTTGTGGCAGAAACTATTGATTAGATAATGTGTAGCCATTTCTATCTCCCTGTCCATTTTGCCCTAAAGAGGTTAGAAAAAAGCTGAACGCTTGCTGTTTCCCATTCTCCTTTCTGGATAAGTGTCATCATATGACTCAATTCTTGCTACTGAAATGGAAAAAAAAAAGTCTGCTGGAAGACTTCTGGGGAAAGCTTTTCCTTTTATTAGTAAAAGGAGAGTGCCATTACAGGAAAAATCTTTTCACTACCACTCTCCTGTCCACTTCCTACTTTGGTGTTGTTTAGAGCTATGGTAGCCATCTTGTGACAATGAGGTAAAATGCATAAATATGAAATGTCATTAACTAAGATGGTAGAATAGACAGGTAGAAGGAGACTGGTGACACTGTGGAACAACCGAACCAATGCTGTTGACATCCTGGTTACCTCACAATTTGTTTAAATCTCTGTTACGGTTTCTTTTTTTTTTTTAATTTGTAGCCAAACGTGACTTTGCTAAGCATGCAATTTTGCAAAACCTGATTCCTTTGATTAGAGAACAAGTCTTCCACTACCTGCTAGGGAAAACCCAGTCCACTGACGGTCATGGGTAGCTCAGCTAAGCCCCTTTGCACTTAGGTATATCCTCTACTCAAAGCTCAAAATGTTGTCCTATACTTATCTGTATTCATATCACCAAACTGTGTGCATATTTGTGGTGCTATGTCCTACCATGCATCACAATGCCTAGCACAGAATCTGGCATCAGTAGCCTCTTAGGAAATTGGTTGAATGAACAAATAATGTAGCATTCCATTACATTCCTCAATGACAGAAAACTCACTCTTCAAAAATTTTATCCTTTGCAAGTGAATTTAAAAATTAAATACCTACCATTTAAAGCTTTGTTAGGTGATAGCCTAAAAAAATAAAAGAGAAAACAATTGCCTGATAATCGAGGAACACTAAGTATAAAATGGATTGGGTTCTAATGGAGTATCGTTGTTTCTAGGCAGCGACTGATAGGATCTGGTGTGACATGACATGTTGTGTGGTGTGGCATAAAGCTCAAAAGCAATGGCTATGAAGCCAAACTACCAGGGCTTAACTCTCAGTGCTACCACTTACTTACTGGATGACCATGAGCATCTTCTCTTCTCAAGGCCTTGGTTTCCTTATTCTAAATGGGGATGGTATCTAATTCTGGAAGTTTGTGTGACGATCATATAAACGAGAGAATAAAAACATGTAAAATGCTTAGCAAAAGGCATGGCACTTAGTAAGCACTTGCTAGGACTTAGTCATTATTGCTTTTCATCTCAGGTACTATCTAGGAGTCCTTTCTCAAAAATTTTCAAAGCATTTCATGCATCTAGTTTCTATACTTAGAAGGCATACAATACATATTTAATGAACAGTTATGTTTTAAAAACATCAGGTTAATAGACTTATTAGAATGGCCAAAATCTGGACACTGACAACATCAATTGCTGGTGAGGATGTAGAGCAACAGGAACTCTCATTATTGCTGGTAGAAATGAAAAATGATACTACCACTTTGGAAGACAGCTTGTGGTTTCTTACAAAACTAAACATACTCTTTCTCCTATGATCTAGCAATCATACTTTTTGGTATTTACCCCAAGGAGTTAAAAACTTATGTCCACAGAGAAATCTGCACATGAATGTTTATAGCAGCTTTATTCATAATTGCACAAACTTGGAAGCAACCAAGACATTCTTCAGTAGGTGAATAGAGAGATAAGATGTGCTGCAACCAGACAATGGAATATTATTTAGCACTGAAGAAAAAATGAGCTCTCAAGTCATGAAAAGACTTGGAGGAATTTTCACTGTGTACTATTAAGTGAAAGAAGCCTATTTTAAAAGGTTACATACTGTATGGTTCCAACTTCATGACATTCTGGAAAAGGCAAAAGAGGCAATAAAAATTTTAGTGGTTGTGGGGGTTGGGAGGTGCAATGGAAAGGGATGAATAGGTGGAGCATAGGGTATTTTTAGGATTTTTAGTGAATATAGTCGGCATGATACCATAATGTAGATATTTGTCATTATACATTTATCTAAACCATGGAACATACAACACCAGGAATGAACCATAATGTGAACTATGGACTCTAGGTGATTACGATTTATCAGTGTAGGTTCATCAGTTGGAACAATTGTACCATTCTGGGGGCTGGCAGGGGGATGTTGATGCATGTGTGGGGGGCAGGAGTACATGGAATATCTCTGTACCTTTCTCTCAATTTTGCTGTGAATATAGAAATGTTTTTAAAATTTAAAAAGAAATAAAAAACAACAGGTAGCCATGGATAATTTCTGATTAACCAAACTGATCATCACATCAGATCTATACAGTATGTTAGAACTTGGGACCTGGGGTCTAATGGCCTGAAGTGCCCTCATGGCCTAGCTATGTCACCAAAAACAAGTCAGTTAACTTCACAGTTCCTCAGTTTTCATAATTATAAAATGGGAATAATGATCGTACTTTCCTTATAAGGTGTTTGAAGGAGTGAGTGGGTTCTGCCCAGTATCTGACACTTAGTAAGCAGTCAATAAATGTCATTTTTTCCAGAAAAAAATAATCCTTATAGAAGGCTCTGAAGCACTGTGCTGAATGAAAATGTATATTTTATTAAAATGTCCCTTTTTTGCTGTCCGTGTCTCTTTCTAAACTTTGTGACATTCAGTTATCTATTGAGTACTGGTCAGTAGGTGAGCTTTTTTACTGCGTAATTGTGAACTCTAATGTGCTAAGTACATAACACATACCATGTCATTTCTCATTTAATAAAGCAAATTGCTCCATATAAGGGTAGCAATTTTCATTTGCAAATTCATGGATAATTAGCTCTTTAAGTGCAATTTGCAAATTGGATTCAAGCAAATCACTTTTGGTGTACTTGCTCTGGTGAACTAAGATGAACTGTGTGTCCATCCTGCAGTTTGTCAGAGATGCTGCATATAGTAGCAATATTGCGTCTACATGTTTCCCAGGAAATTCTGAAACAAGCTCTTCCTGGCTGCCTGCAGCTATAGATATTGTCCTTCCTTCCACAGTTATAAGAGGGTTGGAAGAGTTTAGTGATAAACTGATGGAAATTAAGTAGGCAAAAGGGAGCCAATGTGACACAAAAAAAAAATCTCTAAGTGGTATTGAATCACATGAGTAGAGACAATCAACAGCTAAAACAGAAACTGCTCTGAGGTTCATGTGGTACAGGAAAAATAGAGAGTGGCCAAATGAACATCATTTGTGGGCGAGAGGCAGATCTCTTATAGGCAGCTGACAATGACATGTAGGAGAATTTTATTCTAGGAAAACTGGGTATAAAGTAGTCATGGGTAATAAACCTGACTCAGTGGAAAAAGATATAAGGATATTTACTGGCTCTCCCTGCCCAGCATCCAAGCCCTCCTCTTTTGATATCAATATCTCAGTTTCCTTTGGGGAGTCTTCTAGTCCATGTGGTTCAAGCGCTGCTAAGACCAGTCCTTTGACCAGTGATCATGTGAGGGACAAAATGGCCCAGGCCCAGCCAGAGAAAATTTTTTAGAGCTTTTGCATAAACACTTTGGAAAATCACTTTCTTTCTGTATAGAGGCCAAGCTGGCAAGATGTGAGCCTGGGCTACCCAAAGGAGGAGCCTGCTTGAGAATAAAGCAACACAGATGAATGAGAGCAAGGAGGTGAAGAGAAGTGGCTTCTCTGAGTTGCTGACTGAGAATCCACATCCATCCAGCCATGAATCCTCTGGACTTTTCAGTTACAAGATCCAGGGAATTCCCTTTTTTGCCTAAACCAGTTTGGGTTAGTTTCTATCACTTGCAACTGAAAAAGTCTGACTCATTACCAAGGTAAAGGAGAAGTCACACCTACTTATAATATGAAATACTTTTTCCTCAAACACCAGGTATCTTAATATGATCTCTATATTGATCTAGTCCATGGTGGTCATATTTTCCCAACTACTGTCCCTCAAAATCAGCATTTATGCTCAGACAAGTAGAATTTTATTCATAGAACAACAGAGCAGAATGTTTGAAAATCGGAAAGATTTTGATAACCTGCGACATGTGAAGAAAACATATTTCCTGATAGTAATAATGACCCGATATCGTTCCCCTTGAGAACTCCTGAGGTATGCATTTCAAATGCACATTCCGTCACTTAGTAATCAAGCTAAAAATATCTTTCCTACACTCTCTGGGTGAAGATTGAAACACATTGCTTAAAGCTGTTGTACCACATATCTACAGCAAACTCTGAGCTGGTTAGTCAATATTTGGACCCTGTGGAGAGAATCCCAGGGGAAAATTCAGCACGCACATCTCTCCTGACATCTGGTTTGTTGGGAGTGACCCACCTTAGTCACTTATTTCCTCAGTATCTCGGTAACCACTTAACTATGTAATGGAGACACACCTTATGCTGTAGAAATGTTCTCCTGGGAAGTTGTACAACTCAAGTTTGTTCATCCCGGACCCACGATCTATGTATTACACATGCTCATTTCAGAAGTGATCCATTTCCAATTCATAAGGATTGGCAGTTAACAAGGGATTCTATTGCTATGGCTTCTGGTGTTATTGATGGAATCATCTTCTTGCCTTTGTAACCTAGAGATCTATCTCTGGATTTAGCACATACTATATACCACACACCATGTTCAACATTTTACATGCATTGATCAAGTAAATATTCACAAAACCCCCATGAAAAAGATCTACTGATGTCTTCAATTTACAGATAAGAAAACTGAGGCTCAGAGCAGTTGAGAAAAAATTTTACAATCACAAACTTTGTAAATGTTGAAGCCAGGGCTAAATTCTAGGTCCATCCCCTCTACACCTCACATTCCATGTTCTAAATGCCTACTGTATTCAGACTCTTATGAGAACTTTGGTATTTTATCTTGGAACATCAGTTTTCATTTTTATAAGTTGAAAATATTTAGTAAGAGAATTTGAAGATAACTGATTAGGCACAACAGTAACAGGGATACACAACAGAAAGAGTTACTTAGCACATTCCCTGTGACAAATGCTGTGTTAGGCTTTGGGTATACAGCAGAGGAGAGATGTGGTCTCTGGCTTCAGGAAACAGCACAGACAGGGAAGCAATGACAAAGAATGCCCGTGGTGTTCTGGGGAAAGCCGAGGGTGGAGAAGTCAGATACTTCTGTTCTGGTGCTCACTCTGCTTTGTTGCCAGCTGGCGATGGGCACTTGGCAAAACTGTTTGCCCTTTGGGAGCTCTAATCAATAAACGAGTAAAGGTGGGCTAGGTGATCTCCAAATCCTTCTCCAGCCCTGGCATTTGCTGAATCTCAGGCTCTTTTCTTGGATTTCTGAAGGATAAGGTATGTAGACAAGATACATGTTAGAGCATAGTTCTCAAATTTAGCAAAAAATCAGAAAAACCTGAGAAACTTTTAAAAACAAATACTTTCAGACCCATGACCAGAGGGTTGCATCTAGAAGCTCCAAGATGAGCCCCCAAGATCTGCATTTTTAATGTCTCCCATTTTGATGTAAGCATTTTGATTTGAAATCATGATATCAAAACATTGGAAGCACTTGGGAGCTTATAAGAAATGTAGATCTTGGGTTCCACCAAAGATCCACAGAATCAGGACCTATATTTTTCCAAGGTACCTGGGTCATGCTCGTGTATACTGAAGTGTTTCTAGAAAGGGGCCAACCTGGTTAATCTTGATATCATATGCAATTTTGATACCAAAGAAACCACAGAACTCCCTTATCTATTTTATTACTAGTTTAATTTCTCTTGTGTTACATTGTCTTAACCAAGAGAGACCTATAATTGCTACTCTGAAAAGCATCATCTGGAAGAATGTTTTTCAAGTTAAATTTGGCAGAGCCCTAGGCCTCAGTCCTCCAGGGCCATCTGGGGGTAGGGATTTTGTGAGGCAGCCTGGACTGAGCTGGCCTCCGGGCTACAAACTCTACTTCAAACAGAGCTGCTCTACTTTGATCAGTTTTAGAATTGGGATTATAGTTTGATTTCCTTTGAAAAGGGGCTTTTGCTGCTTTATTTTTCCAACCATCATCATGCTCCATAGTGCCCATCAATGCCATTGGTATCTTCCTTATGTTACCCAAGAGATGGGCTCAGGGACTAAACCTGGCTCTGTTTTTCTAAAAACTTCCCTTGGGGGCAAAGATGTGACCTCTGAAATGTCAAAACCCTATCCTGTTCCCGGGAGGACTATTAAGTTACTTTCCTATTCTACTTTAATACGAAATGACCAAGAAAGACACTAATGTGGAAAATTCTGAATTCGGTTTATATGCCATCCTTAGTTTTCCCTCTAACAAAACTCCATGTGTCTTTTCTTATAAACAAAAATTTTCCCACCAGTTAACAGGAATTTGATCCTTAAGGTAAACTTGAGCAGTTCAGATCTTTCTTTAGACCAAGTATTTTGGAGAATATGTTGAGTGATTAGCATTGCTTATTGGCTCTAGAGTAAGAGAGTCTCTGAATTTAACAAAGAAGTCACAAGGGGCCCAAGAAAAGATAACTTCAGTTTTAGTGACACCTAATAAGTCATTCTCAAATAGGTGCACATAATAATCACCTGGGGAGCTTTGAAAAATCTTGGTACCTAGGCCACACCCCAACAAATTACAGAGAATTTCTGGGAGTTAAACTCAGGCTTCACAGGGACCCTGGATGATTCCAATGTGCAGCTGAGGTTGAGAGCATGAGATTTAAGAGCACTGGAGATGTACTCTGATAAGACACATGCTCATCCAAGATCTCTTGGTCCCCTTCTCCTATATCTAAATGATCATTTATTCAGCAGTTATTTATTAAAAATATACTATGTACTCATTTGGAGCTAGAAATTAGAAATTCAAAAATTCTGTCCTCATAGAAACTAATATTACTACAAACAAAATTTATTATTATTATTATTTTAATTTTAGGTATTAATAGGTATTATGAAGAAGATAAAATAGTGTGTTAGTGTAGTATGTAGGCATAGCCTCTCTGAGAAGGTGACATTTGGGCTCTAGGTTGATACCTGAATTTTAAGAAGGAGAGAACTCCAGGAAGTCTAGAAAATAAGATTCTAAGTAGAAGGAATAATAAGTACAAGTGTCACCTCTGCAACAGGGAATGAGCTTGGTAAACTGAAAGGACAGATAGAAGAAAAAAGTGGCAGGAGCAAATTGAGTGAGGTGTAAAAAAGGAAATGAGATCATAATGGTAGCCAAGAACCACATGGTATAGGTCTTTAGAAGCCATTAAAAAGAGAGTGGAAGAGATAATTTGATAAATAATTGTAACAGTGAGAAAACATCTACATGAAAGACTATGACAACCCATGAACCTTTGCATATATTGTACCATAATGGTTTTGATTTTATTTTAGTTTACTTCTTTGCAAGAGAGGGGCAGAACTAGTACTGTTCCTTGGGGACATGTATTAGAATTGCTGAGAGAGGGATTTAATCAAGCTGTATGGTACACATTGTCCCTCTTCCCCATAGGTGCAATTCTCTTACACTTATAGAAGTGTATGACCACTCTATCCTACCCATAATAAATAACTACTACCAAAGAAAGGGTTCCCCAGGGAAGCATATAAGAAAATGGAGCCAGGTTTATTTCCTAAGCCTGTCTCTTGAGTAACATGTCAAGGTGTCAAAAATCAATAGTGAACACTCAAGATTTTCAGGTCTATACCTTCAGTCCAATTCATTTACCATAAACTTTAAACATCTGTACTCTATAAATATCTCTATCAGGATGTCCCACAGCATCTCAAACACACTATGACCCAAACTAAACTCATCTTTATTCATAGAGAGGCTGGTTTCATCTCCTACAATCTCTGTTAGTTGGTATCAATAGGTGTCAGTTGAGGCTGGATCATCTGATGGCTTCTTCACTCACATCTCTGGTGCCTGGGCTTAGATGACCAGTGTAGCTGAGTGAAAGCTAGTCAGGTCTTTCTGTTCCTTTGTGGCTAACTTGGGCTTCCTCATGGCATGGAAGTAATCTCAGGGTTGTTGGACTGCTTGCATGGCAGCTGGCTTCTCCCTGAATGAGTGTTCCAAGACACAGGAAGTAGAAGCTGACAATCTATTAAGGCCTGGGCCTGAAAATAGTCACAGCATCACTTCTTCCACATCTTCCTACTCAAAGTAATTTTAGAGCTCACCCGGATTCAGGGAGAAGAGTCATAGACTCACCTCTCAATGAGAAGAATGTTGATAAATTAGTGACCATATTTCGTCTATCACAATATATCAAACATATGTTATATATATATACGTATATATACATACACACACATATATATACAGTATCTAATACATATTAAATTATAATCTTTCAAATAGAATCTACTATAGTAGTAGCTAAATGGAATCCTAATCACTTTGTAGTGATGTTCTTCATTCTTTTCAGAGACTTATTGGAAGATTGGATCAGTGAATGTAGAAGAAATGCAGAGAAAGAATAACCCATATAAGCATTGAAAAGAAACATTAACTTGTCAGAGATATGAGTCACCTTCCATTTGTTGGGTACTGTAGGACTGCAGGAAGTTGCTGTCATAATCCTTCCAATGCAATCATTATGCGGTTGCATAGCAGAAGGGGTAGCCAGAGAGACTCATCTCATTGCCAATGCAAGATGTTCTAAGTGCTTTTGTGTAAAAGGTGGTACCATCAGTAGAGAACAGCATATGCCAATGTGACTGTGAGTCACCAAGTGAAATCATGACTATCAGATTCTGATGCCTGTCAAACTGGGAGCAATGAAATTGTCCCAGGGTCCCAACCCCTCCATGGAAAAACAAAGACGTTTCATCTTGGGGCACACATTGGGAGAGGAGAGAACTTTATATCTCAACTATTTCATGTAAGAGTATTATTGGGTTCTTTTTAAGGGCAAGGGTGACCTAAAATTTTTTGTGAAATATATTATGAGGAAAAAGTAGAAATGACACAAGCTAAGCAAGTAATAGATTTGAAAATAATTAATTGTGACCAATTTGGGTTTGTCTCAAGTATGTAAGGCTAGCAGACATTAGCAAATCTTATTGATGTTATTCACCACATTTATATATTGTAGTAGCTGGTCTCTAAAGATCCTTTTTGGCATCCAATGCTCGTGTAGTCCCACTGTCAATGAATGTGGGCTGGCTGGCCTGTGACTTACTTTAATCAATTGAACATGGAAGAAGTGATGCTGTGCCAATTCCAGGAATACGCTCTAAGAAGGCCTGACAGTTCCTGCTTTGCTCTTTGAGTCCATGTAAGAATTCAGCTACCCAGCTGGAGAAACCTTGCAGAGGCCACAGAGAGAAAAGAGGTCCTGAGACTACATGGTGAAAGACAGGCCCAGCCATCCCATCATCCCGGCTGCACTGGGACGTCCAGCCATTTCTACCACAGTGCCAGACATGTAATGAGACATCTGGGATATTCCAATGTCCAAGATGAGCTTCCAGATGACTCCAGCACCAGACATAGTCTTACTGTAACTACTTGAGCGTACCCTAACCAGAGTGGCAAAAGAATCACCTTGCTGAGCCCTCTCAACCATGGATGTATAAGACATAAGAAAATGGTAGTTTTTTAATCCACTAAATACTCTAATGTCTTGTAAAAGAATAGATAACAGACATTAAAAGAGAAAATTCATAAATTATTGCAAAGTATACAGAAGTGCAGAAAAATATTTTTTAAAAATCTATATTATTTATGATAAAAAAGAAAACTTTATAGAAAACTAGAAAAGAAGAGACCTAACTCCCTTAATCTGAAAAAGGAGATCTAAAAACAAGGCAAAATGAAACAAAACAAAAACAGCAGTCATTATATTTAAAGGTACATCCTCATTTTGAGATTTAAAAAAATACAAAGATGTGTAATATTACTACTTCTAATTACACTGAAGATTTCAGTTAGTGCATTGAGGCAAGAAAAAGAAATCAAATACATAGGATTAGAAAGAAAGAAAGAATTTTGTCACTTAAAATTGTATGTTTTACATGTATAAAACCTCAAAGAAACTACAGATATATTATTTGGATTGATAAGAGAATTAGATATATTTTCTATATATAATATCAATATATAAAATCAATTGTACACTAGCAAATAAAAAATAAAAAATTTAAAAAGGTAACATTCATAATAGCATCTAAAATATGTAAGAATAAAACTCACCAAAGTAAGACTTCTACTGAGTAAATTATAAAATATTATAAATGGACATTAAAGAAGACCTAAATAGATTGTCATAGATTGAGAGCCTCAATATTGTAAAGATATAAATTCTCCTCCAAAATGATCCCAATCAAATCCCCCAAATTTTCAACAATATGATAGGCTAAATCTAAAATGTAAATGAAGGGTGGCTCCATAATGTAGTGGTTAGCACGTCTGCTTTACACTCAGAAGGTCCTGGGTTCACCTCCCAGGTGGAGCCACAGACCCGGGTACATGCTGTGAGCCTGTGAGAGGAGACGCCCCGCCTTCAGAGATCCAGTTCTTAAGGGGAAACGGCAACATCCATAGGTCAGGAGTGGAAGGGGAGATGGAGAATTAAAGAGGGGAAAAATAAAATAAAATGTAAATGGAATTGCAAAGAATAAGATGAATAAGAGCTAAGAAGAACAGTGTGGGAGGAGAACAACAGTATGGGAGGTGTGCCCCAGCAAGGATTAAGAAACAAGCCCCATCCCGTGTGATCTCAGAAGCTAAGGAGGGTCGGGCCTGGTTAGTACTTGGATGGGAGACCGCCTAGGAAGACCAGGTGCTGCAGGCCTAAAAAATAAGGGATTGTAAACTGACAAGGTCCTTGCAATCTGTGAGGTCGGCCAAGGGTACCCGCGCCTAAAAAAAATAAATTAAAAAAAGGAAAGAAAAGAAATACTATGATGTTAGAATCAACTGTGGATCAGGAATAGGCAAAAAGACCAGTGGAACAGAACAGCGAGCCTAGAAACAGACTCATGCATATGATATGGGCATTTGCTGTATGACAGGGGTAGCCTGGTTTGGTAAGAAATTTCAATAAATGTTGTTAGGACAATTGGGTATCTATATATTTTTTAAAAAGAAGAAAAAAATATACGTAGGATTAGAATACCTACATATACCTCTACCTTACATTATATATAAAATAATTCTAATTAGTTTACTATGATCTAAATAGGACAGAATAACCTATAAAACTTAGAAAATAATATAGAATAATCTTTTCATGAGTGTATGGTCAATAAAAATATCTTAAACAAATAAAACACAGAAAACTAAAATGTATATTTCACTACATTTAAAAAAAAACTTGATCAAAAGGCACCATTAAAAGAGAGAAAAGAAAAGCTATGGATTGGGGAAACACATATAACTGACAAAGACCTTTTTTTCAGAAGATATAAAGAACTCTCCCAAAATAATAAGAAAAAAACAATATAATAGAAAAACATCTGCAAAAGACTCAAGTCTTTTGCTTTACTGAATAGAAAATCCAAATGACCAATAAATATATGAAAAAGTTCTCGTCATTAATAATCTGACATATGCAAGTAAAAATCACAATGAAACATTATTGTACATCTACTATATTGACAAAAAATTTTATATTCTGAAAATACCAAGAGGGTGTAGAACATTGGGAATCCCGATATACAGCTGACATAAGTAATATAATCACATATTTTGGCATTATCTACTCAAGTTAAAGATATACTTACCCCATGACTCAATGATTTTAGTCCTGGGTGTATACTTTAGAGAAATGGGTGCATGTGTTCCCTAGGAATATTGCAGATTGTTGGTAGTGCAAATCTGGGATGCCCATCCTTCACAGAATGAATAAATTCATTCATTTATTCCATGCAACAATGTAAATGAACATGCAACAATGTAAATGAGCAAACAACATGGATAAAGCTTGCAAACATATATTAAGCCAAAGAAGTTTATTTCTTTTTTTATTGTGGTAAAAATACACATAATAAAATTAGCCATTTTAACAATGTTTAAGTATACAGTTCTGTTGCATTAAGTAAATTCGTATTGTTATGAAACCATTGCTATTCATTTTTACAGTTATTCAACTAATTGAAAAAAGTTTTATGCACTTTTCTGTGTATTTGTTATATCTCACGATAAATGAAGCAAAGAGTGTGTGTGCAAAGATTTAATTACAGAGGTATTAACCATAACACTGTTTATAATAGGAAAAAACAATCTGAAACACTGCGACACGATTTTGGATTACATGAAGGAATGTATTAAATTTATCATCACACACAGAGCCACAGAGGAGGAGTTCAGGCATCCTCCAGAAATGATATCATAGAAAAATATTTCATGGCATCTAAAGACAAATGAGGTATATAGGAAGGTGGGAAAAGATGTTTATAATATATTATGTACAGACATTCCAACGTTTTAAAATAAACTACAAATATTTATGCAAGGAAAAAGACTGGGAGAAATACATTATAATGTTAACTCTGATTAGATTTGGGTGGTGGTTTTATGAGTGAATTTTGTTTCTTTGTTTTGTTAATTTGTATAATTTCAATTTTGAGCAATGAATATGGGTTACTTTTTAAAGGAATATAAAGGAGACAGTATATTCTACTGGGAAGCAGAAACAAAAAAAGAACCTAGAAATCTCAAAATGTGCGTGCAAAGATTTAGTTACAGAGAAATTACCATAACATGGTTTATAAGTACAAAGTGGGAATAAGTAATCTGATATTAGCTAATAGGCATATTTGGAAAACACCTGGAATCCTTCCAGCTTCCATCAGTCAATTTGAATATAACTTTTCCCTGCCAATTACTTCTTTCCTACATGGTTACCTTTTCTCCAGAGTCCTAGTTCTGACAGTAAAATCGAATTCTGGCAGTCTGCTTTGGAAACAAGTCGGGCAGTGGGGGACCAGGGTATCCACTGAGAACATCCTGTTCCTAATTGAAAGGAAGTGAAAATCCTCTAAATGTTGCAGGGAGAGTTGATAGATCATCCTTCAGTTCTCCTCCATCTGGTCTTCTGCCTCTTACGGAAACCAAGACAGGAAAAATGAAGTGTACCTAACGCAGGAAATGAGGGCAGTCAATCGGATGATATAGCAGCAGCTCACCGTAACATGTCTGGGGGTTGAGCAGTGAAACAAAGGGCACCAGTCATAGTGTTCATATCTGACTTCACACTGGGTAAGTAGGTACCTAAAAACACCAAACAAAGGACGAGTAGAGAGGACTCTACAGTCAGTACACAAATATTCTCAGTGCTAGGGTGGGTTTACCCTGTGCATATCTGTTGGCTCATCAGAGTGGAATTCTCGAGTGGTAAGCTGTGGTGTAGTGGTTTTCCCAGACCTTTCGACTGGGGCCTTTCACCTGAGCCAGTGTTTCATAAGTTTATAGGGTAGAAGAATTCACAGAATATTTTATGGCAGAGAAAGATAGTCAAAAAATCTAAGTGGAAAAAAGATGTTAATTATCTATTACATATATGTGTGGCACATGACTATAATTTGTATTGTACTTGTCTGTGGGCATCATGACTTATGTAAAAGATTGAAAAGTATTGGAGTTACTATAAATCATCCACACATTAAATAAAGTCTGAAGAAAAGAAGAGCTAGAGGGTGGGAGTGGGAGAGAGGCTTGGGGGTTGAGGTACTATTTTCAATGAATGTCTAGCTATTATTAATAGGTATGCTGTAAAATAGGGATCAAATGAATTTGGGAAAAATTAAGTTAAATTAGAATATACATGGTTCAGGAATTCCAAGTCTTTAATTGACTAAAATATATCGTGACTCTCCCAAAGTAGAAACAGTATGGACGCTCCAAAAGTAAAGTAGTATGTGCAAAACCTTTTTGACCATAGAATATCATCTGAAGAATACACCTCGGATATTACTTCAGCAAAGTAATCCTCTTGCTGCTTTATCCACACAGGAGAGAGGCAATATGCTCTTCTTTCACATGGACTTTATTGAATGGGTTTGTCTCCACAAAATATTTCAATCCTTTTCCATCTGATGATATGATTGTCCCTACATTGGCTTTTCCTTGCATTTATGGCAAGTGATAACTCTGATAAAGCTCAAACTACTAACAAGTATCAGGGGCTTTCATCAACCAGACTAAGTTCAGAGGCTTTGCAAAATGAACTCTCAGAACACAGAAGTAGTCTGTTGCTGGAACTATTAATACTTTCCAGAGAGTACACTTTGTCTTTGTTTTCAGTGTACTTTCTTTCCCAGAAGAAAGAAAATAAATGAATAGAGGAATGTGTAGAAATACCTTTAAAATGGCATCTCCATAGCTTTGCCAAATAAAAGAATGAAGCGATAATTTATCTCTGTACACTTTGATGTTTGTCCCATATAATTGTCATTCTATATGACACTCTTGATTTTCTTTTAAAATAATGGAATACAAATATTCAGTCAGAGGAATTGTCCTACAGATGGAGTTTAGTTAAGTTGTTTTAAGGACTAAATTGATTAAGAATGTGGCTAAGAATTATGTAGCTTTCTTACTTTACTTTTTCTAAGCTTCCAGGTAGTCTTTTATTTCGCAGTAATGGAAACTTCAGTAATATGAGCAAAATTCAAATGAAGTCAACAAGCCAAAAGAAATAGAACTTAGCATTTATTCTCTGTTCCTGCTTTCACTTGGAAAGTGTCTTTTCCCTTAAGAAACATGCTTAAAAGAATATAAATGTGGCTTTCTATTTTTGGCCAGAAGCAGAAAATGAAAGACAATGGAGAAAAAAATATTAGCTTAGCTTTCCCAGACTTGAAATAATGTGTGATTTTTGCTGTTTTTCCAACTTTTGAGACCAAGTCTGGTATAATGCTTAATTCATTCAGCTGGTGAATCACCTTCCTTTGTGGGAATACTAATACCCAGATAAAATTTCTCCAGATGAGGAAGAAAAAAGAATTAAAATGCAGCAAAGCTGGGAGTAGATTGGTAAATAAAGTCATTCTGTCTGTACCTCATTAATTCCCCCTTTATTATTTGGAGTCCTGAGGGCTGTAGCAGTGCATCATATAAAAGGTAACTTAAGGTGTTTCACAAAGACATAATTAAAATGATGTTAAAAAAATAATAAAATAAAATAAAATTGATGTTGTCATCTGACATTCCCGTGTGCAATTTGTCTAATTCCATTCAAATGGCAAAACGGAGCTCTTCATTATGACTTTGTCTTTTTTCAAGAAATTGCCTAGGATATCCTCGGGGTTGTTTGAAAAATTGTTTGGTCAACTGGTCACCAAATTCTCTGCAGAGATTTCCTTAGCTATATATTCAAGTGGTCCACTTGAAAGGACCTGCTGTGACAGGCAAGTCAGTACCCCCAAGACATTCTATTCATAGTCGAATAGTATTAATAAATTAAAAAAAAAATTATATTTATTTATTCTCTCAAAAATTATATATCAAGCTCATACTATGAACTTCCCTTTGGTGATAAGGCTATGGCAGGCAACAAGATTGCATCTCTTAGTGGAGCTCATGGTCTATCAGAAAGGCAGACATCAAGCTAGTAATTAGACATAACACATGATGAACACATCAAGAGGAAGTAACTGGTGCTGTGGATTTAACCTAGGGGTTAGAAAGGTCACCATCCCTGAGGAAGAGAATTAGAAACCTCCTGAAGGATAGGATGCTGAGTGAAGATGGGGCAGAGGAAGCTATGAGCTATATAGATCCTTGGAAACAAAAGAGCTAGGCACCTGCCTTCCGTCATTCATATTTTGGTCCTAGTTTTGCCTTTAGTTTTACATAGACTAAGACCACTTTCTCCTCATAGAAGACTATTAATAAGATTCAGTTTTCTACTATTTTCATTTCTTTTGTGTTTCTTTAAAATATGATAATTTAAAATTTTTTTAAAAAGAGCTATTATTTATTGAACATCCACTGCGTGCTAAGCCCATTGAATTCTCACAAAACCTTTTATTTTATCCAACTTTAAGAGAAACTAGGGTTCAGAAGTCTATCCAGCTAAACAATGGCTAAGCTAGGATTCAAAGCCAAACCTGAGATGTATGAGTACAGGATTTTAAATACTTTAATTAGTTTTTTTTGTGTGTTCAGATCTATATATTATTTCACGAAAATGATGGGGACAGTAGGGTTGTGGGGTGTTAGTTTAAAAGACAAATTCTTGGGGTTCATCCAGCTATTATGAGTCTGAATCTCTGAGGATGTGGTCTGGGAATTTGCATTTTAACAAGTTCCCCAGGTACTTCCCTTGCATTTAAAAATCACTGAACTTCATCCCAGTTCCATGCCCTTTGGGGGGTGGAGACAGGGAGATAGGAGGGAAAGGGAGAAAGGATAGGGAGAGACGGGGAGAGAATAGAGAGAGGGGAGGAGAGAAAGGAGACTGACTTCTGCTAATGCAGTTCACTGTACTCTTTCTCGTTTGTGTCCTTGGAATGCTCTCCTGGCCATTTGATGAAATGCTACAATGCAGAAATGTTATGATTTTCAAACTGCAAATAATTTAGCCTCACACATTGGCAAGATGTCTAGGCAAGGCTCCAGGCTTATTCAGGCTTCAGCCAAGCTGTGAAAAGTAAGGCTTTTTCAGAGGAAGTGAGATAAGACAAAAACTTACAAAAACAAACATCCTGAGGCTGGCGTTCAAAAGGCCACTGCAAAATCTATAGTCTAATGCGAAGTGAGCTAAACAAACACATTACTGGGCCATCCAGGAAACTTGAAGCAGATGCCTGGAAGAGAGTATGTGTTTTCAACCTGGGTAGAAATATTGTGGGGAGTGATGATGTGGAATCAGACACAAAGTTCAGATAAAAACAACAAGGGGGCTTTGCAACAGGCCCTCTATCCAGGATGGACAGGAGATGCTCCAGTCAAGTGGTTAAGAGCAAGTTCAGAGGCGGTGGGAGACTGGTGCTCCAATCTCATTTAAAGGTATATTTCCCATTTTTCTTTCTCCTCATCATGGGAATTACCTGATGGCAACTAGTTAACTAAGGAGTGGTGGGGGAGACCCAGTGACCAGGGCCAAATCTTTAGAGCTTTTGAATATTGAAATGAATTGGCTGTTACCTGCCTCCTCCCATTATGTAATTTAAAATGGAAACAATACCCATTCATGATATGAACAAAGGTAGTTCAGCAACATTCTGGGAGATTTTTTCTGAGACTAACTCAATGCTTTTTTGGATATGCAAAATATCAACATCTGGCAAAAAAGCAGGGGGTAGGGCGGAGGGTGTGCTTTGCTGGTACCATATACACAAGCTTAATCTGGTGAGATAGTGTTCATAAAGTGCTTATCAAACTCTCTGGCATAGAGGAGGCACTCTCTCAGTGCTAGTTATTATTATTTTTAATAATACCAACATATGTTCCCAATTACATTTCTTTTGGCTTCCTTCCCTTTAAAGGAACGCTAAGGCTGTCCCTTTTGTGAATGCACTTTTGAGAGTATTTTACTATTTGGCACTGTTTGAACCTGGTTCTGCAGAAATGAGGAAGTTGCCCCTCACTCCCCTCTTCTCGGAATCTGGGCCCAATTCTCTGACATGCTTTCTCACTGAGCCTGCCCTTTCCTACACTTTCCTGCCCCATCATGACATTTAATTAGTTATCATTTTTTGCTTGCTTTTAATTAAAGAAACACTGCTTGCACTCATCCTGAAAGCATTCACTGAATGTCATCTAACTCTTGACATTTATTTAGGAAACAGCATTTTGCAGTGATTTTATAGCATGAATATTTGATAACTAGAGAAATTCAAGACCCTCTAAACACAGGCTCATTCCTCTTCTTCTATAAGGTAATACCAGCCAGTTAAACCTTTAAATTCATTATGACTCCATCGCGTTGAAATTTTAACTGCATTTTGGATTTATATTATCAATAATAATTGGGGAAATTATATTTTTAGGTAAACATATTTTTGTTATGCCTTGAAAAATTACATATATTTTCTCAGCAAAAATTTTTCCTTGGGAAGTGATTTGTTTTGCTACCATCAATTTTTAAACATTTCAGTTGTCATGGTAATATCTAATTATTATTACAAGTAAATTTTTCTGGATCTAGATCTAGGTAGTGGTAAGATATCCTTAAAAAAAAAAAAAAAAGCAAAAATTCTTAGGCACTATTTCCTTTGTTAAAAAGTTGCGTTCAGATCATTTAATCCTATCCATGACATCAAGTAAGCCTACTTTTTATGAAAAGCTAGTTTTACAGCAGGAAAATTGGCCCTTTCGTTATGATGCCTAATGATTCAGGGTTGTTAGAAAACTCTTTCACAGAACAAAGCAGATTGGCTTCAGTTAGTGGAATTTGCATTCCACAGCATCTCCTAGGATCCCTATGGGGGTCAGGGATTTAGGTCTTGGAAATTGTGTTTGGGCTCCAAGTTGTCCAGTCCCATTTTCTGAAATTTCTGAGGGCAATTGTAAAACTGGTAAAGAGCTGAGGCAAGACACCATTGCCCATGAAAAGACCCTAGGGCCACCAAGGGTTTCAGTTCTTAGTAATGAGGCAACAACGTTGGCTAAGAAGGGATTGAAGCATGGGGAATAGAGAAAGGTGATTATAATAGGGGTGACCAAAATGCATGTAGAATGGTTTGAACTTTTAAAAATTACATAGGCATGTTCTCTAAGTCTGCCTTGGGATAGCCAAGGTTTTCTGTCCTAAGAAGCATCTCATTAAGGGCTGTGAGAGAATTCTCTTCCTGGTTTTTTTATTTATGTCTGTACTTAAGGGCCAGTTTTGGTAATCTTGGGGCAGACCACATTTTAACAAACTTATTCTGAGTTCTTCCTATATCTAGAGTGATAAATACCCTATTTCTTGAATTCTACAAAGCCCATCCATCAAGTTAATATTGTGGCGTAGGGATAACACTGTATTGATAAAGTATATACTCAGTTCAGCAACTTTAAAAGATAAAAAAAGAGTTAGAATAAGGTGCTTGTGGGATATTGAAAAAATCAATTATGTTAAGAATATGGCTTTAAATCAAACTGACTTAGGGTTTAAAGTTTAAATCCTGGCTCTATCATGGATGAGTGAACTCAAGTTATTTAACCTCCCTATGCTTCATATTTTTCTTTAAATTGGGTTGATGAGAACTATTTCACAGTTTTTTGAGAGGCTGAAAATGTTAATATATCATCAATATCATCATCATTGCTTTTCTCAGATCTGGGCTGGAGATTCAAAATTATCAACATACAGGACTAGGTAAGAGAGTAAACAAAGTGATTAAGAATTTGGAATTTGATACCTGGGTTTCAATCTTAGCTCTGCTAATTCCTAGCTATGTGACCTTGGACTTAACCTCTCAAGGCCTCAATTTTCTTCCTAGTAAATGGGAATAAAATAGTACTGATTTCTAATTGTTAATATTAGGATTAAATTAATGACTACATAACAATTAGCCTAATGCTTACTACATAGTAAATATTCAATAAATAATGGCAATTTTTGCTTATTTTAAAAATCTTTTTACTATTGTAAAATACACATAACAAAATTTATCATTTTAACCATTTTTAAGTGTACAATTGAGAAATATTAAGGACATTCACATTAAAATCACCACCATCCATCTCCAGAATTTTTTCATTTATCTCAAACTGAAACTCTGTATTCATTAAGAAGTCACTCTCTATTCTCCGTTTCCTCAGCCCCCACCAACCACCATTCTACTTTTTATCTCTATGAATTTGACTACTCTAGGTTCCTCATATAAGTGGAATCATATGGTATTTATTCTTTCGTGTCTGATTGTTCTTAGCATAATGTTTTCAAGGTTCTTCCATGTTGCAGCATGTACCAGGATTTCATTTCTTTTTCAGGCTGAAATAACATTCTGCTCTATATGTTTACATTTTGTTTATCCATTCATCCACTAATGGACATTTGGGTTGCCTCTACCTTTTGGCTCTTGTGAATAATGCAACTATGAATGTTGATGTATACAAAACTTACTAAAATACAGCATCACAGAGCATGAGAGAGAAGCAGTGGGACATGGAGAAAACTCTGGGGAACCCCAATATTTAAAGAGTAGGCAAAGGAAGACTTGTTCCTTTAGGAAAGTTAGATTATTTGAAGGGTTTGAAGTAGAGGGAGGGTTTGCCGTAATCAGAACTTCCAAGCGCTTTTGAGAAGAATTTGCTTTCCTCAGGTGCTTCCACAGAAGGCAGCAAATGATATTAGAAGTGAATATACTTGGCACTGTGCTAAATCCATTACATTACACCTTTAATCCTACTTGCCACTCCAAAGAGTACCATCTCTATTTAGCAAATGAGGAAATCAAGCATCTTTATGAAACTGCTGTAATTCCACAGAGCTAGTAAGTAGTCAAACTAGCATTTCACTCCAGGTCGGCCTTCTGCTAAAACCTGGGTTCAAAAGTAGTGTGCTCTGTGCCAGTTCTGAATGAAGCAAAACCTCATTTTACATTCATCCAAGAGACAAGAATCCAGAAAGTTAGTCTTTTAACTGTCTAATGGCCTTGACACATTTATACTCATATGTTTTTAACTTGTCAAGGAAACCCAAACAACAACTCAGCATCTGTTTCCCATCCCCATCCCCCCACCTCCAATCTTTCCTTCTCTAAATTCAGGTTATGTTGTATGAATCACAGTATGGAAAAAACATACAAAGAATAGATTAGAGGCCAGGAATTTTTCCTGACCATACCCTCTTCTGTTTCAGGTTCTGTAAAACAAGACAACTCAAGTAAGAAAATCACTTCTAATATCATTTGTTGCCTTCTGAAAATGTAATTCTTATAAATCAGATGTGTGGCATACCATACAAATTATCACATCCAAGGCAATTCCTGAAGTTCCATTTTCTTCACAGGTGAGTTCACTCTTGTCCAGTGGAAGAGACATGAGCCTTCCACACCATGAATATTTCCTTCTAGAAATACTTCACATGTGACAGATTTGTTAGTGACTTTTCAATAATTAAGGTGTTATAACAAGTTGAAAAGCCATTTCAAGAGACTCAATAGGCAAAAATGATTCTCCTTTTATAAAATGGTTATGATACCAGCTATAAATCTTTAACAAGATTGAAGTGTCAATCAAACATGGCGATATATGTAAATCTGTTTTGCACACTATAAAAATACCTTATGTAAGGGCTTATTGTTATTACAGATTGACCTGTTCTACATTTGATGTTATAAACTTGAAAAGTACTTGGCATCAGTAAGCTATTGATGTACCACATTGAAATGTAAATTAAATTTTTAGCTTTTTCTTTTAGCATGCTTACAAACCCAGGAAATTGACATGTATGATTATGGGATTAAAGGGGTGAGTTTCTCAACTGTACTACTATTACTATTGACATTTTGGTGCAGATAATTTTTTTGTTGTGAGGGTTGTCCTGTGCATTTTTGGAAGTTCAGAAGCATTGCTGGCCTCTGCCTACCTCCACCCCTGTGTCATGATAATCAAAAAGTGTCTAGATATTGTAATGTCCCCTGGGAGACAAAACTGCCCCAGATTGAGAACCACTGCTTGAGACAATGGAGTTGGAAAGTCTGGCCTAGATCTTTCACTGCCATTTCTGCTTTATGGGACAAACTTATTTCAAACCTTCTCCTTGACAAATCTGAGAAATTGAATTGAAGTTTCTATAGAGTGGCACTAAATTATATGGCTGATTGCTGAGGCTTCTAGGAGATTAGCCAAACTTGGCTAAATTAGCATTTGGGATTATGTCAGCATGGAGACTCAGAAATGAGCAAAAATAAAAGCAAATGAGGTGGGGCTTTATTTCTCTGTTCCAAATGTGTGTGTGTGTGTGTGTGTGTGTGTGTGTGTGTGTGTGTGTGTTAAAAAAGACAAATAGCCAACATCGCCCACATACAATTTGGCATCACACACACATACACAATCTCCAAAGTCCCCAAGATCCTGTGCTCTCAACTGCTAGGTGAAACAACAAAAATTTAGAACAAATCAGTCTGTTGAGCAGTGATTTCTTTTTTCTTCTTTTGTGAACAGAAAATTTCAAGTCCTCAACCACTGAAGAGAATTTTATCAAAGATTTTTGCTGTTGCTACCTATTAAATAAGATACCAAAATCTTTGGACTTAGTTTCAGAGGTATCTGACATATAAAATATGTGTCATATTTGGCACTTTAGTCACATCTTTCCCTGATACACCACCAAAGACTCCATAATTTAATTAAGCCTTCAAATATAGACAGGGCAATAAAGACATAGGTTAAGTGATCCACTCAAGGTAACATGAATGGAAAATAACAGACTAAGAAGTGAACACCAGAAGGATTTTAAAGTCCCTTTTTCTAAATGATTTTTCATCCCTCTCTCCTAACTTCTTTTTCCCCTCATATTGCTTCCCTTAGCTTATTACCAAGGATTCCGTCAACATACTCCCTGGCTCATTACAGGTGCTCAAAAAAATATTTATTATTCAATGAAAGAAAGACTCAAAACACAGTTACCAAGGGAACTTCCATTAAATTAGAACAACTTCCATTAAAGGTATTATTTGTCTTAGAAGAAATGGCATTGTGATTGTTTAAAAGTAAAAGTGTTGACTGACATCACTTTAAATTTATAGCCACAGATTTCAAATAGATGTTAAATAGTGCCTGGCAATCCTACTGTATAGGATGTCAAATTTCCTGCTTTGTCCAACACAACAAGTTCAACTTCAGAAATTCCAAAGACATCTTTAGTGGACAATTAAATATTAAAAATAAAAGCGAATTTATCGGCAGAGGTTGGCCCAGTACTGCTGAAAGTACATCATAGGAAATGTAGTCAATAATATTCTAGTAACTATGTATGGTGCCAGGTGGGTACTAGACTTTTTGGGGGCATCACTTCATATGTCATATAAATGTCTAACCACTATGCTGTACATCTGAATCTAATATAAAATAATGACTGTCAATTCTAATTGAAAACTTTTAAAAAGTGAAAAATAATTTAAATGTATGCTTTTGATGGAGCCTGTTGACAAGCAGAGGAACGTGTGAAAACTGGTCAAAAATCTCCACTGGTGCTTTAAAATTAACAGCTCTTGAGCCTCCACACACTGCCATTTGAAAACAGATGCCATATCTTCCTTTCTTTTCAGATACTCCAGAGATATACACACAGAAAAATCAGAAACTCATTGAGCTGATTATGCTCTGTGTTCTCCATTCAACCTCATGTCAAGAAAATGGAAAAGAGACCATGGGCAAGTATATCTTCTAATATCCTTGCCCAAAGAACTCACTCCCATGGCAACCACGTGCACCACACATCATATGCAAACACTTGCAGAACTCTAGAAGTTCAAGTATTTTGCACATTACTATAATCACAGATATTGTGTCTTAGACACTTGCAGTCTCTGGCAATTGACAAAGCTTAAAACCACAGTAATGGCCTTCGGGCTTCCTTAATTGTTATTTCTCCTGAGAATATTTAATGGGATTCATGTAATTCAATCAGACTAATTCATAGCAGCTTTGATGGAGATCCAAATGAGTACAGCCAATGACAAGGAAACTGATAAATAAATACCTCTCACTTTGTTCCTCTGCTCTGTCGCATTTGAACTATCATAATTGCTCAATATCTCAATTCTCTGCTTCTACTTTACTCCTTTCCCAACAAATCTCCTCCCCCAAATAGAATGTGAACATTGCATTTGGAGTGATATTTCTAAAATGTAAATTGGACCATGCCACCTCTTTGTTTAAAACTTTTCAGAGCCATCTCAGTGTCTGGGATCATCTGGCCCCTGCTCGAGCCATCCTCCCAATGTCCCAGTATGCTCTTGCCCATAAGTCTCCAGTCAGCCCAAGCTCTTCCCTCAGAGCCTTCACAGGAGCAGCCCCCAGCCAGGGAAACTTGGCCCGTCTCATTCTGCACATGTCTCCATTCAGATGGTGCTTCTTTAGACACATTTTCCCCGGGAACTTTATCTACATAGGTCTCTCCCTCATTCTTCACCATAGTACTCCAATTACTTTCTTCATGTCTTGCAAAAGTTGTTTATGAATAGTTGTGTTTACTTACATATTTCCTTATATCTTCACTCAAAGAGTGTGAGAGATTGTGTCCATGTCACTGTCTGCTATAGAACAAGTTTCTAACTGTGACAGATGTGGAGTAAGCACAATAGATGTTGTTTAAATGAATTAACATATATTGTTATAGAAAGAGAGTGACAGCTTTGAAGGGATACACTTACCTGAGAAGAGACCACATTTAAGCCTTTTCTGCCCAGTGGTTGTATATATATATATTCGTTTAGCCCTCTTTGTCTTTTCTGCTCTGTCCTCTTGCCTTTTAACCAAGTTCAGAATTTACAATGTGGTAAGGCCCGAGGAAACCCCCGAATCAGTTCATCGCTTATGTTTCATTCACAGATATTTGACTCCTGTATATTTTAAGAGAAAACTAACTTGATTCATTTATAGTTGGTGGAAAATAGTTTGTCTAATTGCTCGCAATTTTTTTTGAAATCAAAACCTTTTTTTGCTGACACAGGAAGTCATATTTTGTCAAGACTAGATGAACTTGAACCCAAAGAGGTTTGAATTCTACTGCAACCTCAAAAACCACAAAAATGGGAGATATTTGGGAAGTCGAATATGTCCTTGTGCCTCATCCATAGGGCCTAACATTTTGTTCATCTTGGGAAGATTTGTGTGTTACCAGTTGCACCCCTTCTGTAGTGTCTTGGTACAGACACGTGATATAGTGTGGGGCCTCTGACTTCAGAAGGCAGTTTTCATAGCAACTCCTTTTAACCTTTTGAGTTTCTAATGTAACCTTTGAAAACAGCTAGTCCAAATTCCATCTTGTCCCAAACCCACACAGACCTCCTCTGCATTATGTTCAGTTTGAGGACAAAGGAAGTTCAGGGAGGCACAATCAGCTAGATGTGATTCGGCCAAATGATTACAGCTGCTTTGCAAGCAACCATCCAGAATGCAGATTTTATTGTTGTTTTTGTTTTTTAAATGACTTTTAAATGACTTATGGATCTGTATCCTTTCATACTTTCCTCATCCCCCAAAGCTGATATAGAAGGCTTAATCCTCCTGTGTGTTGTTCTACCATTAAAATAAACTCTCGGACTTTTTACAGAAGACACCTCCTCATGACCAGGTTAATCCCCAGATAAACAAAGACAACTATAGCCCTTAATTTACGTCAGTGAAGTACAGTATAACTTAATTAAATTACGTATGTGACAACTTTCAACTTCGAATGAGAGTTTTATGTAGGCAAAACAGTGTAAGAGAAAAGGGATCTAGCTCTGAATCTGGAATCAGACAGCCTTAGGGTTATATTTTAGCTCTTTCACGTGTAAGTTATATTACCCTGACCTCGGTTTTCTCATCTAAAAAGCAGGGCTAAGTACTAGAAACTTACATGTCAGAGGGTTATTCTGAGGCTCCAAGACATACAGATAAAATATTTAGCACATAGACTGGCATATCTAATATACTCAATAAATAGAAACCAGTTTCATTATTGCTCCACACCCCCTCCCCCTTCTGAATGTGGAATAGGTAATATCAGAGTTATCTGAAGTAGTATCTGGCCATTTGATTGGGATCAGTCAGTAGGTAAGCACAGATGGCCATGCCTCAGTCTTGGCATGTATATACATCAAATTCCTGCTTCAGTAAAATGATGAGCGACTTCATGGCATGAACCTTAGGGACTGTTTTCAAAGAGGCCAAACTGGAAGCACCGAATGTCTACTATTTTTTAAAGTTTTATGTACTAGAATTTGAGATAAGAAACCAGTTAAAATTCAACTACATATGAAAATATTTTTCATCCAAAAATGAAATTTCTCTTAAAATACAATGTTTAAAAGATTTGAGAAAAAGGTATTCCCAAATACAACTAGTGGGAATAGAAATTTGTGTAACTATTTTGAGAAATGGTTCAAAAATATTTGTTGAATTTTAAAGCTTGTGCATCTCAAGACCTATCAATTCTACTTCTCTATATTTAACACTAGAGAAACTCTTGCACCCAAGAAGATGTGTACGAAATATTCAGAATGGTGTGGTTTGAAACTAAAAACAACCAAAGTGTTCTTTCAAATTTAAGTGAGAGAAGCTAATTCCTATAAGAAATCACCCTAAATAAATATTTCAACAGATTAATGATTTGATGTAGGGTTCATGGACAGCCTATGTGATGGGTCAGTGATCTGGTCTTTCATCTGTGGCTCTGCCATCTTCTAGGACTTTAGAATCTTCTGCTAAATTCTTTGCATTTGGTTGGCACATGGGGGATGAGGAAGAACATGGAAGACTTCATGAGGTTTTAATTCATCCAGTCTGGAAGTATCATACATCATTTCTTTCTACAATCCATTGGACAGAACTCAGTAATCTAGGCATACCTAATTCATGATGTAGTCTAGATACAGGCTCAGGAAGAAAGGGAACCAGGGCTTTGATGAACAAGTGCCTAGTTTCCTACACAAATACTACAAGAAAATTAAAAGAATTAGCCAATCTATGTTTACTAGTAAATGAGCCTTCCAGGACATAGCATTGAGAGAAAAATAAGCAAGTAACATGTCACTGGATGTGTTCCTTAGGAAGTAGACTATGAGATGGAGTTTACTGTTCTGGGTACTTATTAATGAATATTCTTGCTATTAACATTTGAAGCAGGATTGGGCAGAGGGAGAAGTTGAACTGTGATGCAAGCCCAACAGCAGCCTCAGTCACCTCATTAGAGATCCCAAATCTAGAAAGGTTATTTCGAGTTATCCCAAGTTGGGCCAACATGGCAAGACATTTATGGTCTTACACTGAACTTGCATAATAACTTTCACATTGGTATCAGATGGTATGGGTGGTTGGCTGCCTGTACAAGGAGCAAGGCCAAGGTCTGAGGTGCCTCTGTGCACTGAGAAAGTCCTCAAACCTGACCGTCTGCTGACAGCATTCCTTCTGAGGCAGTGAGTCCTTCATTAAAGAAAGATTTGGCAGAGCATCGGTGTCTACTACTTAGCTGAAGAATAGTCTATTATTACTCTAAATAAATATTTCAACAGATTAATGATTTGATGTAGGGTTCATGGACAGCCTATGTGATGGGTCAGTGATCTGGTCTTTCATCTGTGGCTCTGCCATCTTCTAGGACTTTAGAATCTTCTGCTAAATTCTTTGCATTTGGTTGGCACATGGGGGATGAGGAAGAACATGGAAGACTTCATGAGGTTTTAATTCATCCAGTCTGGAAGTATCATACATCATTTCTTTCTACAATCCATTGGACAGAACTCAGTAATCTAGGCATACCTAATTCATGATGTAGTCTAGATACAGGCTCAGGAAGAAAGGGAACCAGGGCTTTGATGAACAAGTGCCTAGTTTCCTACACAAATACTACAAGAAAATTAAAAGAATTAGCCAATCTATGTTTACTAGTAAATGAGCCTTCCAGGACATAGCATTGAGAGAAAAATAAGCAAGTAACATGTCACTGGATGTGTTCCTTAGGAAGTAGACTATGAGATGGAGTTTACTGTTCTGGGTACTTATTAATGAATATTCTTGCTATTAACATTTGAAGCAGGATTGGGCAGAGGGAGAAGTTGAACTGTGATGCAAGCCCAACAGCAGCCTCAGTCACCTCATTAGAGATCCCAAATCTAGAAAGGTTATTTCGAGTTATCCCAAGTTGGGCCAACATGGCAAGACATTTATGGTCTTACACTGAACTTGCATAATAACTTTCACATTGGTATCAGATGGTATGGGTGGTTGGCTGCCTGTACAAGGAGCAAGGCCAAGGTCTGAGGTGCCTCTGTGCACTGAGAAAGTCCTCAAACCTGACCGTCTGCTGACAGCATTCCTTCTGAGGCAGTGAGTCCTTCATTAAAGAAAGATTTGGCAGAGCATCGGTGTCTACTACTTAGCTGAAGAATAGTCTATTATTACTGTAAAAAAAAAAAAAAAGACATACTTATTATTTCTGACTAAATTTCTATATAAATAAACCTGGATAGATAAAAAACTGGAAATTTTATATAATAATAAACGGGTATCAGGATTGTTGTGTTCCTTTTGAGAAAAGGAGGCTGATCTGAGGATAAAGGTCAAAGAAAACCTCAACCATATCCGTAATGTTTAATATTTTCAAACAGAGAAAACAAATTGATATTTTACTTACATAATAGGAATTTAATAAAATTGTATTTGAGATGTGCTTATGGTACAAGTATATGTGATATGGATATCAATCAAAAGAATATTTCACGAGGAACAAGCCTTCCATTTCAAAAGCATCACATTAAAATAGCTCTTATTTATTCAAGGATTGATCAACTTTCCTTCTCTCTTCCTCCCACAGCTTTTTGGCCATTTTATTGCTCACTGACATCTCCATCAAAGGGTGACTGGGATTGGGGGCACTGGGTATGGAGAGGAAAGGAAGGAAACTAGAATTAGCAATTTCCACTACTTGCTAGCAACTCTGGTAAATAGGTTTAGTGGGAGAAATACTGAATATCAGGTATTTGAATTATCCGAGACTGTCAACCATCCACGTTACACCCTCTTCCCATTAGCACAGACTCATGAGAGTTGGCCATGATTGCATTTGCAGTGATGATGACTGCAACAAGATTATTTTCAATGATTATGTGGTTCTGATTAAACTAACTTTTTTTCTTGTTCAAACGGCACATCTTAACAGAACATTTTGAAGAAAGAGACATTTTCTATCGTATTCTCACCCATTATACATCTACGCATTTTCAGGATGAGATAATTAATCTAGATAGACCGAGACAATTTCTTTGGATTTGAAAGGGCACTTTATTTTTTTGTTTTGGTCCAGAATAGAATAGAGTAGTTTATTTGAGATGTCCAGGTAACAAAAAGGCACATGAAACACAATCAATGAAACACACAATAAATATTTGTTAAATTTAATGAAATTACATATTTTATAATGCCAGTGTTTTAAAAATTCTAGTGTTATAAAGAAAATTCATCACTCCAAGATTCTTTGTCTATGTCATTATTTGTAAAATCACTGGGTTTCTGTGAAGGTCAAAGTGAAAAAGCATGTAAAATGAATAGCACAATGCCTGGGACATAGCAAGTCCCTAATAAAAGGGAATTATCCTCAAGTCTCAGCTATCCCTCTAATAAAACCCACTCTGTTTTTCTCTTTTTCTAAGGAAAAACATGCATTGTAAAATAAGTGTTTTTCAAAGACAACTTGAAGACGTCTGGGAATTTCAAAGGCTGAAAATTCCATGAGTTCATACCAGTTTTCACTAATTCCACTGATCTAAAGACAAAAAGGAGAGAGTCAACTGCATGCCCAATCTCATTTCTGATGATTTCTTCCATCCTATCCTTTCTGCCTTTCTGGGGGTGTTTGTGCCTGTAAAAAGCATCGAAGTTGTCAGGAGCAGAGTTAGTTTTCAAGATTGGAATGTCAGAATAGAGTCTTCTTTTCCTCACACAAGAAGGGGCTTGGTTGGATAAGAGTTTCCAGGTCTGAAAGGAGACAGTGCTGGGGTATAGAAATGGATACAGATATACAGCACAAATACCTTGGGAGAGTGATAGATCAAGAGAGCTGAAAATAGGGTAGGAACAAGATCATGAAGCAAGATGAGATAAGAAACCAAAAGACCTTGTTTACAAGCTTGAATGTGTGTTGCAATCAGAGGCTGACTATATCCTAAAAAGTTCCAAATTACATAATTGTAATGCATAATGAGCATTTTCTCATAACAGGAGATTTGTTTTCCCCTTTATGGCTAAAGCAAAAAGCATGAGAAGTAGCCCCATTAGGAAACAGAAAGTATCTTCATAAGAGCTGGGATATGACAGGTGAGTCAGACTGAAATCATCATTAAATTGAGTTAATTTTACATAGAGCAAACTCCTACTTTCAAAGATGTTGAAGGAAAAGCTAAGGACATGTGTTATGTTTTGTTGTGAAATGGTCTTTAAATAATATTCAACTGGACAGAGAACCAAAGAAAAGGGTCCTATTCCTCACTAGAATGAAAGCTCCAAGAGGGCTTGTCTGTTTTGTTCACTGTTCTTAGCTTCTCGATAAATATCTGTTGAATTCATTAACCAACCAGCTGTGAGGCCTTGGAAAGGAGCCACTCCATCTATAAGACTATTTCCTCAAATGTGAAATGAGTGGGTTGGATTAGATGTTCTCTAAGCTTATCCTAGTTTTAAAATTTTATGGTTCTATCAGAAACTACATATGAAAAAATGGTAGTTATTTTTTTATTTCTATCACTTATGTCAATCTTTATTCAAAGCCTCTGTGATCTATTCTAGTATGATTAAGCTTAGAAAAGTACCATTGATACAAGATTCTTTCAGTAGTTCAAAGATAGACCTTGTTTATTTTTAAAGAATTATTTGCTTATTTGAATATATATTAGAAAAATACAATTAGTTTCTCAACATGATTTATAATGCTGTAGCGTTTCCTTTTCAAATAAATTTAAGTTACAAATAAGTCAACTTAAAGAAAGTATTTTAAGTAAATTATAATGCAAGTGGTTCACAGCAAAAATCATAAAGGTGGCATGCAAGCAACTGCTGTTTGAGAGACAGTCATCTCTATCTATACTCGTGGCATACATCTTAAAGTCTAATTTTGACTACTTCTTTCGAAGGGAATAAATCATGTATAAAGTAACCATAACATTTAGCTGGGGCTCTTTAGCACTATATCCCTGTTTGTGGTACTATAACTGCCTCAGTTGTACTTTAAAAAAATAAACTTGTTCTGCTTCTGATCATGAAGGACTAACTGCTGTTGAAGAGACCACCCACAATAAACAATTAGAAAACTGAAAAAAAAAAAAATACATGAGAACATTGTTTTCAGACAGTGGACAAAGGCAGCACAAGGCTATAATCACTGAGAAAAAAGAAGTGATAATAGACCAGACTTTTTACCTGGAGATACAGTAGTTCCTCTTTATTACTGGGGGATACATTTCTAAACCCCCAAGCTATGTATGAAACTGCAAATAGCACCAAACTCTGTATACAACGTGTTTCTCTTATACATACATAACTATGATAAAGTTTAAATTATAAATTAGGTATAATAAGAGATTAGCAACAATAACTAATAAATAGAACAATTATTACACTGTAATAAAACTAACACAAATGGCTTTTGGTCCATTATTAAGTAAAATAAGGGTTATTGAACACAAGCACAGCAATACTGTAACAGTCGATCTGATAACTGAGATGGCTAAATGACTAAAGGGCAGGTAGTGTATACAGTATAAATACAGGACAAAGAGATAATTCATGTTCTGATTGAGACAGAGCAGAACAGTGAGAGATTTCATCACCCTACTCAGACTGGCATGCAATTTAAAACTTACGAATTGTTTATTTCTGGAATTTTTCATTTAATATTATCAGACCATGGTTGACTGCAGGTAACTGAAACTGCAGGTGTAAAACCATAGATTAGGCGGTACTACTATACTTTTCAGACTGCCACTCAGGGAATAAAACTCCCAGGAAATGAAGCGTAGGGATTTGCTGAGTGTAGGACATACAGATCAAAATCAGAGGTGACTAGAATTCATAGAGCAGAATACTATAAATCAATGAGATATGTAGAAAAAAGACTTCAATATATGCTGTCTTTGGCTGATATTAAGCTGTATAAGGTAAAACTTCACAAGGCAAAGAACAACTACTGGGGAAAAAATAGGGATTGAAGAACTATAAACTGAACAATTACCATATCGCACATTGGGCTGAGATATATTCAAGTCCTAGCCAGCCAGAGTAAAGAAACATCACCGAATCCATGCAGCATTCAGTAGAGACCCTAGAATGTCCATGTCTCAGTAGTGAAGAAAAATTATCACTAGAATAAAGACTCCTTTATACCTTCCTTAACAAATCTTAAAAACAAGTCTCAAAATTATCAAATTAATGCATATAAAATTTAACTGCTTGCTCCATCAAAGAGCAACACTCTTTAAAGGAACATAATAAAATCCAGATATTCAACAATGTAATTTCAACTAGGCTCAGCATCCAATCAAAAATCACTAGACATGAAAATGATTAGGAAAAAAATGATTAGGAGAAAAATTAATCAACAGAACTAGACCCAAAAGTGAAAGAAATGATGGAATTAGAAGTTAAGGACTTTAAAATAGCTACTCTAAGTAGTTTAAGTATGTATTTTGAAAAGATGAATGCAGGAAGAGAAATGAAAACTTAAAAAAAATATAAAACTTCTAAAATAGAAAAATGTAATATTTGAATGAACAATTCAGCAAATGGTTATAACAGCAGTTTGATGTTGCAGAAGAAAAAGGTCAGAAAACTTGAACAGAATGTAGAGGGGAAAATAATCTTTTCACATTTTGGTTCTATAGCAATCAGATGTCTGTATTAAAAATACCAACTTTCAGCCCTACTTCTTACTATATATAAAAATAAACTAGAAACAGATCATAGAACTAAATATAAAATCAGAACAATAAAACTTTATGTCTTTGTGTAGGCAAAGATTATTTAGGATACCAAAAGTACTAACCAATAAAATTTAAAAATTGATAAATTGGACTTCATCAAAAGTAAAAACTTTGCTACTAAAAAGATATCTTTAGTAAAAAAAAAAAAGTCAAGTCGACGATTGAAAGAAAATATTCCCAATATACATCTTAACATAAAATTGTACTCAGAATATAATAGAACGCTTGTAATGCAATAATAAGACAAACCACATTTAAAAATTAGCAAAAGATTTGAACATATAATTCACAAAAGAAAAAAGTGACCGAAAAACACTAAAAGATAACTTCACATCATAGTCATCACAGCAATGCAATTTTAAATAAAAATATATACCACTCTCTACCTGCTAAGATAGTCGAAATGAAAAAGACTGACATTACTAAGTTTTGGAAGGATGTAGATCTGGAAATGTCACACATTGCTGATGGAAGTGTGAAATGGTATAAATATCTTAGAACACAGTTTAGAAGTTTCTTATAAAATTAAAGATAAACTTACCATATAACCCATCAATTCAACTCCTAAACATGAACCCGAGAAAAATAAAAACATATGTCTACACAGACTGCTTGTATACCGTGCACGAATGTTTGTTGTATACAATATGAATCAATCTCAAAAACATTTTTCTGAGCTAAAGAAGCCAAACACAAAGGAGTAGATAACACATGATTCCATTTGTATGTAGATCTAAAACAGATACAGCTAATCTAAATTGATAGAAATGTAAGGGCAGCTGGAGTTGGGTTGGGAGGTTGTCTGGGAAGGGGAAGATGAGAATATTTTAGTATGCTGAAAATTTTCTGTTTTGACTTCTGTGATAATTACATGTATTTATGCACATAGAAAAACTCATTAAATGTACATTTAAAATGAATACACTTATTTTTATATGTAAATTATTCTTCAATACATTTATATGCATATTTACACACTCATAAGGTATAGTTATTATAGATTTCCACCTATATATCTTGCACATCATGTATCTTTTTGATACTTCTTTTGTATCAGATTTATGTTATTCTACATATATTCTTTTCTATTCCTTTAAGTTTCAGCCACTGCCCCCATCAAGTTGTATGACCAACATAGAAAAACAAAATAAATGATAGCTGTTGTCATGTCTATAAATACCTTCAGTTGCACACACACACACAAAAAAAACCTTCATAGTCTGTTTCCAATTAGATAGCATACCTGTGAAATGTTTGTAGTATACAAATTTACGATCTCCTAGTTCATATTAATAATGGTTATGCTAATTATCCCTTATGCAGATCTTTAACAATTCTTTTTCTCTTCTAACACAAGAAACTAAGAATGTTATCCCAAGTCTCTTCTCCTGAATTCCATGCATAGGTGAAAGGAGGTAGGAAGAAGCTGGAGTAAGATCCAACACACTTTTCATCATCTGAAAGCCTGTTTGGACCAAAGGTAATGCAGACAGTGGATTTTGTTGCCAAAAACATCAGATTTTTGGTTTCAGTTCATGATCCAGATGCCAAAAGTGTGTCACTTGGGTAATAGCATCCAAGAATAATTCAGTGCAGTAGTCTTTGTAGAGTGATGGACAAAATGAATGTCAAGAACATTAAACAGCCAGAGAATGAAAGTACGTTGTCAGCTAGCAACAGTAAGAGAATCTTAACAGATGTAATTTATAGCATTACTGTTGATGAAGTTAGTAACCTTTAGCAGGAGACAAAGAATCAATAGCCACCTGAGAGTATGCAGCTATAGAAATTTAAGTGGGAATTGACCAGGAAGTCAAGTGAAAGAGGTGCCAATAGAATATTTAAACCAGATAAAACAAAATTAAGATTAACTATAAATAAGTAACCAAAATTGTGGCATTAGAATAATGATTTCTTCAATTTCTAGAAAAACTGAACCAATGTTTATTAAAAGTAGAGAAAATTTAGAGAATTATACATTAATGGATTCATAGAAAGGACTTTCAGGTATTTAAACTCTGACTTTGAAAGTGCAGAATGCGAAAATATATTTTAAAAAATCAATGCATGCACTTCTGTTTATCAGTGCACCATCTATTTCTCTGCTTAGATTTTATGGTGTTATTGTTGAAATGCTTATCAAACAGCCTACTCAATTGGACTATGGTATATTGATATACAGACTTAGTCAACAGACTAGATAAGTGATAAAGCCTCAGGGAAGCAGCACATTAGAGCTCAACTCCAACACTATGAGCTGTTAAGACCCTTGGGATGTACAACTGTTAAAACGAGGAGGCCATATTGCTCAGTGAATTCCAAGAGATTTAATGAGAATTTCAGAGTAAACTTATTTTTAAGATGTGTAAGAAGTTTAATAATTCAAAATGCCTTTTCTATTTCAAAGCAAATCATCCCACCCCATCTTTTCATTTAACACTGATCAGTTTGCTTAACGGATCATGAAGGGAAAGGATGCACTCCACGTAGAATGATCCTTCTTATCTTTACATTTTGCATTTAAAACTCCTTCCTAGCCTCTTACAATTCTATATTATCTCTGCTGTCTTACTTAAGTGTATCTTTTGGTTTCAGAAAATTTGAAGGTTTTTAGGATGCTTGCTTTTTATAGTATAAAACACGTCTACAAACAAGCAAAGGACTCAGCAAAAATAGAAGATGCTATCAAACTGACAAAATAATCAGGTAATTTTGAGTAACTTTAATACTTAGTGTAGTAAAGGAAATATGTTGTATCCTCAGACATTCCATATTCTTGTTTCAAAATGCTTCTTTAAAAAGTGATTCTAAAATAAACCCTATGATTTATAACTTTTTGCTATTTATTCCTTTACCTACCTTTACAAGTATATCAACTTGTAGAACTGAAAAAGGCAGAGAGTAAATAGAGTAAACAGTATCCTGTATTTTAAAAAATAGTAACTATTTCATTTTGGATTCAAGGTCCAAAGACAGTAGGACCTGACTCTGAATAACTGAGTAACACAGAAGGCTTTCTCACTTTTTATTGTCTTATTCAGAAACCACGAATGAAACATTGCGTTCAAATTAAACGAAAGTAAGAAATTTTTAACAGTGACGTTTTCACTTGGGAAGATGTGAATGAGGGCTTGAATGCTCTGTTATGCACACTAGCTCTTTCAGTGAGATCAACTCTCTTGTTAGCTGCCTACATTTGTCATAGTAACAATAGCAACCACAACTACAACTTTCTTCTCTGTTCAAGTCACTGCTCTAAGTCCTTTACGTGTATCTCACTGAACTCTCTGAATAATCTTATGCATTAGTTAGCATCATCTCCATTTTGCTATTGAAAAAAGTAAAGCTCAAAGAATAACTTGCCCAAGATCACGGAGCTTAGGAAGAAATGGAACGGGTTTGAGTTTTATACAAAACAACATCCTTAAATGCCTAAGGAATGCAACAGGAATAGGTCCATGAAGTAGCATCTGTAGATGTCCTTCAGCTCAAAATAATGGCCAGGTTGAATCAGCAAACACATAATCAGTTGATGGTAAGGTGGGGTCAATATCCTTCTATGCCTAATTAAAGAACTGAAAAAAATCTCTCTTATAGTTAATCCACATGAATTTATGTTAAAGAAGGAAAAAAATCCCAAAGTAGAGCAAGGTATCATGTGAAATATAAGAAGGAAATTTTGGAATTGTTTTCTGGTGGTCCTTCTCATTGCTAAAAAGTGGTCTCCATCAGAAAGCAACTTTAAAAAATCACCAACAGTGTGTGGCTTACTAAATGGTGAGCTGGTCAAAGATGATGGATTTTATGGTCAGTTTTTATGGAGTGCTGTATAGTGAATGTTTACTAAGCAGACACTGAGACTGGTGCTTTACATGTGGCATGGAATGTAAGGTCAGGAATTATTTCTATTTTTATAGATTTAGAAACTGAGGTTCAAAATGTGCTTAAGGTCGGACAACTCCTAGGTGATAATGTTGGGATTCATCTTCTGGTCTATCTGATGACAAACGCTCTCACTTTTTCTACTATCCTAAGCTTTGAATCCTGCAGAAGTCCTAAATATAAATACGAAATCATTGTCCAAGATGAATTTCAACTGTCAGCTCACCTACTGAGGTAGATATTGTGGCTTTGGAAAAGGAAATCACCAGTTAGTCTTTCATCCTATTTTAATTTCTTCTCTTTAAACTTACACATGAGACGATGACTTCAAAATTTTCATGTTTGCAAATAAATTAAATCTGGTGATATCGGATGAGCTATATTTTCCAAATAAACAAGGTGTGGGAGGTGTGGGGAAAATAACCTCACCTTGATCTTGAGATGGAAGATGCTTAAAGGCATGTGTAAAAAGCCCCTAAGGGGAATATTCACTATTTTTCACCAACTCAACTCAGTTTCTATTGCCTAATCATTTTCTTATCAGCGAATATTATATATTTATACAGGTGCTTCTTCGATTTAATTGTTCAGAAGCGGTCACTGGAAGCAAAGCTGTGTGACTCAGCTTTGGTGATGCAGTCCAGCTGGGACCTGACAGGTAAATAATTACCACTAATCAAAGCCTAAATGAATTCAGGTTCTTCAAAGTCAGATGAGGGAAAGGGGTAGGAGTTATAAATGAACTGTTAGGAATATCAGGAGAAATAAGAGCTAGGCAGTCTAGTCTCAGATGAAAACAACAAAAAGAAGAATTAACAATAGTTAAGACCTTGGCTGCCACATGTATTATAGCGCAAAGACCTCTGCTGAGGCTCTGTTATTCCCTATTCAAGCATAATTAGCTTATAGATCCTAAGAGCCTGTCTGTAAAACTGAGTCAGATGATGAGCTAGGTTTTTTTCAGTCCTTACATGGTATAATCTCATAATTTCATTATGCAGAATTCAGATTTCTTGACATAAAGAGGGGGAAAAATTAATCTTTTGCCTCTGTGTCAGTAAGTATTATTTAAAATAAAAATTAAAAATGAACACATTTGCTCATTAAGAGCAAGCCATATGCTCTGAGTGCTTAGTAAATGAACAGATTTAGATGGGAGGCTATCCATTGTTCAGGGATGAGTGGCTTTCAGTAGAGATTTCCATGTTATTATGAAAGATACTTTCCCCAAGGTCCAAGCTCCTACATGATGTATTCATGAGCTCTTAGGACATTTGTTGGAAAGTTAGCCTGTACTGGCTGTAGAAAGCCTTTCAGTCTTTTTTGCAGGTCATTTTTCAGCTTCCTGGTAATGAACAAAACAGGTCTGATAATTTTCAATAACATGCTCAGGAAATACGTGGTGAAGGTCTCCAGCTTTCAAGCAGTTGACATAGAAATCTAGTTTAATCAGTGCTGAGAGCCATGCCTAAAGACATCTTCTGTGTTTTGGGACCAGCAAGGATGGCTGTGTCAGCCACAACAAGGCCATATTTTGACTGGTTTTCATCAATTTGACTTGGGCATTTTTTTTTCTACCTCTTGTAAAAGCATTTGGCTTCAAAGCAGAAGAAGAAATCTTTAATTGTAATTCAGAGTACTCTCTTATTTTCTCATAAAATGTGGGTTGGAGGATTTACCTTTTGGTTTGGCTCCTGGGTAGAAATAAGTAAGAGTCCAATATCAGGGGAAAATATTAATTGACCACTTGCATTTCTCTTCTTTACTCTGAAATTGTGATGCACACCCCTTCGCCCTGAGCAGATTTTCCACCATGACTTCAAATGTGAGGTTTTGGGAGAAACATATGCTCTCTTTTGTCAGAACAAGTACCCCAAATATCACAACTCCAAAGAAAAATACCAACATCTTAAACTGTTCTGACTGAGGTCTTCTAAGAGGCAATGCTATGTGCTGACTCAGGGAAGCTTAGGGCAACATGCTGAAAACATTTGCAGGCCTGAAAAATAACTGGTTTAATAATTCAAGATGCTTTTGTAAGTTACCAAAAAAAAAATACATAAAAACAAATAGACCTCCCTTTTCAAAGTAATATGGTAGATTAAGCAACTCCTGAAATGAAAAAATGGAGACTGCAATCAAATGCAAATTCAGCTTTGTGAAACTTCTAAACAATTGACAAAGAACCTCACCACCCCACACCCCACAAGGACAAAAGAAAGTATCTGTTTCGTGAGTCAAACTATTTAGATTAAAAGTGAAATATTTAGTCAAACCCCAGATGTATTTTCATTTGAGTGTCATATCTCAGTGTTTCCAAAGGGATTTCCCAAGTGTTTCATATTCCTGGATGATTTTAGACTTCTTCTTCTTCTTCTTCTTCTTTTTTTTTTTTTTTGTATGATATGCAGCAGACACTAGGTTATATACCAATGTTTCCTAATCTCAGCACTAACACTTTAGGCTTGATAATTCTTTACTGAGAGGGCTGTCTGCATATTGTAGGATGTTTCAAAGCATCCTTAGCCACTACTCAATAGATACCAGTAGCACTCACTCAGTTGTGACAACTGAAAATGTCTCCAGACATTGCTAAATATCCCCTGGGGTAGAAAAATTGCCACCAGTTAAGAACATACATACTTACTACCAGTTAAGAACATACTTACTTTTACTACTTCAGTCCTAAATATGTACGATAAGATAGGCGCTCTTATGATCTTCCTGTTTCTTGTTCATTTATAAATAAAGAGAATGTGGCTTAGAATACATTCAGTGATTTGTTCAGTTTCACAGTCTATTAGGTAGCAAAGGAAAGACTTCAACCAGATTTGTGAAGCTTATACTCTCTATCTGGTATTTGAGTTGAACAATACTATAATTGCTTCCTTTACAGGCTAAGACTTCTAAAAATACAGAAATAAATAATTGAACACTTTCTTGAAAGAGTCACAAAATGACTATACTCAAATTTCCTCCTATTCAAAGATGTTCTTTGTAAGGCAAGGAAGGACCACACAGTTGGTCATACCTGAGTGTGGGTAATTAAACTGTATGTATTTGCTTCCATTTGTTCCTCAGCACTCACTAGTTATTCTGTCTGGTTACTTGAATGGATAGATAATGCTAAAGAGATTGTAAGATTCACCACAAAGCAGACTGCCATAACACTATTTGGTAATAACTACACTATGACAATGGAAAAAGAATAAAATTTGGGATTTAGACACACCTAGGGTTTTATGCTCACTAGCTCCAAAAATTTTGGGAAATCGATTAATCTCCTTTAGCTTCTGATTCCTTATCTGAAAAAGAAAGATAATCATAATTATTTTGCAAGGTGATTATAAAAAGAAGTTAATACATGTAAAACCCAGGACATAGAACTTGGTATGTAATAGGCACTCAATATATGGCAACCATTATCATGATTCATTTAATAGTTGTGAGACATAAAAGAAAATTTAATTTTCATTAGGGACTTGGTGAGGAAGAGGAACTTGATAATATTTATTGAGCTTTATTATATACCAACCACTGTGCCAAGTGCTTTATCTGAATTATTTAATTTCATTTATGAAGTTCATTGCCTGATGGTTATATTGGGCACCCCTTCTTTGCTTTGTTTACTAATCTGTTATCTGTCACCCTCACTTACAGGAGAGCAAGAAATATGTCTATTTAGTTCACTGTTCTAGACATAGTGCTCATACCTCAATCAATGTTGGTTGAATTAATAAACTAGTTAAAGAAGAAAGATCATCCAAGGAAGGATCTTTGACTTTCTCCTTCTACCAAGCACTCTTAATTCTTTCGTGGCTACATTTTTGAAATTCATTTATTTCTCATCATTTCTACAGCCGCTAGCCTGCTCCTGACTCTCACTGAATCTGGATTATTGTAGCCACATCATAATTCTCATGTTGTTTCTAGCCTCCTCTCCCTCTCACCCAGGCTCTTTGCCTCAAGAATCTTCCTCACCCACCTCCATCGATGAATTATTATCAACGACCAGGTCCAGGCCGTCATTTTCAATTTAAAATCAAGCCTTTTATAAATGATCCTAGTTTGCCTTAATCCACCTCACTTTCTGCCATTCATTAATGTTATCATCTATTCCAAGCAGACTGTTATCAACTTAAACATTTTGGTATATAAACTTGAAGATCATCCCACCATTTATTTAGCATATACCTTTGCCTTATTGAGTGCCTCCTTTGTACCAGGCACTATGTACTACATGTGCTATAACACAAAATGTGATTCCTGTTCTTTTGAGCTTAAATATAGTTAAAGAGAAAAACACCAAAACAACTGCAATATTGATTGATTTTAAAGGGTTTTATACAGAGTGCCAGATAGGCATCTGGAAGTGTCTACTCCCCATACTTGGGAGGTCAGATAAAAATTCCCAGGGGAAGGAGGACATAACCTGACATCTGGCACCTGAAAAATAGAGAGATCTTTGCTAAAAAAAAGATCGTGTGCAAACCCTCCAGAAGAAGGAATAGGGCTCATTTGATGAACTGAAAATAGTTGAGAATATTTGGAGAGTAGAGTGTGAAGGAAGTAGAGGAGAGGGAAGAGATGAGATATGGTTTGAGAGATGAGTGGCGATCGCTGATGTGGATTTGTAATACATTTGAACCCTACTCTCACAATAATGAAGAATCACAAAGGAATTTTAAGTCCGTTAATAAAAATGTTACTTGAGACTCTAAAAGTGGGTGGCACTGCCAGGGGCATCTAAATCAAATAAGTTACCATTTCTTTCTTATAAAATGTAGCTGTATAAAGCAAATTCATTTCCTGGCAGAAAAGGGGAATGTCGACTCCATTGTAGAAACTGATTTGTCATAGGAGTCTGGAAGAGATCTGGAAAACCTATATTCATGTCTTCCTTGAGTTCTGTTGACTACTTCAGTGCTTCTCTGTGCTTCAGTTTCCTTATCTCTTAAATGATGAAAATTGATATAACTATATGATTCCCCCAAACCTCTCCCAGATCCTTCCTCCTCTGAATCCTGGCCTTTTACAGATGGTCATTGTAAAGCTAAAAATCTGCTGGAATGAACAATCTGAGGAGCTTATTAAAATCATCAAAACCCATACTTCATCCTCTGAAATATAGGTATTGTAGGTGTGAGGTAGGAACATTAAAAAATAAAGTGCTCCAAGTAAATCTCATGTACTGGTTCTCAGACCAAACTTATAAGAAGTCCTGTGATAGAAGGATGAAAATAGAAAATAGAAAAGAGGCCTGGGGTTGCCCATTCTCTTCTGGAATTGACCTCTGTATAATTAATAAAAAAGAGTCTCATGTATCTAATTATATCTTTAGAATGTAGAAACCAAATTAGAAGAGATCACCTCATGGAGTTGAAACGAGTAGAATAAGCATCACCCCTCATTGATTTCATGTTGTGTGCCCTGCCCTGTGCCATGTATTTGACACAATTAGTTCATCTAATTGTTACAACCAGAGGGGCAGCATCACTAGGTTCCAACATCAAGGGGCTAAAGTATGGAGAAGGGGTCCTGTGGCACTTGTGGGTGAGGAATAGGCATCACGAATGGTAACAGACTGGGGTTATCTTTTCTAGTTACCCATAATCTGGTCATTGATATTTCAACCATGTATAGGACACATTTTTCCTTTGCTTTGGTGTTGGTTCCCCAATATTTTAAAATTTTAACCAAAACAACCATCTTGTCAACATATTACCATAATATATGATTGAAAATATGCCACTCTTTGAGAATGTGCTCAAAGAAATCAACTTCCCATCTCCTCCTTGCCTTTCAGATATGCCATGAAGTAGGTAAGATGAAATAAAATGCATCAAAGAATTTATCTATGGAAATCTTTGCAGGAAATAATCCATCAACCTTCGAGATAGTTAGTCAGGCTCTTAAACCAGGGTGACTGCCTGTATACAAAACCATAATTAATATCGAATTAGAACAAACCTACCACTCTCAAAGAAATGGAACACAAGGAGAATTTGATTTCAAAAGCTAAGTGTGGACTCAGAATTAACCAAGGATATAGGTGTTCTGATATTAAGAACTGTTCCTTGTTATCACTATCAAACTCTACTTAGCATAGAGGAAGATGACATAGTTGCAGAAATATTCTGCACAAAGCTTTAAAGTAATACTTGCTATGAGTTTTGGTCTAAGGTCACTATGCCTCCTTCCACTGTGAAGGTTACTTCCAGAGGAAACTTACTCATCTCCAGTACTAATTACTTTGCCACTGTAGCTCCTGTGGAGGGGAAAAAAAATGCGCTCATTTTAGATGACAAGATGGGCTAGTGGGGCAAAATGGACTTCAGAAACATGCAGACCTGGATTTAAATCCATGCTCCAGTACTTTCTAGTTAGTTGTGTGTCTTGCTAATTTGCAAAACTTCTCGGAGCCAGTGCTTCCTCATCTGTAATGGGAACAATAACCAGTACTTTGAAGGTATACCATAAAAACAAGAGATAACAGGTATAATATGCCTAGGACGTGGACTGGTAAAGGAAGGCATTCCACAGACAGTAACCATAATAATTGAGTGACATTTGAGTGATTTTTTTTCCCTGAGCTGAACAACAAAAAGCATCCTTCCCTCAACAAAGGAGTCTGTTAAAAGTGAGCTTCTGAACCTGCAGAGCTTTGCATTGTTCTATAGACACCCTCAAGACTCTGCTAAAATTAGGCTTCCACTTTCAACAGTCTCCACTGTAGTACAGGAATATGTGAGGTGTACACTTGCTGTGAGTTTTAGCAGGCATTGTTCTATGCAGGGATTTTCAACTTTCTTATTGCCAAAAACTCCAAGAAAACACATTTTAAGACTCTTGTATATCAAACAGATGATATTTATTAAATAAGAAACTTATTTTGCTATTCTTTATTACTCTAATGCATATATAATTTGCTCACATAGGTTTTGAATTGACATCATTCATTCATCAATAAATATTCATAGACTACAATGGGTTAAATGCTAGGGCTACAATGCTGATTAAGACTTGGTCCCTGCTCACAGTTTAATTTGGACAGACAAGTAAAAGGACTGAAGGATGAATGAGAGATAACCAAGGAAAGAGACACAAGAAGAATGCTTTAGGCAAAGGGAACCACAAGTGCAAGGCTTTGAGGTGAGAGAACTGATAATTCCATAAAGAAAAGATTTTTGGTATGGCTGAAGCATGACCTTCCCTACATAGTTAGTCCTGCAATGCCTCATGTTGGTCAAGTGTTTAATTTCAATAATAGTTACTGTACATTTCTCCCAGATCACTGGTGCTTTCACTGACCCCTATAGATTTATATAATCCCAAATGAAAATAATAAAGGGCTTGAGGCCAACAAATCCAAGCTGAATTCCCAGTTCCACAGCTCAATGTCTACATTAACTTAGGCAGGTCGCATGTCATCTTTGAGCCTCAATTTTGATATCTATTAATGGAAGCATAATAACTACCTTGTCGAGTAGTTGTGACCATTAACCATAGTGATGATTTGATTAAAGTATCTAAGGTACACCATGACACATGGTCAGCACTCAATAAATCATAGCCATTAGCCATCAGCGACAGCAGAAATCTTTAAATTTTCACCTGGCAAACACTGATAAAGTGACTGTGGTCAAAGACCAGATATATCAAATTTAGAGTTCTATGTTTTGAAAACCAAAACCCTCCCATTAATAATAATCATTCAATAAAATTACTGTTGAATACTTATTCTGAACTAAACACTATAGGAAGCATTTATCTTAAATTCTTAATTAACTCTTGCAACAAGCCTATGAAGTCATTTGCCTTTCATGAAACACTGCTCCTATTTTCTACAAAAAAAGAAAAAAGTTCATAAAACTCAAATATATTTTGACATTTTAGATCAAAGTTAAATAGGTTTATTTCCTTCAGAACTTCACAGGGACTTTAATCTGACAATATGCATTATCAAATCCAAGATAGAGGAAAAGAATCTAAAGAGTTTTCCAAATGTATTTGACCACTAAGTCCCTTTTTAGTTGGATGCATATTAAAATATCTTTAAAATATGCTTTGAAAAGGCTAAAATAAGAATTATCAGCTCCATTTTATGCATGAGAAAACTGAGACTCAGAGAAGTTAAGTAACTTGCCTGTTGTCATATAGTTAGCATTAGCAAGCAGGATGGGCCATGATTTTATTCCATGTCTTCTTAACTCCAAAAAAAAAAAAAAAACCCCACACTCTTGGCCATTGGACAATTATTTTCAGCATTGCCCCAATTCTTGGAAACTCTTTAGGCTAAAAAAAAAAACATAGGCTGCTGTACTAAGCTCTGACTATTCCAGATAGAATGGGCTCCTGAACAAAACCAAAGAAACCTTAAGATATCTGGACAGAAGTCAGGAGTCTGAACTTGAAAGGATGGCAGTCACCCCCTGTGCTGGGGAAAGACAAAAAGACCTCCAGGAACAATTCTTTCCTACTGTAGAGAGTTGCTAAGCCTCGGACACAGAGCCCATCTATCCATCTACTATTGTTGCTTCTGACTGTGCCCCAGATGAGTGCCCCCCTACCCCCGCCAGAGTTCGTGCCTCACCTACATGGTCCAATTCTTCCTCATACTTCTGAGTATTTTAGTGGTGGTTAGTGACAGCTCACACCTGGCTGTTCCCTCAGCAAAGGCAATTGCAGCCACCACTGAGCATATTGCTAAAGTAAATAACTCACTTAGCCCAAACCTAATAATCCCTCTACAAAACTCAGAGACTATGAAAAAGAATTACCCCATCCAGTTCCTTAGGCATCATGGGAACAGGCAAGACTTTCATTGACTCCAGCAGTCCATATGTTTGAAGGTCAAACAACACCTGGGTATTTCTTTGAAATAAACTAATTGAGCCTGGATGATTTAGAGTCAGTCTTGCTGAAAGGCTCTTTGGGTCACCAATGGTAAAGCAAGACCTGCTTTTCAAAACTCTGGGTACTCCAACCCCAGCTTTGTCAAATGACAATGAATATTTGATGCTGTTCAAAGATTAAGACTTGGACCAAACTGAGTAAAGAGAAAAAGAATAGGTTGCTTTCAAACTGCTATGAAAAGCAGCCTTGGCCCCAGGTGTTCAGGGTAGTAAAGAAATCAGAGCCAACCAAAGGAAAATCAGGTAGAGGGCCCAAAAAGGAATAGTTTTCAACCACTAAATGTGCATATAAAGCACCTGGGAAATATGTTAACAATACAGGCTTCCCAGCTGGCCTGTATTGTTCCCCTTTTAGCCAGTTTTCATGGAAACCTGGTTTGTAAGAACAACACAGAATTAACACATACAGAGATCAGTTTGATTCAGACTGGGCAAAGAAACATCGACTTCACCTATCTGGTTTACATCACATGCCACCACATACAACAATTAGTTGGTTTGCTTTGTGCAGAGGCAGCTTCTACATGAGAAACAAAGGTGGGCCTGGGGGTGGTAAAGCTTAGGCTTGCCCTCCTTGTTCACACACATATAGCGCTTTGCACTTCTCTTTAGTATTTATTGGTATTGTGGTGAAATATTTCTTCACTGGACTGTTAATATCTTTTACCCCAATAGACTGTCAGCTGTATGAGGGCCACACCCATCTTGGTCACCACTATATCCCTGGAACCTAGCACGGTACATTTAGGTGCTCTCTAATTACTCGCTGAGTAAATAAATAAATGGCATTAGAAACCAATGACAAAGCCAGTAAGAATTTTCTGAAGAAAATATATTGGGAGATGAATAATTTTTGAAAAAAAATTAAGACATTATACAGGCATTGATTTTCATCTAATAATTGTAAAATGTACATTTTTGCAAAGAATTGCACGATTTAGTTTTAACCACATTCAATCATTATGATTGGGAAACTGGAATAGTATTAACAGTGGAGTTGTAATAATAATGATGATCAGAGTTAACTGGACTCTTGTACATGGACCTGCTAGGTTTTATCCATGTATTACTTCATTTAATTGTCTCAACACCCTACGAGGTAGGTATGCTTATTTTATAAAATGAAGGGATTGAAAGTTGACCATGAGAATTCCAGTCTGTCTGTATTCTCAAACAGTAGGCAGATACTATATGGAAAAGTTTATTCATTTTTGAATTCATTTATTCAACAAATATCTGACCACAGGCTCTATCCTAGTACTAGACACTATAGACAATAATTAGCAAAACAGATATGGTCTTAATTCTTTTGGAGTTTATAATCTGGTGGGAGAGACAGATATTAATCAATAACCATGTAAATAAGAAAAAATATGACTGTTTTAAGTGCTAAGAAGGAGCAGTATATAGTATTAAGAGGAATTAGTTGTAGTCAGTTTTTCTTGAGTTAAGACCTGAAGGAAGAGTAGTTATTAACCAGGGAAGGAAGAGAGGGAGAAGCTTTAAAGAAAGAGGGAAGAGTTGTGCAAAGGCCCTATGATGCTATATGAGAGAATTAAAGCTATGAGAGGTGAGAATGATAAGAGCAAGACACCAGATGTAGCCAGAAAGGTAAGTAGGCTCTAGAGCAGTGGTTTTCAAACTTGAGTGTAGACAAAATCATCTGGAGGACTTTCTAAAACACAATCTGCTGGATCCCATCCCCAGAGTTTCTGATATATTAGATCTGGGGTGGTACCGAGACTTTGCATTTTGAAACACACACCTGTGTGATGCTGATGCATTCTGAGACTACACTTTGAGAAATGCCGCCTTGCATTATCCAGCACCAAATGGTACAGAGGATGGATTTCTGATTCTGTCCTACGGAGAATGAAAAATCATTGAAAGAGTCCAAGCACACAGATGACATGAGCTGATTTATATTTTGCAGGGGGGAAAAAAGTCACTCTAGCTGCAGTGTGGAGGAAAGAATGTATGTAGGGAGACTAGTGAGAGTACAGGTAGATCAAACAGAAGATATGTTGTCATTCGAAAAATGAGATAATTGTAAACTGGACTAGTATAATGACAATGGAGATAGAGAGAAGTAGATGGATTGAGAGACAGTTAGAATGGTGAAATCAATAGGACTTGCTGATGAGTATGAGAGTCAGAGGAGAGAGTAGCTCCTTGACTTCTACTTGAGCAACTGGATAGACAGTGGTGCCATTCACTGAGAGAGACCCTGGATCAGGACCAGGCCTGAAAGAGATCATGAGATCAAATCTTAGACTTGATGAGCAGGAGGTTCTTTTGAGATATTCAAAGGATGGCAAGCAGACAATAAATAAATATACGAGTCTGGAGTTAAGAGGCAAGATCAAGACTGGAGATAAAAACTGAGTCATTTGAAAATACGTGTGATATGAAACCATTGGGGGGTGGATGAGATCACCAGGGAGAGAAATCAGAATAAGAAGAGCAGAGGGCCCTAGGACTTCCAACATTTAATTGCTGGGTAGAAGAAGATGAGCCAACAAAGGAGAAAGACAAGCAGTAATAGGGCAAAACTCAGAGGGAAGTATGCCCTGAAGCCAAGGCAAGGGAAGCAGCAGTAGGCAATAATGCAAGTGCTGCTCAGAGTCAACTAGCATGAGAACTGAGGAATGTCTATTGGATTTAGGAAGGTGGAGGTGACCATAATGAAAGCTAATTTGGCAAAGGGAGAGAGGAGATGAGAGGAATAGGCTATAGCTGAAGTTTGGGAGAGAATTTCATCGTATTTTGGTATTATTTTCAATCTCCCTCTCTCTCCAGTTATCGTCCAAATGCATTATTTCTTCTCCCCATTTACTGCCGAGTGAATCAAGTGTTCACTTTTTTTACCTCTCATTTATTTTTTTAACAATCTAATTTGACCTGTAGTCCCATTACATTTTTATTGAATACCATATCCATTTTTAATTTGTTATACTAACCCACAGAATAGTTGCAAAAGTTGACCTACTCTTAACCAGAAATATCCCATCTATTTTTCATTAGAAGAGATCTCAAGAATGCAAGGCTCTAGTTTCTGTTCTTATTTCTCTCATTGACCTCTGGAGAATGGACAATCAGAAAAAGATTTGCTGACTAGGTCAGTGGAAGGTAAAAGCAATGTAAAGTTAAAGAATCACAGAAGTCCTGCACTTATGTGAGGATTCTGTTTTATGTAAAGTCTGTAT
>NW_006440638.1:14833325-14863547 GCF_000325575.1 Pteropus alecto | reverse complement strand
GTAGGGAAAAAATTTTTTTTCTGACCGAAATCATTCCCTGCTTAACAGCAAACTTAGAGTTTGGGATTTAGGTCCAGCTACATTGGGACAGAAACCTTGGCTCTGCAACTTACCAGCTGTGTAAACTTAGACAAGATGCTCAACCTCTCTGAGGCTCATTTTTTATTCCTGGATAAAATAAACATAAGGATATATACCTCAAATTATGGTTGTAAAGGATTAACTGTTCAATACAATGCCTAACTCATGTTAAGCAATTAATGCACTACTATAGTGACTATAGTGGGCCAAGCAAATGCAAAGAAGAATGAAAAGTAGCCCTTCAAGATGGTATTGTTTTCCAGAAGTTATGCTTAAATCTTGAGTATTTATTTGGGCTTTTCTACACTAGTCACTTTAAAGAACTTTTAAATCCATTATACTTTTAAATTCATTCACTATGCATTGTGTCTTCTTTGGTCAATATTGTACTCTTTCTAAAAAAAGAGGTTGTTGAAGTTGATTTTTAATATTAAATACTCCCAAGTTTGTAATATTTAAATTCTACTTAAATAAAAAGTGATAAGGTAAGTTATAAAACGAGGAGAAAAAAATACATGAATTGAACTGGTTGGATTTGTTTAGGGATATACAGATAAAACAAACATAAGAAGAAAAAAGAAAAGCATGGCCTAACACATTTCACTAGAAAAAAGAACCAGAATCAACAGTGAAAATGTATACCATTCATTTATTCATCCATTCGTTCAACAAATTAGTGCTGAACTTTTACTTAGCAAAAGGCCCTGGGCTAGGACCAAAACCAAAAGAATCAGATCTTGTTGTTTTTCATCTCCCATCCTGTCAGATGCAGCCTGACTCATTGTTTAAAGTAGAAGTAGAGTCAACAGATCAGACGCTAAATAGAGAAGAGATGTGATTTATGCAAAAATTTTCTGCAGTTTGTTACAAGGAAACCATGAAATTACTGCATCAAGATTTCCACATCAAGTTCATTATCCACCTATTGCCAAGTTAATGGCAACGGAAACATTATTCAGAAAAATTTCTTCATCTAATAAAATCACTAATCAATCAACTTATGAGAATAATAGTAATAATGGTATAAACCTTTACCTGTTGTTTTTTAAAGCAATGTGTGTGCATATGCCTGTGTTATCTCTTTTGCCATGGTAAAAAGAAAAAAAAAATCTGGGAAGGACACTATTATCCCCATTTTAGAGACAAGGAAACAAGCTAGGATGGATTAAGAAATTTGTCCAAGGTCACAAAGTTTAAGAGGCAGAACTGAGACCTAAAATGTGTGCCCTGTGGTATAATCTCCTTTTAAAAATTAACTTGCTTTTGGGTCCACAAATGAACAAACAAACAAAAATTTTAGTTCTGGATTTTAAAAATTCTACATTCTTATTTACTCTGTCCATACAAATCAAGTGTGAAACTACTCCTTTTCCCCCAGCATCTTCCCTCATGCCGCCCCCCCACCCCCTTATTTTTTTTTAGCTTCTCTGCAGCATGGGTACCCAGCTCATGTTTCATCTTCCTGAACTAGTCTTCCCTACCACCTCTCCAAGCAGGGGAGCCCATCTAACAGACCCTTGAAAGCTTTCTGCAAATTAATCACTCTGAATCCTGAAGCTCAGCAAAGTTTCTCATTCTAATCCAAGAGCAGCAACTATTTCTGGCACCAAAAGAATGTTTTCACTCACTACCATGAAGGCCTCTGGGAATCCCAAAAGGAAACAGTGGGACTATTCTTAACTATGAGGTCATCTAGGGCTGGTGGCCTGAAGACTAAAGGAAAAAGTATATTCTTTCCTTGGGGTAAGATTTTCTAGCCACTAACTTGTTGTATTATTGTACCCACTGTTTTTTCAGAGACAGTCATCACCCTAAGGAATTTTTTTAAGAAGTCTTTCACTGAGATACAAACCTAGTTAGCTAACCATGGGATTCTCGCACTATTTGGGGGGCTATTTTTAATAGAGGATCTAATAATTTCATACTAAGGGCCTGTATGCTTTGTAAAGTCACAAAGGTCAGTAAAAACACCAAGATCCTATTTTCCATTTAACATAAGTTGTATCTTTAAACCGAAAAAGCTCTTGGTTTAAATTTGAATGTTTTGGGAGCATTTATTATATTCCAGTCTCTGTGTTAAAAGGTCATATATACAATTACTCTTATAATCTTTACAAGAACTCTTGGATGTGAATTATTATTATAGCAGTTCCCCCTTATACACAGGGGATATGTTCCAAGACCCCAAAGACATGGCTGCAACTACAGATTGTACTGAACTCTACATTTACAGTTTTTTCTTGTATATATGTTCCCATGATAAAGTTTAATTTATGAATTAGGCACTGTAAGAGATTAACAACAATAACTAAAAATAAAATAGATTATTATAACAGTATACTGTAATAAAAGTTATGTGAGTACGGACAGTCTTTCACTGTCTCAAAATGTCTCATTGCACTGTTCTCACCTTTTAATGTAAAAGAAGCACTTTACGACTTCTCTTTGGTATATCTAAATTAACAGCATTACAACTCTTGTATTTGGGGGTCATTATTAAGGAAAAAGAGGTTACCTAAACACAAGCACTGTGATACTGCAACAGTTGATCTGATAACTGAGCCTGCTAAGTGACTAATGGATAGGAGTGTATCTAGTGTGGAGAAGCTAGACAAAGGGATGATTAACATACAGTATGAGATGGAGGGAACAACGTGAGATTTCATCACACTACTCAGAACAGCACACAATTTAAAATTTGTGAATTGTTTATTTCTGGAATCTTGCATTTAATATTTTCAGACTGCAGTCGATCATAGGTAACTGAAACTGCAGAAAGCAAAACCATGAATAACGGGACCTATGGTATTCTCATTTTACTGCTGCGAACATTAAGCAACTTGCTCAAAACCTTGGCAGGTTTTGAAGCTGGGTAATGGATACATTAATAGTTTATTGTATAGCTGGTCCTTGAATAACATCGTTTCTTTCAACATTGTTTTGTTATAACATTGATGAGAAAAAACAATTGATTCCTATTTGGGGCCACTGTCTGTGTGGAGTTTGCACATTCTTTCCATGTTTGCCTAAGGGACTTGGGTTTCCTCCCACATCCCAAAGATGGGCACGTGAGGTGAACTGTTGTGTCTAATTGTCCCAGTGTGAGTGAGTGCGGGTGTGTGCACGTGTACCATGTGGAGAAATGTTGTTCTGTCGAGGGCTGGTTCTCGCAACTCTGAATTGGAATAAGTGGGTTGGAAAAGAATGATCTTAAATGTATATATAGCTCACATTTATTTCAATGTTTAATATTAGAAATGTTTTGGGTCTTTATTTAGGAGTTTGGTGATGTTTTTGTGATCAGAGATATACTGTAAGAACTTAACTGTTATTTATATCAATTAGCCTGTGATAAAATTTGTTTCATTATATATAATTTTGGTTCAGTCGCTGTTTCTAGGAACCTATCAGTGATGTTAAGTGAGGACTTACTATATTACTTTCTCTGATTTTACTTAAGTTTAAAATATTTTATAATACTATATTGTCATTGCTATCGATTTTACATTAACTTCCCCAAAGGCATCCAGCTCATGTGTGGAGCCTGCGATTTCAAATCCAAGTCTATTATCCTGCAAAGCCCAAGCACCTAAACTTGAGCATACTGTTGACTATTGCCCAATTGATTATATTAACCAATGTCTACTTGATTCCAAAACAACTTCCCAGAAAACCAAAACCCAAACCAAAATTAGTTAGTCAATTTGATGTACTCAGCAGCAAGCAGCCATACTAAAATGACACTTGGATTGAAATCCCTCGGTGTATTATGTTACAAAAAGCATTTCCTAGGTGAAATGAGTGTGTTTTCAGACCAACTGAAGCTGGATACTCACCATGAATAAGCTTACTTGTTTGCCCTACCTATCTGTCTATCTATCTATCTATCTATCTATCTATCTATCTATCTATCTATCTATCATCATCATCTGTCTATCTATCATCTGTTTTGCATCCTATTTATGGTATAAACAGTTCCCTCTTAATTAGTATTGCAGGCCCAGGAAGAGCAAACATGGCATCTGGCTGCAATTCTCAAATAAAACAAGCACTACATTTACTGTTTCCTGGTTATTTATCCCTCGAGACAGAAACTCATCTCAAATAATGATCAGGGGATCTTTGAGAATGGATCTAGATGATCCTTTTATTTAATACCTAAGAGCAATACAAGGCTTATGTTTCTATAATCAATCACTATTAATTTTATGGTTTCATTTTTTTGTTTGTTTCTTAAAGTGGCATATAAAAATATATTGTTTTATAAATAAAAGCAATGTTTATATTCTTTTTGTAGGATCTCATAAGCCTCGATGATACATACTATTATCCTCAGGTACTGGGAAACTAGGACTAGGATTTACCCTAGCACCAATTTTCTAACAACATTTGTGAACAACTTCTAGCCCCAGCTATTAGAGGCTTTATGCCATGCTTTGCCATTTTATGATGTCCTTGAGGAAACATGAGATTTCTCCCTCTGCCAAAGTTTGGTTTAAGTGGACTTCAGACTTGCCTGAGGGATGGTTTCTGGAGAAGCATGGAGTTCTGGGAAGCATCAACCATCTGTCAGGGAGTGGGGGAAGCATTACTTCGTTTGTAAAAAGAAGAAAGAGAAACTCTGTAGAGCTTAAGAACATAAACTGGGAGGGGGAGAAGGCTGCTGGGTTACGTTCTTTAGTTATCGCTAAAATGGCTTATTTAGATAAATCTCAGTGGAGACCCCTCTGATGCTGTGGTTTCTAAACACGAGGAAAACATTTTGAGCCGCTGAAAATGCTGATAAGGCAGTCTTACAACAGCTGTTTTTTTTTGTTTTTTTTTTTTGCCAAATCTGTTACTTCATAAACATCCATATCAGATATAAGTCATTTAAATGATGCAAAAAAAATATCAAAAGGCCTATCTACCTCTTGTTAAAATAGATAACTAAAAATTGATATATTTGAGCAAATACTATCTTGGTACTAGGAAGGTAAGATCAAAAGCTAAACGAAGGTTCACCTCTACTCCACGCCCATCTCAGACCCTGACGCCACTACTAGTGAATTTAAGCAAACATGTCCTTGTAATTCTCAGGCTTGATGTCTTAACCCAGGAGTTTTATTCTTATCAAACCCTAAATTCCACTTCTATTACAAATATTTCATAACATAACTAAACTACATGCACAGTTTGAAAAATATTAACATGAACTCACTACAATAAAGAGGAAAAATAAAGAAAATTAATTTATAATAAAATATCACATTTTAAAATATCAGTGCTCAGAAAGGAAGGAAGGAAGGAAGGAAGGAAGGAAGGAAGGAAGGAAGGAAGGAAGGAAGGAAGGAAGGAAGGAAAGAAGGAAGGAAGGAAGAAAAAATGTAAGTGCTCAGGCGCAATTACACTAAAAGACATACTGATGTTTTCATTCACTTATATCACATCATTTTGGATTTAAGAAAAGTTAGAATACTCACAGAATGTGTCCATTATTTCCCTTTCTACTTCACATTTTGAAATGAGAACTAAATAAGTATATTCGTATATAATTGCATAGAATTACTATGACTGTGATATCTACAAACACAAACTGATGCTCAAACCCAAATTGTCACAAGTGTCATTGTCAACAGTGATATAATTTTCTGAAATGATGAGCAATGCTTAGTAAAACTCTGAAGGTCATCAACTATAACTTAACTTCTCTAGTTGTATTCCTGAAAGATATAAGGATATTAAACCATTTCTCTCTCTCTCTCTCTGCCTGCCCATTATCTATCTAGTTTAGGTTCTACATAAGATAATCATATGCAGGTTTTTCAACCAAATGAATGTTCAGTAGGATATTTTAAAGTCATACAGGACACAGGAAAATTCTCATCCACTGCAGGATGGCTAGTACCCCCAGACTCCACCCACTCCATGACTGTAGTATTCTCCCAGTTGTGACTATCTAAGTCATTCTCACAAATTTTCAAAAAGCCTCCTGGTGGTTGTGCTCCATTTGAGAACCAACATCCAATGGAAACAGCAAGCCAACACCTTCCAATGCTTTCCTGCACGATTCATACTATGGTTCCCTTTCTCACCTTCTTTCAGAGCTCGGACAAGTCAGTCCCTCACCTTTGACGTAGCCTGCCACTAACATCTTTAGCTGGACCAGATCTCTACTACTTCTGAATTCTCATTCCATTGATTGTCTCTGGGTTTACATAATTAATCACCTATTAGCCCATGCTGATATTAAAAGTTATATAGGAATATGTTTTGATTCGCCAAATCAACTGTAAACTCCGTTAAAGCAGTCTTTTCAGTATTTCTATTAATATAATTCTGTACAGGCACTGGTGGTGAGAGTGAGAGCTAGTAAAGCTAAAAGGCTAGGGAATGAGATTTTATACTTTTTAGACTTGTGAAAATGCAAATTTGGAATGATCTGGATTGTAATGCAAACTTCCAAGTCATGGTTCTACCTGAGTGTTATTCCCATAGTACAAATTCACTCTGATGCCTGGCACTCTTACTCATATCCATTTTGAACTTATTTCTATGACTCTCAGAAACCAGTCTGTTTCTCTAAAGCAGTATTTCTCAAACTGTGGTCTGTTTATACTGCCTGTGTCAGAATCAACTGGAGGTACTTGTTAAAAACAATATAAAACAAACAAAGCAAAACAACCAATGTTAAGTTCTGTCCCTAGAATCTATACTTTGAGTAACACAGCTCTGTTTAATATACATCCAATCAATTAAGCTAGTTCCTTCATCATGAACATGAATAGACCTTTCATATTAGATAGGGAAGCAAGTCCAAATGCTAAGACAGCCTGTAAGACCACCATTAAAATCCTACAGACCACAAATCTCATGACAACCAAGATCAAGGAGTGGAATCATTTTGGCAGTTGATTTTTAGTTATACTGACTAATTTCTTTCAGGGTTTCAGCATTTGGCATATGCTCATTATTCCATCAATGTTTTGCCTCTGTGATGGATCATTTTACTAGTTAAAATCTATATTTCATTCTCTGATACACATAAATAGATAAACTTGAAAAAAATAAATTTATGCCAAAAAAACTTTCAGGAGACAAATTCTGGTGGAAGGGGAGAATCAAGAATGAGTAATTCCCTGCAGTGAACTTCTTCTCCTGGATTTCATTCTCTAGGACTGTCTATCTTGTTTACTCCTATCCCTTTTTTCTCTACTTGGGCTTGGCATATATTGGAAAATTCATAAGAATGAATAAATGAAACATTCATATAGAAATATGGAGTGAAACACTCCCATCAATGACAAGTGATAACATTCATTTGATAAATATTTGTATATTTCCTACAAATGTGTGGATTTAGTTCCATGAGGCCACTGCTGCTGTTCACAAAAAGCTTAATCTTCTAATAAGCACAATAGCTACATTTATGGAGTACTTAATCTGTGTCGGGTGCTATGTTGAGTGTTTCACAGATATTTCATTTAATCCTTACTGCAACCCCAAGGAGGTAGCTACTACTCTTTCCATTTTGCGGATGAGAAAACTAAAGCTTAGAGAAGAAAAGTATCTTTCCACCTATAAGCAGAAGAAGCAGAATTCCAGCCCAGATCTGTCTGCCTCCAAAGTCTGTGCTCTTAGGTAGGCACTCTTCTGTTCCAAGTTGGAGTGATGGGAGATGTGCATACAAAAAAAGACAATGATCAGAGAGCTGGAGTTCACAAAGATAAACAGGACGAAGTGTCAAAGAGCTCATAATAACCCTATAAGGGATGAGTTTAGAGCCAGAAGTGATGATAGAGGTAGAAATGGAAGTGTGGGGATTGAGGTCACTCTTGGAAGAAGAATGGGATATGTCAGATAAGAGAGGGAATTTTGGGAATGGAAGCCAAGGAGGAGGCAACACTGTGCCCTCTAAGCATACAGGTTGGGTGGAAGCCCCTGGGGTGGAAACAGAGCTTATGACTCAGAAGCTTGTAGGATATTCAGCTGGAAGCAAGCAACACAAGGAGAGCCCACACAACCGCCTGCACTGATGCCTCATGATGTTCCTGCAAACATTTAGCAAGCACCTCGCGCAAGCCTGTCACCTTTGTTTTCTAGCCCAGTCAACCAAACTCTGTGAGTCATGCCCTTGCCCCTCACATCTGTTCTTAGCCAGTTGCCTGCAGCTACCCAAAAGGAGGGAGAGGAGGATGAAAGATAAAATCACCTATCTGGGTTTGACTGCAAGCCGGACCAACTGCAGTCATTGATAGGGAAAACTCTGCAGTTCAGGCTGTTTGAAGAGTCACCAAGAAGTGGATTACAGTTCCAGAGGGCTTATGTCACCTACCCCAGCATCATGAGCAGAAACAGCTGGATCTGAGGCCATCGACTACCCCCTAGGTGGGCTGTGGAACATTTACCTTATGGGTCTTGTCCTTTCCCTGAGTCTAGAGAGCCACTGATGCCATTTCTTCTCCCTGCTTCCTCCCATGAAGACATGACCATCATTCGGCCTTCCTCCTTGGGCCTGTTTGTTTGAGAAATGAGAGTAGGAGACTTGGTGCATGTATCAGGAGTGTGTAGGAGTGTGCGCCTCTGTCAAGCTCTGTGCAACAAGGCAAATAAATACCTTACTCACCAAGAAATGACACTTGTCCTCTGGTAAAAAAATATCTCCAAATCAAATCTGACACTACATGCAATGTTAAATGCTTAAGGAAAGGGCACCAAACCTACACATCAGGCCCAGTATTAGACATTTTATATGGATCTATCTTGTGTAATTATGATCGCAACCACCCTATGAAGCTGGCACTATAATCATCTCCATTTCCAGAGGAGATACCTGAGGCAAAGCCAGGATAAATACATTCAGCTCTACTATAATGCTTCTTTACTCCAACATAACTGATACGTTAGGGAACATTTTGAGTCTAATGTGAATTTGTGCTTTTTGTATTTGCTTGTGCTCAATTCTCACTGCAAGAAACACTGGGTGGATGCAGAAACTATACTCAGCTAAAGTGGGCTGCATACAAATACACAAAACCAACACCTGCTCACCCATCATTCATCCACTATCTACCTCAGTTCACCTCGTGTGTCACCTTGTGTGACACCGCATCTGGTGCTACAACTTTCTATCCCGTTTCAGATAAGCCTGATTCCATTGCCCACAAGCTGCAACCCTTCCAACACCCATTTCCACAAGCAAACACCGGGTCTTTCTCGGAGCAAAGTGAAGTATTTATTGTCATACTTATGTATTTTCCAGCTATTTAACAAGTGTAAACTACCTTTTATTAGATTTCCATCTTTTTAAATATATCACTGACAAGTTTTTATATGTCGTATGTATCCCTAGCCTCATTTTCCCCATAAGGTCTGTGGTTTTTATTACCCGATTCTGCAGTGATTTTTAGGAACACATATGTTGTGTTATAGCACAACTATTTGTAACTTGCCATGTAATAGCCCAGCAGAGATTCAGACACAATCTGCTAGAGACCGAGCCGAACTTGTGTATGTTTTTGCTTTGACATACATGACCTCTTCTAATCTTCACAGTAACCTTTAGTGGATCTCGTAATTTCCATTTTACAGTTGAAAAATTGAGACTGAGAAAGTAACTCGCCCCAGGAAAACTTGGACCAAGTTAACCATAAGGAGTAACTGAAATTTAAACCCAGGTCTGTTTCTCTCTAAGTACATATCCAGATGGGGAGTCCACAATCTGTATAAATAGTAAGAGTTTGTGGTGAAGGAGTAATGACACAGGCCTAAACAGGTCTTCATTGACATTTCACTAATTCAATTCTCCTTGATTAGGTGAGGATTCGGTCCTCGAAATTTAGAGCCAATACCTGAACTGCTTATTTATTCACTCTCCTTTTTGGTGTTGTTGTTGTTGTTCTTTTATTCATTCCTTCATCAAGTATTTATCGAGCAAAATTATATTCCCTCTGTCTGGAATGCTCTAATTCCAACACCTGACCTTCAGGTCTTACCTTAAACATCACTCCTAGGCCTTCCACAATCTATGCCCCAACAGATCAGGTAGGAGGGTCCCTTATTAATAACATCCTTTGTCAATCCTTCCCAATACTTACTACTGGAAAAGATGGCACGATTATTTTTAAAGAGTTCTTTGATCATCTTCCCCCAGGTGATGGCAAGCTCAAAGAGAGCAGACCATGTTCATCTTTACTTTTACGTGTATCCCCAGCACCCAGTGCCATACTAGAAACACAATAGGTACTCGATAAACTCATGATTATTTTCCTGATAACCTTAGACCTGACACTGATATAAAGAGAAGTCCAGAATGGAGAGAACATCTTGAACCTAGACAGGAACCTCTTCAACAAACCAAATTTTTAAAGTTATCAAAATTCTTGAGCTTGAAAGATATATCCTTGCAGTGTGTGCACAGAAGTACTGTAAAGAAAAAGTAGCTGACAGACAGAAAACTGATCCACAACAGCTTCTATAAACAGACCACGAAATCAGCAGGTTCCTTGGTCTTTTATTTGTTTCTGGATAGAATCCCAGGCAGGAAAGATAACCTTCGCCTCAGAACAATGCAGCGCATCATATGTAAATGTAATGAGATGATGAATTATTCTAGTGTCATTATGCCCATGATTTATGGGGAGACATTATCTGCTAAAAGCCCAGACTGAAAGAATATTGATTTCACTTTTACCGAGACAGACATTTAAAACTTTTTAAAGACAGCAAATGATTGTTTAAAAGACCAACTTCCAAATACACCCATTTCAAACCATTTGGTGGGGAGGGGTGGGAGGAAGCAGAAACGGTGATGCAGCTACTCTAAGAGCCAGTTGGACAAAGTTAGTTCCTCTCTCTGTGGATTTTTCTGGAACACCTTGTTCTTCTCCTTTTCTGCACTTGCCTGCTCTCGTAGGATTTTATATGAAGGTAAATTTTCTTTATCCTTCTAGCCCAATTTATTTTGAAATCCAGAAGCCCTGGGTCGACACTTTTTGGTGGCAGTAGTGATGATAAGGGAGTTTTCCTTTCTCCTTTAAATGAAATAACACAATTTTCTAAATCACATACTACCTTGCTGATAGAAAATTATGCTTCCCCCAGAATACAGGGAGAGCATGCATGGTGAATTTTTAAAAATGAGAAGATGACAATATGGAACAAGATGGTAGAGTCGGGTCTATGCTAGTGCATTTGAAGAAATATTTTTTTATATTTTATAGCATTTTAAACTCTATGACTGGATTTTCTGTCACATAAAAGGAAGGAGGAAATTATATTTTTTTAGTAGCTTCGATATGCCAGGCATATTTATAAGCGTAATATTCCCATCAAATTTTCAGTATAATTTTATTGTCTTTATTTGTAGATAAGGCAACTGACGCCTGGGAATGGTGAGTCCAAAGTTACTGTAACAGTCAACAGAGCCTGAACTGGTATCCAGGACTGTTTGATTCCTAAACCTCTTTATCTTTCCAGCACTTTCTCTGCCTCTCAGTTCATAAGATCAAGTGCTCTCACCAAGGAGAAAATTTTAGTCTTCAGACAGTGTCGTTTTAAGTTTGGGGTTACGGTTAGCAAATAGCTTTATCTTTCTCTACCTTGTCAATTAGGCATATCCTTTATTCCTCATTTCCCCATAATATTGATCAGTTGAATGAATATTATATATATATTCAACTAGTCACCTGTTGATCCTGTGTACTAAATGTTAACTCTCTCTTTGTTTTTCTGGGTCAGGCTTCTTTAATTTCTGCCATAAAAAAAAAATCTGAAGTTGAAGATGATCTTAGGAAGAATCTATTTTGGGCAGCACAGATCAATCATGTATAAGCTGAAAATAACTCCAGGTATGTTTGTTGTTGTTGTAGTTCATTGGTCATTGTTTTTTTGCTAGCATATTCTCTTATGTTTATAAACTGATTATGCATATTATACAATCCATCCATTTAACATGCACCACTCAATGGTTTTATTATATTTACGAAGTTGGTTTTATTATATTTACAGTGTTCAATTATGGAACATTTTAATCATTCCCAAAAGAAATTCATACCAGTCAATAGTCATTTCCCATCCATCTCCACAACCAAAATCCCCAGTAATCTAATTTCTGTCTTAATATATTTGCCAGTTCTGGACATTTCATATCAGTGGAATCACACAATGTAGGGTCATTTGTGACTGGCTTTTTTTTACTGAGCACAATGTTTTCAATAGTGTAAGCATATTATTGCATATTATCATTTCTTTTTATGGCTGAATAGAATAATACTCCATATTTTATGGAATATGCCATATTTTATTTATTCATTCATCAGTTGATGAACATTTGGGTTGTTTCTACTTTTTGGAATTATGAACAAGGCTACTATGAACATTGTTTTTGTATGAACATATGTTTTCATTTTTCTTGGGTATATATTTAGGAGCGGGATCACTAGACCATATAGTAACTCTAAGTTTAACCTTATGAGAAACTGCCAGACTGTTTTTCAAAGTGGCTTCAAATTTTTAATTTCCCACCAGTAGTCTATGAGGATTCTCATTTCTCCACATCCTCACCAACAGTTATTGTCTTTTTTTTATAGTCAGATTACTGGGTATTAAAAGATCTCATTATAGTTTTCATTTGTATTTCCCTGATGGCTAAAGATTTTTGCATGTACTTTTGGCAATTCACATATTTTCTTTGGAGAGATGTCCATTCAAATCTTTTACCCAATGTTTAATTGAATTATTTATCATTTTATTGTTTTTGTAAGAGTGCTTTATATAATTTAGATGCAAGTCGCTTATCAGATATATGATTTACAAATATTTTTCTTCCATTTTGTGGATTATCTTTACACTTTCTTGATGGTATCCTTCAAGCACAGAAGTTTTTAATGATGATAATGTTTAAGTTGCCTATTTTTTGGTTGTTGCCTACACTTTTGATGTCATATCTAAGAATCCATTGCCTAACAATGTCACACATATTTACTCCTTTATTTTCTTTTAAGTTTCATAGTTTCAGTTCTTGCACTTAGGTCTGTGATACATTTTATTTTAATTTTTATATATGGTATCCACTCTTTTCCATGTGGATACCAAGTTATCCCAGCACCATTTGTTGAAAAGACTATTTTTACCTCCATTGAATTCTCATGTCATTATAAAAAATCAACTTACTGTAAATGTGAGAATTTATTTCTAGATACTGAATTTAATTCCATTGAACTACATATTTATTCTTATGCCAGTACCACATTGTCTTGATTACTAGCTCCGTAATAAGTTTTTAAATTTGCGTGAGTCCTCCACCTTTGTTTTTCTTTTTCAAGGTTGTTTTGCCTCTTCTGGAACCCTTGAATTTGCATATGAATATTAGGTTCATCTTGTCAACTTCTATAAAAAAAAAATCAGTTTGGATTTTGAAATTGCATTGAGTCTGTGGATCAACTTGGGGACTATTATTACCATCTTAACAATATTAGGTTATCCAGTCCATGAACATAGAATGACTTTTCATTTATTTAGTTCTTCTTTAATTTTTTTCAGCAACGCTTTGTATTTTTCAGAGTGTAAGTTTTGTTCTTCTTTTATTAAATTTATCCTTAAGTATTTTATTCTTTTTGGGGTTACCGTAAATGGAATTCATTTCTTAATGCCATTTTCACATTGTTCCACTGCTACTGTATAGAAATACAATTGATTTTTGTATGTTGATTTGTGTCCTACAAACTTGCTGAAATCCTTTATTAGTTTTTATTTATTTTTAAATTATTTTACAGTTCTCTATATACAAGATCATGTCATCTGCAAATAGAGATTGTTCTATTTTTCCCTTTTCAATTTGGTTTCTTAATGCCATTTTCACATTGTTCCACTGCTACTGTATAGAAATACAATTGATTTTTGTATGTTGATTTGTGTCCTACAAACTTGCTGAAATCCTTTATTAGTTTTTATTTATTTTTAAATTATTTTACAGTTCTCTATATACAAGATCATGTCATCTGCAAATACAGATAGTTCTATTTTTTCCTTTTCAATTTGTATGCCTTTATTTCTTTTTCTTACCTAACTTCTCTGACTAGAACCTCAAGTATAATGTTAAATTCAAGTGACAAAAGTGTACATTCTTGTCTTGCTCCTGATCTTAGAGGAAATGCTTTCAATCTTTCACTTTTAAGTATAATGTCAGCAATGAGTTTTTTGTAGATGCCCTTCATCAGGTTGAGAAAATTTCCTTCTATTGCTAGTTTATAGAGTGTTTTTGCTGTTAAGAGTTTTAGATTTTGTCAAATGTTTTTTTCTGCTTTTATTGAGTTGATTATGTGTTTTTTGTCCTTGATTCTTGATATTTTACATTAATTGATTTTTGGATATTAAACCAAACTTGCATTTTGGGAATAAATCGCACTTTGTTATGGTATATACTCCTTTTTTTTTTTTATGTTGCTGGATTTAGTTTGCTAGTATTTTATTAAGGATTTTGTATCTATATTAATAAGAGAGATTAGCTTATACCAAAATTAACACAAAATGTTTCACAGACCTAAATGCAAGAACTGAAACTATAAAACTTAAAACTTGTTTGTTTGTTTTTTTCTTGTAATGTCTTTGACAGTTTTTGGTATCAGGGTAACATTCGCCTAATAAATTGAATTGGGAAATATTCTCTTCTATTTTGCGGGAAAGTTTGTGAAGAATTGGTATTAATTCTTCAAATTTTTTCTAGAATTTATTAGTGATGCCATCTGGTCCTGAGCTTTTCTTTCTGGGAATTGTTTTACTTACTAATTCTATCTCTTTACTTGTTATAGGTCTAATGAGATTTCCTATTTCTTCTTGAGTCAGTTTTGATAGTTTATATCTTTCTATGAATTTTTCCATTTTGTCTAGGTTATGTAATCTGTTGGCATATGATTGTTTATAATATTTTTTCTAATCATTTTTATTTCTGTAAAGATAGTAGTAATATTCCTTCTTTTATTCATTAATTTAGTAGTTTGTGTTTCCCCTCTTTTATTGGTCACACATGCTGAATTCATTAATATTGTGACTTTTTTTTTCCTAAGAAGCCAGGGAGAATTCATTTCCTTGTCTTTTCCAATTTTTAGAGCTGCATTACTTGGTTCATGGCTCCTTCTTCTATTTTCAGAATTAGCAGTGTAATATCTTCAGTCACCACATTGTCTTCTGTCTTTGCTATAGTCAAATCTCCCTCTGCCTCCCTTTAACAAGGACACTTGTGGTTACATTTAGGGTTTACCTGCATAATTCAAGATAATCTCATTTTAAGATCTTTAATTTCATCTGTATTTTAAAATCTTGATTCAAGTCTGCAAAGTACCTCTTGATATGTAAGGTAATACTCACAGATTTTGGGGATTAGGACATGGACTTGTTGAGGGACTAGTAACCAGCCTTTATATACTCCTGCTTGCTGGACTCAACATGTAATGGCTGACATTTTTGCAGGTACTTGGACCGTGAGGATGAGGACCACAGCCTATGGATGTTTTAGCAGAAAACTTACAGGAATATGGTTCCCTAATGAGTTTTCAGCACCATTATGGCAGCTTTGGACTGTAGCAAAACCTAATCCTAATGTACATACTAGTTCCTCAATTTAGTGACTCATGGTTACCCAACCATTCCCTTTGTAGATGAGAAAGTTGAGACATAGAGAAGGGAAATAACTTGCTCAAGATCACTTCTACTATAAAAAGTAGGTTCCAGCATCCAGGTTTCCTAACTCTAGGTCATCTTTTCTCCGTTATTTCATGTGAATTCAAGAAAGGCCCACTCATTTTAATATTTTCTAGGCTAGTATAGCAGCTTGACTACATAAATGGCTATAGATCTTCACTTCTCCTTGATTCAGTGCCCTCTGCAGTGTGACTTTAAAGCCTCACCTGTGAAGAAGCAGAGTCAGTTTCCTTATTGCTTGAGTGAGGGCTGGCATCACAGTTTTCTTTGGCCAATAATATTTGGCAGAAATAAGTGGTTCTAATTTCCAGTCTAAACCTCAAGAAACCTTGTGGCTTCTGCTTTCTCTTAGAACCTTGAAACTCGAAAACAAGTCTAGCATAGCCTGTTGGAAGATACAAGACATGTTGTCCAGTCAATAAATTTATCCAAGGCAAAAGCCAGGCAACCACCAGAGATATGAGTGAAGCCATCCTTGACCAACCAGCCCTAACCAACCTGTAAGTGGACTATGGACACATGAGCAAACCAGCCAAGGTCAGCGAAACCTGGCCCGCATCAGCAGAACCACCAAGATGACAAACAGACCTGTAAGTAATAATAAATTATTTGTCTAAACCTCTGAGTTTCAATGAGTTTGTTACACTTCAATAGCTCATTGATAAAGTTGCCAAATGAATAGCATCAAAATGTGTTATAAATACAAAACATAAACGATCTGGGGATTTCATGCAATTTTGAATTATCTTTAGTTGCGACCTCATCTAAATATGATATTCATTAACTGATGATATGCAAGATAATTTAAAAATAACAAAAAACTATAAAAATTTAATAGATATATATTTACATTAATATACATTAGAAAACATTGGTTTTCTACAAACAAGAGTCATATAAAGTTTTTGCCCTAAATAAACTTTTTAAAGCAAAAAGTATTCCAACAAAGATATTAAGTAAACTATGGTACAAGTGGTAAGCAGAAATAGTAAAATCTGTGAAGTTGGAAAACAAACGCCTGAAGTTTGGGAAATGATCCAGGAAGGCAGGTGACCTGAAATTGGCCATGGCATTTAATACTTAAGCAAGAGCCTTACCTAAGCATTTGGCAGTCCTTGGAGAATACTGACCTGGAAGGATTTTTGTTCCAGGTGTGGGACAACAAAACTAGCATGAGGCATGTTGATGTGATGAAGAAAACGATTTTGTCAGATAATTTAGTTTTGTAGACCCAGCCCTATATCTGTATGAAGTGAGTATATATACAGACATACATTACTTAGTGTTTACACAGGGTCTTATCTGAGGATCTCATTAACGTTCATAGGCTTTAATTAAACCCTACAAAACTGATGAAACAACTATTATTTTTAGATGAGCAAATTGAAACACTGAATCAAGACTCCTCAAACTGATGAAGCAATCTGCCTAAGGACAAGCAGGAAATGATTACCTAAGCTGCGAACAGAAGCTGCGAGTCTCTGTTTCTGACTCTAACCACTTTACTGCAGTGCCTGAGGGAGGAGAAAATTACATTTTTTTTTAACTGTTTCTTAGAGTAATGTGAGATCGTCTTTTTCCCCGGGACTTACTTCATATTAAAGTAAGACGAACAGCTTGTTTGTCATTTTTTTTTTTTTTTCAGTCACAGATAAATAATTTCCTTATTCCTTACCATGGAGAGTATTCCAAACAAAGGTTTTTTTTTCAGAGGTGCCTATAATGATCTACCTGTCACATTAAGGCAGATACCAAGATTCTGCTTTTAGGGAATATTTTAATCCCTTATCTTAAAAAGCTTTGTCAGTGTAAACAAGCTTGAAGCTGTGAACATTCCCAGCCAGGGGTAATGATTCATGGCCAAGCATCATCTTTGGCTCATTTAGACTTCCTGGAACCAGGAGTTCAAATTCTGCCAGGTCAACATGGGCCTTCTTCCTTCCAAATTAGATAAATGGAGCAGAAAACAATTTACCACACTGGATTTCTTGGCTACAACTTTGGAAACCAAGAGTCTAGTTTAAAGTTCTTAGGATGTTAATTCTATTAAAGTTGTTGACTTTACCTTGGATCAGTAGATCAAAGCTAAATGCTGCTTGGTAAGCATCTCTTTAAAAGGACTGATAATATTTTCTTTTGGAAATTTTTGCCAAGTTTTTTTTTTATAACATGAATGTTGTCTAGGTTATCAGATTATTTTTTTATGTCGTTTATCTTGCATTGAAACACACACACAAATTGTTCTTAATACACATTATTTACTTACTTACATCTTTTGTTAAATATTGATATTGAACTTGAACTAGGGACTCACAGAGGCTTGTAGGAAACAGTCACTAGAATCCAATGAGAGTGTAAGGAGGAAGATGATTTTGATTGTGACCCTTCAGGTCACTTTCATTGACTTTGGAGAAATCTCTCAACTAATCTATATCTTCATTTCCTCATATAGACTGAGGATAATAATCATTGCCTGTCTCACACAGTACTGTGAACAAAATGTATGCAAAAGCATTTCGTGAACCATGAAGAATTATAGAGCTACAGAGGGTTAGATATTTAGGTAATGATTCTTAGTGCATTTATTACTTCTGTGTTAATGTATGCTGTCAAAGTCTGTCTGAAAAAAATATGTATTACTCCTAAATAATCCAGACTCTTCCTCTGGAGTTTTATTCAGCACACTGCTTTGGTTGCAAGTAACAGAAACTTCATCTTAAACTGCCTTAAACAGAAAAGAGAATTGGTTGATTTGTGCCAGAGAGCCAGATTCAGCAATCAGAGAGGTACAACTGGGATAACAGAATTATTAGCAATTTGGCTATGTGTGTTAGTATTGTAGTTATGTTTTTGGAAACTTCTTATCTGTTAGAGTTATAATCTACAGTATATAGGGAGAAATGAAATGATGTCTAAGATTGGCTTTAAAATACTCCAGAAAAAAAAAAGAGGAAAGAAATGTTGAGAACAAGGAGGGATATAATGATAAAATGTTGATAATTGCTGAACTTGTGTCTTGGGCATAAGTCAGAGTGGAAAGTTCAATATACTTATCTCTCTATTTTTATGTATATTTGAAAATATTCATAATAAATTGAAATACAATATATTTTTAAATGCCACTACTAAATCTGTTACCACTTCTCCATCTTTAGCTCTGTCTTCTTCACTCGGTTCTGTCCTCTCTGAGGTGATCTCTCTCCTTTGGCAATGAACATGAGATGCTTGGAGCCGATATTGTTCTTGTAACTAAAGTTCCTTGAGAAAAGATGGGGTAATATTTTTCCATTGTTTTAGCAAAATTCCCAGAAGAATCTAATTGGACTGAGTTGGGCCACATCTCCTTCTCTGAGCTAATCACGGTGGCCTAGGGACAAAAGTGCTCTGATGTGATGGTCTAGAGATGTGAAGCAGTACGGTGCAATGGTTACATCAAGTTGGACAACCCAAGCTCAGATTCTGCCTCTGTTACTCATCATTGCTATACAAGTTATTCATCTTCTCTGGACCTCAGTTTTCTCATCTGTAAAATAAGGATGATAAAAAACCTATCTCATCATGTCATTGTGAGGATTAAACAAGTTACCTGTACCAAATGATTAGAACAGTGCCATTAATATTGAATAAATAAAAACATATCATTATATGTCAATCTCTATAGTGGTAAAAGTGAAGTCATTCCCATGAGAACTATGTGGGTTAGCTTACCACTGGTAAAAGGAAAGTTAGGTTCCAGGAGATGGAGATATGAAGAAGCATGTTGGTCAGATAAAAATTCTGCAATCTGTAGACACCCCACAATCATATGCATGTGTTCCATTGGTGTAGCAAATCTCTTCTGTGCTCTCTGCAGTAGGAGATCTAAGAGATGCATTCTCATGTGCAGCATATCTAGATTGTTGTATCCTTAAACTGTTCTAGGCAAGAAAGGACTGGGCCTCTTAACATTATGAGCTGTATCCAAGTACAGGCATACCTTGGAGATATTGCAGGGTCAGTTCTAGACCACACAGTAAAACAAATATTGCATAAAGAGAGTCATGCACATTTTTTGGTTTACCAGTGAATCTAAAAGTTATGTTTACACTATACTGTTATCTATTAAGTGTGCAATAGTATTAAATCTAAAAAGTATGTACATAAATTTTAAAATGCTATATTGTAAAAATAAATGTTAACCATCATCTAAGCCTTCAGTGAGTTGTAATCTTTTTGCTGGTGGAGGATCTTGCTTACTTGTTGATGCCTGCTGACTGATTGGAGTAGTGGTCGCTGAAGGTTAGGGTGGCTGAGGCAATTTCTTAAAATAAGGTTAACAGTGTTTGCTGCATCTATTGACTCTTCCTTTCACAAATGATTTCCCTGTAGCACGTGATGCTATTTGATAGCATTTTACCCACAATGGAACTTCTTTTTATTTCATTTGAAATATGTTGGAGGAAATACAGATACCCTAGACCATCAATACAATAAACAAGTGAATCCTAGGACAAATTAAGCTTGAAACATTGCTGGTAGCAAAAATGACAAAACTGAAGCTGTCCTACTTCAGGCACATCATGAGGAAGACAAGATTCTTTGGAAAAGACAATATTGCAGTGGTAAAAAAGAAGGCAGCAGGAAAAGAGGAAGACCAAATATGAGATGGACTGACTCCATAAAAGAAGCCATAGGCATCAGTCTACAGGAGCTGAGCAGGGCTGTTGAGGATGAGACATTGTGGTTATTGTTCATTCATAGGGTCACTAGGAGTCAGAGCTGACTCAATCACATTTTACAGGCAGAACTCCTTTCAAATGGAGTCAAACCTCTGAAACTTTGCCACTGCTTCATGAACCAAGTTTATGCACTATTCTGAATCCTTTGTTGTCATTTCAGTAATCTTCACCAGAAGTAGATTCCATCTTAAGAAACCGCTTTCTTTGCTCAGCCATAGGAAGAAATTCCTCATCTATTAAACTTTTATTATGAGATTGCAACAATTTAGTCACATCTTCACTTCTAATTCTAGTTCTCTTGCTATTTCCACCACATCTGCAGTTACTTCCTCCACTAAAGTCTTCAACCCATCAAAGTCATCCATGAGTGTTGGAATTAACTTCTTTTCAACTGTCGTTAATGTTGATACTTTGACCTCTTCCCATGAATCACAAATATTCTTAATGGCATCTAGAACGGTAAATCCTTTCTAGGATGTTTTCAATTTGCTTTGCCCAGATCCATCAGAGGAATCATTATTTATGATAGCTACACCCTTATGAAATTATATTTCTTAAATAATAAGACTTGAAAGTCAAAATTACTCCTTGATTCATGGGCTGCAGAATGAATGTCGTGTTAGGTGGCATGAAAACAAGGTTAATCTTGTTGTACATCTCCATCAAGGCTCTTGGGTGACCAGGTGCATTGTCAATGAGCAGTCATATTTCGAAAGGAATCTTGTTTTCTGAGCAGTAGGTCTCAACAGTAGGCTTAAAATATTCAGTAAACCATGTTGTCAACAGATGTGTTGCCATCCAGGCTTTGTTGTTCCATTTATAGAGTACAGGCAGAGCAGATTTAGCATAATTCTTAAGGGCCCTGGGATCATGGGGATAGTAGATGAGTATTGGCTTCAACTTAAAAATACTAGCTGCGTTAGCCTAGTTTCCAAGTTTTCTTCCTCACCTCTCTCAAGTCTTCATAGAATTTTAAGAGAGTTAGGGCCTTGCTCTGGATTAGGCTTTGGTTTAAGGGAATGTTATGGCTGGTATGATCTATCTACACTACTAAAACTTTCTCCACATTATCAGTAATAAGGTTATTTTGCTTTCTTATCATTCATGTGCTCACTGGAATAGCATTTTTAATTTTCTTCAAGAATTTTTCGTTTGCATTCACAGCTTGGCTAACTGTTTGGCACAAGAGATCTAGCTTTCAGCTTGTCTCTTCTTTTGACTTGCCTTCCTCACTGAACTTAATCGTTTTTAGCTTTTGATTTAAAATGAGACACATAGGACACTTAGAGGTCATTATAAGGTTATTAACTGGCCTAATTTCAATATTGTTGTGTCTCAGGAATACAGAGGACTGAGGAGAAGGAGAAAGGTGGTGGAACAGCCAGTCGGTGGAGCAACCAGAACACACACAAGATTTATCAATTAAGTTCACTAAATACCAATTATACAGGCATGGTTCATGGTGCCCCAGAAAAATTACAATAGTAACTTTAAAGATTCCTAATCACAGATCACCATAACAGATGTATTAACTATGAAAAATTTGAAACATTGAGAGAATTGCCTAAATTTGACACAGAGACATGAAGAGAACAAATGTTGTTGGAAAAATGTTGCCAATAGACTTGCTTGATGCAGTTTGCCACAAATCTTTAATTTGTAACTAAAACAAAACAAAACAAAACAAAAAACAGTATCTGCGAAGCCCAATAAAGGGAAGTACAATAAAACTAGGTATGCCTATAGTGCCCCATCACTAACCTGGTAAAATACCGGTTTGTTCAAAGGTAGCTTATAGACTCTTTTGGCAATTTGCCTTTCCACACGGTACACTATTACTGCAATAAGGTGCTTTCAGGTTTTCCCAGTCCTCAAACTCTTCTCACACATGTATTCTTTCTGCCTGAAGTCTCCTCCAACCATTTCCCCAGATCAATTCCTTCAAATTTTCATGTAACTGTCTCTCCACAGGAGAGTAGTCATCCTACTGGATTCTTAGTACTTTTTAATACTGTCCGTTTTCTCTACTAAACGTATGACCCATGAAAGCATAGACTGTATTTCTCTCATTTACCATTGCATCCCAGAACCAGGCATAGAGCCAATTAATATTTCCTGAATAAATGAATACTTTCTGCCAGATATACTAAAATAAAAAAAGATAGATAATGCAGTCTTTACTTTCAATATGCTTAAAACCTAGGACAGATTTGTCAGCAGAAGGTGGTATGAAACTCGGAATGAATGGAATATCTGAATTGAAGGGCTTTCGCAAGACTTGAAGTTTCAACTTCTAAATCAAGGATCAATAGTCATTAAGACGTTAAATTAAAATCCTACTAAATCCATTTTAATAATAGATAAGACTAATGGTAATGAACATTCTATCCGCATGTAAATGAATACTTCTAAATGGACTTTTAAATGACTCGTAGGAAAGTGGCCTTCATTTATACCCTTATAATTTGGAATTTGAGGTCATTTCACCAGGGAGCACAGCTGGCCATTGGTTGTAGAATTTGAGCTCCGACCTACTAACGCATTACCCTTTCTTCCCATTGGCTCTCTGCCAATAAGTGAGCACAGAGGGACACTGAAGCAAACCTGTTCCTGGAAGCTCTTCTGATGGGCAACTGTGGCTTAAGGATTCCCCTTCAGCCATACTAAAGAGAACTGCAGTCTAGACTCTTTCTACCGAGGTTTCTATCCTTCCTTCTTTTCTCACAGGGTCAGACTTGCATGCAGTCTGATGGCTCTCTCCACCTCCTCGAGAGCCTTCTCCATTTTCCTTCACAGGCATTTCTCTCAATAAAGTGCTTGCACATCTAATCCTGTCTTGGTGCCTGTTTTTAAGAGAATCTAGACTAACCATATATGTATCTGATCCTGTAAAGGGAGATGGCACAGTGATACATATTTTTCCTTTTAGCCAGTTAGGCATCGATATGCGATCTCAAAGAATATATAATGAGTTCTTTTCTTAAGGTAGAAGAAATCATTATGTAGAGGGTTTGTAACCCAAGAGATAGGGGAAAAGAGAGAGAGAGAGAGGGATAAGTGAAAGAGGAAGGGGGGAAATGAGAGGGAGGCAGGAGACAGGGAAGGGAAAGGGTGGAGAGGCAAAAGGGGAAGAGTGTGTGTGGGGGTGGGGAAGGACAGAGGAACTTGAAAACAAAAGAAGTTTGGTGGAGGAAGAGGAAGGAAAAACATAATGTCCTTATATATTCTGTTGGAATGAGAATCTCTTGTCATTGGAAGGTCCAGACTTCTCCTTAAGAAGGTTTTGTCACTGTAATAAAAAGGAACTTGTGTGATCACTTAAGTCTAGTACAGAGAGAGGCACTCTTTCAGGAAAATGATATGTAGGAGACCAGACTAATATCATAGAGGTTTATAAATTTGAAGAATCTAACTTTTAGAGTTTAAATTATACATTTGTTTTTCTCTCTGGTATTCCTTTGGAGGCTAGGTCACCTGAAAACCTCATTCCCACCTTTCCTTTCAGGGTCCAAATATCCCTCTCCAAAAAATCAGAAACAAAATGTGAGGGAGTTGAAAAAGATAATGCTCTATGCTTGACATCAGACCCGAGAAGAGATTTGACCTGGATAGGTGGGTATGAAAATATAAAATCTGCAATGTCCACTATGTTAGACACTAGCCACACATAGCTATTTGCTTTGACTTATTTAATGAAAATTAAATAAAATTTCGAAATCAATTCCTTGGGCACACTAGTGACATTTCAAGTGCATAATAGCCCCATGCAGCTAGTAGTTATCATATTGAAAAGCATACGTAGAAAATATTTTCATCATTAGAGGAAGTCCTATTGGACAAAGCTGTGTTAAATAGACAAAAGTACAGCTGGGAAAGGAGGAGAGGGTTGGAAAAGTGAGGGCCCAGGGGAATTTTTCTCTCTGAAAACTGGTTCTAGGGTTAGCCCCATGCCATGACCAAAAGTCATGGAGAGGTTACATAGATTAGGAAAGTCCCTCCCACATATTTAACCTGTCATGGATTTTCTGTGAATTGGATGAAAATACTTGAACCTTCAATTCAAAAGTATTAAGTAATCTTAGGTATTCTATGTAAAAGCTAACAGAAAAAAAAAAATTATCTGACTGTGCTATATTTTCCTTCTAGAACAGTTTCTTGACCTCGGCACATTTTGGTCCAGAGAATTCCTTGCTGTGGATTAATTTTTTGTTGTGAGGTTATTCTGTGCATTGTAAAATGTTTAGCAGCATCCCTGGCCTCTACTCACTAGATACCAGCAGTATTTCCACCTCCCTGTTGTAACATATTAACTGTCTCCAGACATTGTCCTATATCCAATGGAGGGAAAAAAATCACCCCTCTGCTGAGAACTACTGATGTAGCACATGATATATGGTGTCTGTAATGTACTGGTATGGCTTTGGGCCTGGTCAGAAAGGTAAGTGCTACCTTCTACCCTGAGCTGTAATCAAGCAGTGACCTGTGACAGACCTGGCAAAATAACACTTTGTTTAGAGGAAGCTCATAAAATAATTTTGGCCAGGAAGATGAGCTAACCTCATGATAAGTACTTGAAGAAAGAAACCACTCCCCAAATGCATAATATGTACCATGACCAGGATTGACATAACCAGGGTGAAAAAATCATATAATTTACTGTGTCTAAAGATACGTCAATAACCCAAATGTGTATTTCTTTTTTAGTATCAAAAGATAATTCTAGAATAAAATTCTTTGTCGCAGTTATTTTAAAGTACATCCACATTATCAAAAGTCCAAATAACTACATTTTTTACTGTCCTCTAAAAATGGAAGGCACTAAATAATACAACGCTGTTTTTTTAACCTGAAGATTTTCATACTCAATTCTAACTCAAAAATATATCTGCTGGTGTTTGCGCTTTATAAAATAATGTTCGTGTTATAATTATGTACCTTGAGCAGAATTACCAATGCATTTGTCTTGAACACTTAATATATTCTATGGAAAGTTCTTGAAAATTTTCAATTCTGTCACTGCCAAGAGAAAGAGATATTACCCATTCAGAATAAGACAGTCATATTAGATTTTGTACATAAAGAAAATCACAGCTAAGACTTTGAGACTTAAATAGATTTTTCTCCAAAGCCTACAATAGTTATTACTATTGAAAGGCCATGGGTTCCTGGAGGATAGGGACTATGTGTTCTCCCAGTACCTCTAAAAGTGTCCTGCATACATTAGGCATTCAATAAATTATTTGTTTATGAATACACTAACTCAGAACTAATCCTCTGAGTATACTGCTATAAAACATGGACCAGGATATAGGTCTCTCGATTTCCAACCTATCTTGTTTTATAATATATGCAAATAAGAATTATAATTCTGAGACTGTGACATTTTGTATCGAAAAGCCCAAGTCTGTTTTCAGTCTCCCTGCTCTCACCATTGGTTATGCGTAAGATGATCTTATGAGTTCCATAATTTCTCTGAGTTTCAATTTCCTCACCAATAAATTGGGACTAATTAATAATGCTGTATTACTTTGAAGTCTAATTGAGAAAATCTACCCAAGGCTTTTAACATACTGCCTGGCACATAAAAAGTGCTTTCTAAATGTTAGCTATTATTTTTATAACATTTCTCCCATAGATCCCAAAAGATTTTAATTTTTACTATAAAAGAATGGTTGCATTTTTTAAAACTATTACTTTTTATTTTTAAAAAGTCAAACTTCTCAACACTTAGCTTGAGAATTGCAATGAATTTGGGAATCTGAGAAGCAATCTTTTCTAGATACTTACAGGTCATTTAGAAACAAAGTGTCAATGAGAAGCTGCTTTTTTAGTAGCAATCTATTTGTACCCTTTAAAAAAAAACATTAAAAAGGCAGCACATAACAAGTATATGCTTAATGTTTAGAAGAAATGAGATATAACTAGTACAGTCTTATTAAATACAGGAATTTAATAATCTCTTTTAGGTCTTGACTTTATTATAGCATTGAATTTATACATCAAATTGAGGAAGATTGATATAGGGATGATACTGAGTCTTGCCATCTAAGAATAGGATTTCTCTTAAGTAATTTCTCATTACTTAAGATTTTCTTGTATCTTTTAATAATTTTTAATTATTTTTTCCTTAAGTGTCTTGCATATCTATTTTTAGGTTTGCTTCTAAGGATTGTGTCGTTTTTTATGGATTTGTTATCATGTTTATATTCTGCAAATTTTCTGAACTCTCTAAGTTTTGTTGAATAGTTTGCAGAATCTCATATTTGCAAGGTTGACAATCATATGCATATAAATGATCATTTTACTTTTAGTATTGTTTTTCTTTTCCTACTTATTTGACAAGAATGTCTACTTAATATTAAATGCAAATAATGTCCAAGGGAATTATTTATTTATATTCTTCCATGACTTTAAAAGAAATGTTTCTAACATTAACCATTAACTATATTTGCTATAGATTTACTTGCTAGGAATTCTTTTTTCTAGTACAAGTGGGTTCCATCACACCATTAAACAAATAAATAAATAAATGTGCAGATTTCTGAGGACTTGTACAAAGAGCTTTCAAGCAATGAACAGAGTTTTAGTTTAATAGTAGAAAAAAGTAGAAAATGACAGATAAGAGAGAAGAGAAAGTACAAGAGATAAAAATTGCTACATTAATGGTCAAAAGAACATTTAGTTTCTATTGCTTTCCTAAAAGGTCAGTCTAAACTAATTCCTTCTCATGGAGTCATTTCAGGGTAATGAGCGTGACAGGCCTATATTGCACTATTTTTCTATTTTCAGTATTGTGAGACTACAATATCTTCCAAAATGTGGCAGCGCACAAGAGATTTCTGGATTGGCTGCTTTCCTTGCTTTCTATATCTACTAAGAAGCATGGTCTTATTCACTTGAGATTGGTATATAATTCTGCATATCAAAAATTTCTAAAAAATATAATATTTAATAGATGATTCCTCCTGACTTCTTCCCTTCAAATTTAGTCATAACTGCCATACTGTTTTCTAAATGTGGGTCATGCCCACATCTGCCCATCCACCACTCCTCTGTACCAGGCCCCATAGTGTTGACCTACATGTTGTAACTTTAGTTTCCCTACCTCTCTCATCCTCAAGTGAACCCTTAGAGTTATCTAGATGTTCTCATATTTAACACTTTAAAATTTCCTAGAAAACATTTGTAATTCCTATTCCATGCATTCTTCTCTCTTCTGGAGGCCCCAATCCTACACTTGAGACTCAGAGGTCACAGTATCTGACTTCATAAAGATAGTGGTCAGAGCCTCGTCCAGAGGTAAACCTTCTCTTCTCTGTTTCTTCTCCTTGGTGTCAACCTTAGAAGTAAAATGAACCTCCATGCTGGCCTCTGGAGAGAATAAATGCCTCATAAATCCTTCAGATGGAGAATTAGTTCAAGAAGGGCTAGACCTTCTGGACCACTTAACACAAAAACAAATCTTTCCACTGCCACTTGCCATTGAGTTGTCTCACTCTAAATTTATAGCATATTAGGTAGAAGGTTCTTTCTTAGAAAAAGAAATTTCTGGTGATTTAAGTAATATGTGCTTATGATAGAATTTTTAATATAGAAAGTATAAAGAAGTTATTAAAATCAATAACTAAACACTTTATTAGCATTATCTTATTATATCTTTACAAGTCAGATATAACAGCCAGGATAATTTTTAAATAGATTTTGTTAGAACAATTTTAGTTTACAGAAAAATTGTGAAGATAGTATAGAAAGTTCCCATATAACTTGAAGTTAGCTTCCCTCATAGATATCTTATACTAATATATGTTTGTTTTACCTAGTGAACCAAATAATTCCAAACAAATAATTCTAAAACTTATATAAAACTACAAAAGACCCCAAATAACCACAGCAATCTTGAGAAAGAAGAATAGTTAAAATCATCACGTTATCTGATATCAAACTATACTACAAGCCTATAGTAATCAAAGTGACATGATACTGGTATAAAAACAGACACACAGATCAATGGAACAGAATAGAGAACCCAGAAATAAACCCATGCCTATATGGTCAATTAATCTATGACAAAAGAGATAAGAATATGCAATGAGCTAAAGACAGTCTATTTAATAAATGATATGGAATCTAAAGAACAGAATTAACAAACAAAACAGAAAGAGACTCATAGATACATACAGAGAACAACTGATGGTTGCTAGATGAGAAAGGAGTTAGGTAGATGGGTGAAAATGGTAATTAAGAAGTACAAATTAGCAGTTACAAAAAAATCATGGAGATGTAAAGGAATATAGTCAATGATATTATAATAACTACACATAGTGCCAGGTGGATACTAGACTTATCAAGGGGATTACTTTGTAAGTTATGTAAATGTCTAACCACTGTGCTGTACACCTGAAACTAATATAAAATCATATTGAATGTCACCTGTAATTGAAAAAAAACAAACAGGGTTTAAGGAGGTTTTCCTTCTGCAGAATGTTAATCAATTCATAGAAGCTAGAATTTATTTGTTCTGTTGACGGTGTTGCAAAACTCAACTTGAACACCATCTAGGACATGAGTGGAGGTTGAGGGGAGAGGTGAGGGTGGATAGATGTTTGACTCTTAAATCAAGTGCTTTAATAGCTTTCTAAGCCCCTTTTCCTTGCTAAAATCTATGTTGATAATTTATATTTTTTCTAGACAAACATCAATTTTATGTTTTCAGATTTACTGGTATGTAATTATTCATAATTATACTTACAATGTATTAAGTCACTATTCTATATTTAATAATGTCTACTTTTTCCTCAATTTTGTTTCCACATGCCTTCCTTCTTTGCAGTCTTGATAGATGCTTGTCAACTTCATTAATCTTTCCAAAGAAGTTTCCTTTGCTTTTACAGATCATCTCTATTGCTTGTTTTCTATTTCATTAATGTTTGCTCTTATATTTATTAGTCTCGTCTTTCTACTTTCTTTGGATTTACTCTCTTCTTTTTCTAACTTGAGCTGAGTTCTTGGTTAATTACTTTTCTACTGTTTTTCTTTTTTAAATGTATATATAATACAAATACACACATATTTACAATTACAAAGTTCCCCTCTGAGCACTGATTTAGCTGCATCACATATGTTTTGACTAAATGTAATGGAGATTTCAATTATTTTACAATTTTCATTCTATCCTTCTTCCTATCATAAAAAACACTCAATCTTTAAATAATCACATGGCTTCCCAACTGATTGAAGGTAATATTTCTCAATCTCTCTTGTAGCTACGGTGGGCATATTCTGGAAATAGATAGAGACCAGAGCTTCTGAGGCATTTGTTCCAGGACTTTCTGGGGACTAATTCCAATCTGTAAGCATATATAGGTTACAGAAATCCCAATGTGGTCAGCCATACAGACTGCCTAGTCACCTTTGAGACAGAGAGCTTTGTCATGCCAGAAGAGTGCAGGAAAAGGTACTGGCTAGATCCCAGGACTGCTGCAAGGGAAGCTGCAGAATGGAGACTTTTGCCTGGAAGCCATTTGTCCAGCTAAAATATAGGGAGTCCATTACCGAAAAGAGAAAGGAAGAATGGATATTGAATAACTATTAACAATATCTGCCATAACTGCATACCAACACACAGAGACTATAGCCTTGTGATTTGCTTTGGACAATAGAGATGTGAACAGAAGTGATTCATGTACCTTTCAATTCATAATTTTAAAGAGAATGAGCATATCCTATTTCTCTTTTGTCTCCCTAC
>NW_006440638.1:14808847-14833302 GCF_000325575.1 Pteropus alecto | reverse complement strand
GCATGATGGCTGGGGCTGGAAGTTATGTCAGAACCTGAGGTGAAAAGAGTATGTCGAAGATGTTTGAACTACAAGCTAAAAGGCTCTGAGAAAGATAGGACCTCGTTAGAATCCTCCCGAAGAGCTTTCCTAGTCTTTCCCAGCTTCAGAAATGGGTGTCAAGCATGGCCAGGGTGAGCCTGGTCATCACAGGGTTTCAACAAAAAGGCAAAAAAAGAATAATTCTAGTGGCGATAAACAAAGCAAACTCTAGTCTACCTGCAATGTTTAATTTTATTTTTGAAAGAAGAATTATTTCTATATTGCTTTGCAAAATAAACACTGATTTTTAATATCTAAAAGAAATCAAAAAAGAAAGATTTGAAAAGAAGATATTCCAAAGTCTATCTGACAGACTTTGATTATGTAGGAGATAAATGTAGCATTCTGTATCATGGCATAGTGAGTGTTACAGGATGAAGTTTCAGGGCACCTACAAAGTGGCAGAGTGTTTATGAGCTCTGATACACCTGAAGAGATTCTGCCCCATCTATTTCCAACTTTACTACCATAGGAAAGCCTCTGTTTTCCCTAACCACAAGGCAATTCTGAGATTTTAATGATATTGTAACTATAAAGTGTTTTATTGTGCCTGGTGCATAGTGAGTACTCAATGAGTGACAGCTATTCTTATTTCCAGAACTTTAAAGCCCTTGTCCAGATCTGAAGTCTTCTCCCTAACATTGCCTCAAGCCCTTTAGCTTCTTTTCTCTATTTTTCACCTCCCAATCTAAAAAATATCATTCCTCTGGTTTATGGAAGCTTAAGGATCAAATTTCTATAAAACAGGTTTACATTTAGTGACAGGTACCTGTGCCATGAACATGTCATTGTTAATATCTATTTCTATGATAAACTGCACTGAACAATAAGGTATTCAGAAAATTATCTGATGTCATGGGGGAAAAAAGCCTTCTTTACTTATTAATTCTTGACTCCTAGTGCCCTTTGCACCTCTTGGCTCACCATTAGATCAAAGTAGTTATTATTATCACTGAAACATAAGGTTAACATTTCCATCTACACTGGGATTAAAATTTGCATACTTCTGCATAATTATTGTGCACAGCTGCTTGTATGCTTTGTCTTTTATCTTGGTTTGCACAATTCATCTGGAATTTCTTAAAACTAGAGTATTCATAACAGTCTTGAGAGAACTTCAGGAGGAATGTTGAGCTCAGTATTTTAGCGAAGGCTCAGATTAAAAGCTTCAGAGCCTCTTAAAGACATGGATAGTTTTGACTGAAAAATCTAATATCAACCACATGGATTAAATAATTACAGAACAAATTTTTTATTGCATTATAAATATGCTGAAACAACAACAAAAAATTGTCAATCTCTTTTTCACTTCTTGTTGGCATTTTGAAATTACCCTCTGTTCCTTCCTTAGTTCCCAAAGAAAGCCAGGGTATTCAATGCTGTCACAAATTCTGTTTGTCAATGACGTTCCTTCCATAAGCTGTTGAAACTTGTAGGTCAAAAGAGAAGAAATCACATAAAAACTGAAGCTATTTTTAAAATCAAAATGACTAAAGGAACTAAATGACTTCCACTTTCTAGCAGAATCAAGAGAAATTGGTCAACAGCATTATGTGAAATTAAGGAAAGGCAGCATAATAAAATAGCTTAAAAGGAAAGATATTCGAATTTTAGCCTTGACTTTGCCTACAAATTGATGCATTTTCTTCAGCATATCATTCGACTTTGCACTAGTGAGGCCTCTTGGTTTCAAGTGACAAAACCCAACCACATGGCAAAATAACAGGTAAACGCAAGGGTAGGACAGAGCCACTTACTGGGTCACTTAAAAAGTCCAGGAGTATATCTGGTTCAGTTGTGACCGAATCCAGGTGCTTAAATTATATCATCAATAACGTGTTTCTCCTCATTCTTCAGTTCATTTTCCTGTAGATTGGCTCCACTCTTGAGCGGGCTTTTCATATCCTATGGAAAGATGATTATCAGCAGTTCTAGCTGTTCAGCAATCCCAGTGGGCTGGAGCTTCAATGGCACAATTGGTTAGCAGAAGGTACTTATATAGCAACCCCAGTGGAAAAAGAGCATCACTTTCGCCATCATTCCATAAAAGTCTGATGATTTTGGATGTCAGGCCCAACCTTGAACCAATGCAAAATGCAAATTGGCCAGATCTAGGCTGCATGCCATATACCAAACGGACTCAAATTTGGGAAAGGGTATTTGCACAAAGGAAAGTCAAGGCACTGTCACCAGAAAAAGTGAGCAATGCATGACAAATAGTGGGCAGGTAAAAACAATGCACTTCCACAGCAACTTTTTTTGGATTTCAAAGTACACAACAAAATACAGAAATTAGAGTTGATGATCTAAAGCTTTTTGCTCTAAGATCCAAACTACACTATTTCTAAGAATCTTCTGAGAAAGAGATGGCTGATAAAAATGCAATATCCATTCTCTTCCTCTATGTTTAGTAATAGAAGCCTCTAATTTGTGATAGGTGCATAGCAGTCAGAAAAAACTGTTATTTCTTATGCTCCCCTGCAGCTAAGTGTTGCTGTATGATGGATGTGGTAGTCTAAATTATGACCTCCAAAATTATACAGGTCTTAATCCCTGGAACCTGAAAGTTGTCTTATAGGGTAACAAACCCTTTGCAGATGTGATCGACTAAAATATCTTGAGATGGAAGAGTGTCCTGGATTATCCAGGTGGTTCCTAAAGGCAGTCACAAGTGTTCTTATAGGATAGAGGCAAAGGGAAATGACATACAGAAGAGGAGCAAGCAGTGACCATGCAGGCAGAGATTGGAGTGATGCAGTCACAGCCAAGAAATGCCGCCAGTTACCAGAGGCTAGGGTATTCAAGAAGACTCTCCCCTGGAGCCTCCAGAAAGAATGCTGCCCTGTGGAGACCTCAATTTTAGCTCAGTGTAACTGAAAGAGAACTGTGAAGGTATAAATTTCTGTTATTTTAAGCCATAAATTTTGTGGTAATTTGTTATAGCAACCATAGGTAACTAATATAACTGAGCTCTGGCAAATAATATACGAGCAGAAAGAGAGGTGTCCAACTTTCATCTCATGCCCTTCAAGGGAAAGGTGCCACCACTCTTGCTCTCTCTCCTCCATCCAGTTGACTGGAATGCAGACATGCTAGTGAGTCATCTGTGCTATCAGCCCTTATGTGAACAATGGTAACATCTTAGGATGGTAGAACAACAAGATGGAAGGAGCCTGGGTCCCCAATACCTAGCTTGAAATCCCAATCTGAGAAGTAAATAAAATTCTCTGTGGTTTAAACCACTATATTATGGGGCCTCTTATTACAGCTAATCTATATCTTAACAAAATTACCATTTTCGTCTGACGTGAGACTGCACTTCAAAGACTTCCAACTACAGAGAGCATAATTAACCAAAATCTAAAGGCTGCAATCTGAAATCCACCCCCATGTTTGCACTCAGCCCTCACTTCCCACAAGCTGCTCCCACAATCTGGGCATGGTGGGGATACTAAAGCAATCCCATCCCTGGTAGACATGGCACTCCTCTAACAGCCAGCTTTGGCTCTAGGACTCCTCAGTGTCTTTACCAAACCTTCCTTTGATAGCAAAGGATTCCTCAGTGCCTTTGCCAAACGTTCCATAGACAGCACAGCAATCTAAGATGCTTCCACGCACACTTCCTTCCCTCTTCCTTCACTTGGGAAAGTTTCCCCATCTGACAGCTCCCAACCTTACCAGTTCTTTCCCCATTTTCTCTCATAAATGTTTTCCTAATTAAATCCTGATTCATTTAATCCCATCTTGGCATTAACTTCTCAGATCAACACGCCATCTTTTCTTTAAATGTTTAAGAACAATGAGGTCCTCTGGGGAAGTAAAAACAAAATAAAACAAACAAACAAAAAGACAAGAATCTTATAAAGTAGTGAAAGTGTCTTGCCATAAACATATTTACCCAAGGTCACTCCCTGTGAAATGAAAATGACTTGGCCATCTTATACTTTACGTTCCCCAAACAAACTCTTGATTACCTCCTGCTATTTGAGAGTAAACTAGGAGGACAATAGAGTTTTCTCTCAAGATTTGAGAAACTGCATATTATTGATTATTCCAAATAACTGAATGAAAATTAAATTCTATAAATTATACAATTATTTTGTCTAAATATCAAACATATAGGTGATTGGTGGTAAATAGGTAAAGGATTCATAATGATTGAATTCTTCATTAATCTTTGGCCTGATCTAACCTAGAGTAGATGTCATCCATTAGCTCTGAATTTCTACATATTTGCCTGTTTTTGTCTTGGTGGATGCTAATTACTTAGCCTAGATAAGCAAATGCCCACACAATGTAAAGTCTTGCCTAACTCCCCAATTAGAAGTCACTGTTCAATTTCACTTTAGTCTACCATTTGCACCTTTAGTTATAACTTTTTTCTTTCTGCTTCACATGTTTGTCTCTTCGATTGTCATACTTTTTATTCATTTTAGTAGACCCATATCTATTCTTTGTACATATGTCTTTATCATACATTTTTGAATCAGTCAAGTGTGAAAGAGTTGGGAAATAGGGTGCATTAATATTACCGGAGACTAACATTTCTTCAATAGATCTGGCTTGGGAGTTGGAACGTCCTTCCAGGAGTGGTTATTGGAATGAGAAAATATGCCATTGAGAGGATCTCAAGGAAGGAAATGTCTGCTCTTGAAAAAGCTTTGAACACAAACAAAGCAGGAAAAATTGAGAACGATGAGTTCTAATCCTTCTCTCAATGGAGGGAAGACTCTCAGAAGCATGCCTTGTTCATTGTTGGCTAGAAAGAATGGTGTGTGTGTGTGTGTGTGTATATGTGTGTGTGTGTGTGTGTGTACTGAGAATGAGGGAGAGTTATGTACTACTTTTTTGTCTACAATTAGAGGGAAAAAATAAAGTTTTTCTACTGCACTTCTGAAAACAAGTCAGATATTCTCTTTCAAATGATTACAATGGAGAACTGTTACTGGCATAGCTCCCAACTAAATATTTGTTTAGATCTCAAGGTTTTTAAAAAAATATTAAAGAAAAACACAACGTCTGTTAATGATAATAAGAAAATATTATTAGAAAAATAGTGAATTCTTAGAATTTTGGTGTATTGGTCATATTAAACTGGGAGATAGAAAGCACAAATTCCAATATCTAGTTCTGAGTCTGCCACAAACTACCAATGGAACCTAGAATTAGTCACTTGAACTTTCTGATACTTGTCCATTTTATCTATACAAATGAAAGAGTTGAAGTGTTTAAGATAAAAAACTGATGGTTTATGGGCCAAGTACAGCCTAAAGATGTGTTTTCTTTGGCTAGTCGGCACTTTTTTTTTTAAACTGAATTAGTTGCCTAAATATAAATCAAGACATTATGCCAGAAAAAAAAATACAATTTCTGGCTTCTTTTGAGAAATCAAAAGATATGACCAACTTGATTTTGTATTCCCAAATGGCAACCATTGGGTAAAGCCAATATTTCCCAAGTATACCTGGCCCACTGCATCCATGTATGCATGACAGCCATTTGAGTGCACGACTCCTATAGATCAGGACCAAAACAGCTGGTCTAGTACTAAAAGTCCATGAGCTTGGAACATAATTGAGAGTTCAGAAACAAACCCATATATTTTTAGTCAATTGATTTTTCAGTAAGTGTGTCAAGACAACTTAAAAAGAAAATAATCCCTTTTTTCAACTAATGGTACTGGGACAACTTGATAGCCACATGCAATAGAATGTTCCTTCCTCACACTATACACAAAAATTCATTCAAAATGGATCAAACCCCTAAATATAAGAGATGAAACTACAAAACCACTAGAAGAAAATCTTCAAATTTGTGAATATGTTAAAAAAAAAAAAAACCACTGAATTATACACTTTAAAAGGTGGATTTTATGTTGTATGAATTATATCTCAGTTTAAAAAGTACATGAGCCTCCTGTAAAGATCTAAATCTGCATTTCTATTATCCTTTTTAACATTTTCAATTTCATCAAATTACTTTCCCAGTAATAAGTTAATCTATATGAGCTATTCACTTCACTTTAGCTTAAAATGCAGTAAATTATAGCTAATGTTGGAATAAATATTACTTATGAAAGAATAAGGCTTGACTCACTTCTTTCAAAAAAAGGAAACTTTGGGGAAATTTTTTTTAAGTTATATATTTTAATCCCCCTTGAAGGTGAAAATTTTTTGTATTTAATTTTCTCAAGTGAACATCTTAACTCTATAGGACCATGCGAAATATCACTCCTCTTATTTGCAGACTGTTTCTGGGCAAAGAAGATAAATCCTAATCAATGATAATTTATTCCTTTAAGTTCTAACATCCTTTTGTATAATTACCCTTAAGACTATGAGCTCATAGTCTCCTCTGAATTTCAGATCAAGCTGAGGCATCTGGAAAATCAGCACTACCTACAGAGGCTCACTTCAAGCCACTTTTCACCCCACTCTCACCTCCAACTACACTAGTTAAACATTAGAGGCAAATGGCTAGTTATCATATAATGAGTCTATAAAAATGAATCTACTAATTGGAGTGGAGGTATGTAATCAAGTCAATATACCATCGCCTCAGTATTTCTCTCTTACACCTTGATATAACTAAAGAAAAGACATATATCATCAAAAACAAATAAACACCTCCTAATATTTTCTCAGCTTTAATATAGTTAAAGTTCCAAAAGTATTTTCTCCCTATGTTGATCAAGCATGAAAAGTAGTGAATTATTTAACATTATTCAATCAATTTGGGTAAAATTCAAGCATTAAAGGTAAAAATATGTTTGTCCTCAGGGGTTCATATGGAAGTGACCATGAATACAAATATGTGGGCACATGTAATGAGAAGTGGAAAAAAATATGTTATTTTCTAAGTTGGCTACTGTTTGAATTGGACTAGAAAGAGTACAGTTCATTTTCTGTGGCAGAAAATTTATCTTTCTTCAGAAAAACACCTTTATGTGTCTCCTCAATTCCCCGGGCTAGATATGAGCAATCCAGAAAGAGAATAAAGTTGATTTACATAATAAAATAAAAACAATTCCTTATAAAGTGATTTCCCAAAGACATTGGGCAAGCAGATGCCTTCAGATCCATCCCTCCATACTGCCCCACTCTATGGGCTTAACTGCCTTCTATGGACACATTAAACAGACCCCTTAGCCAACTGGCTCCTAATCAGGTTCTGCCAATAGGAGGTTCTGCCAAAGACTGGCAAGTAGGAGGAGGGAGAGGTCAGGGTACTTACTCTGTAGGCTCTCTTTATACTGGAGCTCTGGCTAGCGGAAGCTAGGCAACCCTCTTTTACAGTGCCCCTTTCCCTCAGGTTTCCAAAGACTGATTCTCTGCCCTTGTCCTTCAGAACTAAGAGTGTATCAGCTCCCCGCTGTTGCCAGCCACAGAGTGCTTCAACATACAGTCAGTTCTGCTATAAGTAACGTATGTGTTCCTGAAATTCATCATGCTATGCAAAATTGTGCAAAAAAACCCATGGGACTTATGGCAAAAATGAGATTAGAGGCACACACACAAAAACTGCATCGGTGACATTTAGAAAAGATAGGAAGCTAATAAAAAATGGTGTTGCCTTTGTTACGTGAGTAAGAAATATATAAATACAATAAACATTGCATTTTACCTTGAAAAAGACCTGAGAATTTTTTGTGGAAGTGAGCTTCAGAAAGGTTACAGCCATGAACTATGCGAAGTGGCAGCAGGAGGCTTATCTGAAATGAGACAGAACGTTGTCACACCACATGAGGATGCTCTGGTGCATAACACTGAGGTGAATGTTTAAGGGAGGAGGGTGCGCATTTGGGTTATTCCTACACTGCTTGGTTGAACTGGGTGCCAATTTCTTTGTTCACCTAATGTTTCTCATGGATAAAATCACACATTAGCAAATACAAAACTATGCTCAAATTGTTCCCAAATACATCAATGATATTGGAACAAATAGATGTGTTCAAAACAAGTGTTAGAATACAACTGACTGTACATAGTTTATTTCTCTATACCTGGCCTCTGACCTCAAATGAAATAGTCCCCTCACTGCGTTCTTCTCAATAACCACATTTGAATATGTCCTTTTTCCTATCAAAATACCTAAAGAGAAATTCGTGGCAGTCTGGGGACAAGACCTCTGGCAATATGATGAGAGTTCAAGACCTGAGGCTCCAAACAGCCTGTAAGAAATTCCTATTAGAAGCAGTTGCCAAGGAACTTTGAAAGATAGTGATATGTCTTAAAATTCTAGTTGCATCATGTTCTATACTATCTTGCAATCCCCGCCACAGCCTACCCTATCTCCCAGCCCCTGTTACGTGGAACAGCTCTATGTTAGTGGGGCTTTGGGCAGTGAAAGGGAGGAGAGTGGTATGTGGGCCATGAAGATGAAAAGAAGGGACAGGAGTCACAATTACTGAGAAAAAACAATTGAGACACAAACCCCTTTCCCCAGAATCAACCAAAGAAAATAGCCTTTGAAAGGCAGTCCACATTTTGCTAGTATGCATGCAGTTCTGCTAGAGACTATTCCCTTGATAGAGAATTGGACTCCACGTATAGGAAAAGTAAATATGGCTTTTGCTTCCACATTTTCCACCAAGAAAAGCTTCTCATCAATAATTTCTATTCCAAAGACACTTGTTCTGAAAGTAACAAAAGTCTAGGTGTGAAAATATTTCATTTTTTTCTCCCCTGAATAAGCCTTTTGTTTTTTCACCTGAATCAGAACATATATATAACTCAGTCTTTGCCCAACAATATTACATTAGCCATAGAAGCACACTGACATGAAGGGATTATTAATCCTCAAAAAAGCCTTGGCGGAATCTGATGAAAGCTGAAATGTATTTTTACAGATGGTTGTGCCATGGTATATTTGATTTGAAAAATATTAAACAAAGCAATACTCCATTACTGTTTTATTCCCTGAAAGCAATTATTACATGAAAAGGTAGACAGGCAGGACACAGTTAACAAACAAAGACTAAAGAGTTGTCATCAGCTTAGAAATGTTCTGGAAAATAAATGAGGGCCACTCGCCAATAATATGACTGTAAAATGCAGAAATGAAAAATCTGTATTGCGAACATACACATACCTATATCCCACATCACAGTTTGATGAGGCAAGAGATAAATGGCCTAACATTGATTGTTTTTACAGGAATATGACAACCTCCCAAAGAAGAGAAACAGAACGTCTCTCCCTTCACATAAAAAACAAATTACAGATGGGAAAAAAAAAATTCACTACTCTCAGAGCAAGATTCAATTAAAAAAATATGTCTGGCTTTGACAGGGAAAATTCCAGGCGTAGCGTATTTTCATAGAAGTTGGTCCTAAAGGAAAGATTTGAGTGTTACAAAAGCCTATGGAAATTTTCACGGCTTGTCATAATTTTTCTGTAATACTAAACAAGGATTTCTGCCTCCTTAGCACATATTTTCTTCTAACCGATCCTGCAAGGTGTTGTTATGCTTTTAACAGTACATTTCCTTTCAGAAAATCACATTGTATAATAGCTGCATGGTAGATACTGAATAATAATACTGCCTAACAACGATATCGTAATGTACAGTGCTTTACCAAGGATTGTGTGTGCGTGTGTGTGTGTGTGTGAGAGAGAGAGAGAGAGAGAGAGAGAGAGAGAGAGAGAGCACACATGATTAAATGGCAGGATGAAATTATGGAAAAGGAAATGTGAGGCAGCTCGTCATGTCCCACGCAGTCCTGCAAGGACAGCACAAATGGCATTATTTAAAGAGAAGGCAATTCTAACTCTGGAACAGCCATTTTTATCTTCAGAAACACTAGGCAAGAGATACTGTCTTTGTGTCATTCAAAGGGTGAAGCCAACAAAAAGAACCTCTGAAAGTCACATGATTTTTGAGCCAAACCTTCGGCTCACGTTCCCCTCAGCCTTGTCACCTTTCATCCACTTTATACAGAGTATCATTAAGGGTTTCTAGACATCAAGTTCTGGATCTTGTTATAATGCTCAGAATGGCTGTCAGCAGACAGGAAAAGAGCTCCAATAGTCGTGCTTGAACTGTGTGAATAAATACACTCATTTGGGTGTTATCAAGCAGTTCCATTTGTCTTATCGTTTCATTCTTCGGTTGACATTGTGACCCCTGGAAAACCAAAGAAGGCGTTTCTTCAGTTCTTTACCCTTGACCTCAGGGAAGCACGGCCTTTATTCTCTGTCCTCTCTTGCCCTTCGGAGATAATTGCCTACATTTGAGTGCCTATATTACATATGTTTCGACCTGTTCTCCAAACGTTAACTGTTTGGGATTAAAATAGTTTCTAAGAAGCATTTTCGGCCTTTCCTTGAACTCCTGCCAATCTGTGGCTCTGCACAGAAAGGAAAATGCTGAGCATCAAAAACAAAGTGAGGATTAGTCAGAAGGAGATAATAAATAGCACATTACTCTACGTGGCAGGGAAAAAAGAGAAAGAAAAGAAAAAACATTTGTTGTATTTTAATGGTTCAACCATGACTACTGTTTGAGTTGTTAGTAAAGGTAACAGGAACACAGGCTTGTGTTAAGAAGAAAAGATTGGAGAAAAGCTTTACCATGAAAATCATATCAGATCACGAATATAGTTTATGCAGCCAGACTGATTGTCAATTTAAGCATTGCCACAATGCATTATTTTCAATGCAAATATTAAATGAAGTAATAAATGATGTAATAAATCATGATGAGGATGATAACAAAGCTAGGAGTCGAACTGATGTCTGCAGGATCCAATTCTTTTAATATTATGCTAACAAAAGGGTGGGGCAAACTCTATTCAGACCTCTTCAGAGTCTCTGTAGGTTGGGATGGAGAGTGTCTTGGCTGCATTTAGGAAGGGAGAACTATGGTGATAAAACAACAACAAACACCACCATCAAGACTAACTTAAACTTAAAAAAAGAAACTCTGTGAAGTTGATGTAAAATTTTTATCCCCATGTACAGATGAGAAATTCAAGGCACAAAGAGAGAGGTTGAGCAACTTGCCAAAGGTTATACAGTTTACAGATGGTGGTGTTACCATTGGGGCAGATCGGAGTTTGGGCGTCACCCCAATAGTCGGGGGAGAGGGAGAGGGATAATGAAGGCGCAGATGTGTAGTTAGCATTTTTCCTCGGTTCTTCCTCAAACGACGCAGTGAAGAATTACAGGTCATTAAGATTTAATAGTTTTATTAAAAATATATTTTAGAAAGATGAAGAATGCCCCAAGGAGGCACATGGAGAAAGACAAAATATGCTCCAAGGAAGCAAATGGTTCCAGTGCTGTAACCAATACAAAGGGGCCAAAATGGCTACAGAAGGACAAAAAGATCACAAAAGGCCACCAAAGAGAGAACCCAGAGGGGGCAAAAAGTGAGGGGAGCCCCAAACGGCAAAGAGGAAGGAGATCCCAGAGGGCAAAAAAAGGACCCAGAAGTGGGTATGCTTGCCTTATATTTGGGCTGTAATGAGTGGTTCCAAAGACATTCCTAGGTTATTGGCAAGTGAGGTCACCTTGATTGACACCTGACTGCTATATAACTTCGCCTAGAGTGCAGGTACTTACCCAGAATTCAGTCTGTTATAATTAGATTCATGAACTTTCAGGCGTAGTCATGAGATTATAATGATGGTATAATGAGGCTGAAGTTAGAAGTAGTACTTTCTGTACATGCATTTGTAGCTGGTTTAGGCCAGCAGCTTTTATGGCCTTTGTGCTCTAGGATTTGGGGTAATTTATAACCCTAAAAGGGAGGTATGTCTGGGAAGTCCTTAAAGAAAGTCTTTAAGGAAAGTGTCTATGATTACAGAGCTGAGCCCCTATTCCTTTGTTCTCCTGTCGTTCATGTCTGACTAGCTGCTTAACAGTGGAACAAAGATTTAAACAGAAGCAGTGTAGCTTATAAGACCACACTCAACACCACACTCTCTTGCCTGTATGAATGAGCCAAGGAAACTGTAACCTTTATACCATGTACCACAACAGAAGTAGGCATTTGGCCAACCACTCATGTTCTCAACAAATACATACTGAGTACCCACTATGTGCCAGGAGTTAAGGCAAGAGACTGAGGGTTTATTGATAAATAAGCATATGAACTCCCTGCTCTTTTGGAATTTACAATCTAGTTGTGATGCAGGACAGGGCAAATTTTCCCAAGTGGCGGGGAGACCAAACCCTGTACCTGAGAGAAGAAGAGAGTCCTCTGGAGGAGAGCGTAGAAAGAATTCAACACATGTGCCAAAGTTGGAGTCAAAAAAAAAGTTTATTAGAAAAGGGATAACATTCCACAGTCAGAGTATGGTCTCCTCTCAGAGGCAGAGTGAGAGAGACAGGAAAGAATACAGAGAGACAAAGACAGTGAGAGGGACCAAGGGAGAAGTGGAAAGGCAGTGAGTAGGGGGCAGAGTGTTCAGGAAATTCACTTTATATGTCATTCTTTGGTTCCCATTTCCTTTGATATGGACATACAGAGAGGAAGGGGAAGAGCATGTAGTGTGAAAAGGTAAGAATATGTAGAGTGAAAGGCCTGCTGGCAGTTCCCAGCCCTTAATCCATAGGTTTCCTCCGCCCCCGACTCCCCGGTTTTAGCCATAGGGAATGACTCTTGGTTCCTGTTTCCACTTCATAGGTGTGGAGGGGTAGTTAGTAATCTAGCAGAAATCTTCCTTTCTTCAGAAGATGTCCTCCTGGCCTGGCTGCAGGGCTGATCAGCATATTGCAGTCTCTGAATGTAGCTTAATTAACATTTTTAATTCTCTTGCCTCCTCCCTACCTTGGTTGGGTTGGTTGGTGGAAAAATCCAGGCTGCCTACAAAGCTTTGGAGAGAAGTACACTAAAGTGGGTCTGGAAGTTTAAAATGCCTCAGAATTGCCGAGAGGGCTTATTAAAACACAGATTGCTGGACCTCATCCTCACAGTTCTGATTCAGTAGGACTGTGTTTAGAACTCAAAATCTGTGTTTCTTACAAGTACCCAGATGAGGCTGTTAACTGCTGGGGTAGGAGTTATGCTTTGAGACCACTGTTCTACAGGGTTATTTGGTTGGGTGAGAAATATTTATGTTGTGCATCTGTTTGGGGATACTCCCGTGCTTAGAAATAAGTCAGTGATTTACAATGATATAATTTGAGGCAGCAGAAAGTATTTGTCACCCTGTCTTAAAATGTCAAATGCTGCCTAGCATGAGTAACACTGAAAGCCATTCATATATGAGATGTTACAGTTTGAGAGACAAATTAGGTAAGTTTCGGTATCAGAGAGTTGAAAGGAAAGTAAAATATGAGGCCAGAGTGTGATGTTTTGAGTACATTTTTGAGTAATGGGAAGGTAACAAGATATTGCTGTTACCGGAGAGTGGGGTTCCTCTCTAGACACATTGTCCAGGCTTTTGATGTCTCAAACAAAGAATTGAGCAAGACACCGAAATCTAGAAGAATACAATAGCTTTATTAGAAGGGAAATTAAAGAGACTGTTACACTTCCAGATGTGGAAGCAGCCCAAGCAAGAGAAGAGTGGCTCAGAAGGCTCAAGGGCTCGAGAGTACAGTAACAAAGCCTTTGGGTTTTCATCCTTATTTGCTGTGGGTAGTTACTTTTCTTAGAAGAGTGGGCTTTCTTGATTGACAACTAAGATTGACAGGACCCAGACAGGACTCATTGTTTACTTTCTGCGCATGCTTCATCCCCAGAATTCAGTTGGTTATAATATTAATGAACTTCCGGGCAGATGCATCATATTATTACGTGGTATAATGAGGCATAGGTGAATTGAAGGTTGTCATGGTCTTCATTCCACAGGTGCAAGTGACTGGCTGAAACTAGAACCTATTTTTCTGCTCACTTATTTCTTTGTATGAGTTACTTTTAGCCCCAAAATGCCTTTTGGCTTGCTTAATTGTGGGTGGACTAGGGCGGACCCTTTCTAGAATAGGATGATCTCAGTGTCTTTGCAGGCGGACCCAAAACTCTTTATCTAACTTTCCTGCCTAACCTTTTTTCTAAGAGCTAATGACCCCCTTTTGTCAATGCTGAGGTGAAGTGAAATCCGACGTCACCCCAGTGGTGTGGGGAAGGAAGAGGAGATGGATGCTTATTTGGGTTTCATGGAGCTCTTTCGTTCTCTGCCTTAGTCAGGACAGGGTCTTGGGTATCCCGCCGAAGTGTCTCCTCTGTCCATAGGCAAAGAAAAAGATACAAACTTGTTACTTCAATCATAAATCTAATTACATTTCTATTATTAATTTGCCTATCAAATGAGTAAAGGGAAGGCTTGGTTGATATATTTCCTAAAAGAAAAAAAGAAAGAAAAAACTCAGGTTAAAGGTCTCCTCCCTTCTGGGATTCTAAGGGCCCAGTTTTGGCCTAAAGTCATTTCTGCCTTATAATGGGCCAAGGAGCCTGCTGAGTTCCAATGATCCTTATCAATAGACAGAGGATCTGAGTCACCAGTTTCAAGGTAATTATCTAAGTTTGAGAAAGAGGGTCTTTCTCCAAAGAAAGGAGGAAAGAAAAGACTTAACTAGGTTTACCAAAAAGATTAATAATTTTGCAATTGATGGCCCTTATCACTGATACTCTAAAGAAATGGCATGCTAATGGGAAGAAGAGAACCACTTCAGGGGAATATTTTATCTATCAATTAAAAAACAGTTTCATTCTTACAGATAGGATATACTACCATTTAATTGACATAATGACTAAAATTGCCTTCAATTCATGGCCTTCTTGTCTATTGGAAAGATCATGGCAAGAGTAAAAGGAAGTATTGGGAAAGGGTCAATTTCTTTGAAAACCATATGTGGATATAAAAAAAGGCACTATCTGTGAACAGAATAATAATAATTGTTTTTTCAAAACAGAGTTGATAGAACAGGAAGACTTCCAATGCAGAAAAGAGCAACACAAGTATTGGCATTTGGCTGACCTTCCTTCCAGATCAAGTAGAATAAATTTCTAACATCAAGGGTGCCATTTTGTTGTGCTCTGCAAATAGCCTTATGCTACAGTCATGAACGAGCGTAACTAGTTGGGTAAATAAATATCAAAACTTAAAGACAAATGCAAGTGATTTGGAAAGTCATTTAGGAGTTATTATCTAAAATACCAGTTACCTGGTTAACCATTCTTTATCTTGGCCCATGTAATTAAAAGCTAACGAGGTTTAGTTAGTAACCAAGTTCCTAAGCTGACAACCCACAGGCCAAATTTGACCAATGGATATGATTTGTTTAAGTTGCACATTTTGCTCCTTGTTGCTGTGTCTTTAAACATTGAACATGAATGTCTTAAATGGAGCTCTTGCTCTCCTGTTTGCAACCTTGCCCACAACACTGTCCAATATCTTTCACCTGGGCTGGATGACACCTTTAAGTTACTGGCCTGAGATTTGAGGTTTTGACCCCTGCTATCTAATTTACAAAATCTCCCTTCAACTCCAGAATTACTTTTCAGTTAGTTCTAACTATCTCATATTTTTTCTTCATTTCACTAGTGAAAGGACAGGTTTTTCCATAAGAATTTTAATTGTTCCTGGGTGAGCGATATAATACTGTATGAAACTTCGAGAGGAAATAAGTTTCTCAGAAAAAGTGCAGAATTACCTGTTGTGTGGTTCATAGCAAGGCCCAGTTTGTTGATCTGTTTTCTGTAGGCTTGGAAATTATGAGCTGATTAAATGAAATGTCTTGATTTTAGCCAAATGGGCATATCACCACCAGACATGAATTAACTCAGAGAATACATTAAGTTTTAGGAGGTTCAGAGAGTAGGCTTTTAAGAAAACAAAAAATGAGAAGGCTGAGAGAATGTGAAATGCCTCAAGGCATGTTCATTTTTATTCTGTAATGAATAGGAAATATACTGTAGTTAAAGCAGAATTACTTATTCAAAAACAGCTGGAGATATGGAAACAGAAATTAATTCTACTTACCTAACTCTTAAAATTGGTAAAATGACAAGGTGGGATTGAAAACTGGCACCTAAAGGGAAATGGAATGGTGACACTAAGAATCTGTGACCAGTCATTTGGAGGCCATTCACACACAACCACAGCAAAGTCCTTGAGTGGTATATCTCACTAATTAGGATAACTGGTATGGACACTCTGGATCACTGTGAAATCTAAAGTGTGGACACTTTTTAAGGAAATGTAGAAATATTGCTTTCAAGGACAAAGATGAACAGCAAATGATTTTCCAAGGACAGCAAGGTTCCACTGGAGCTGCTAAGGGTAAAATCATTTGTAGTTGGCACTTTCATTAGAGGGCAGGAGGTGTTGCTCGGATTGTATCAATCGTTGTATAACAATTTGATGTTAAAAGCCAAAGATATCTCCTGCTATCTTATTTATGCTGTTTATGTGACCATTTTGCTTAAAGATGATAGAAAAATTTATTTAAGTGCAAGTTCTTTCCTGAGTAACAAATTTCATACCATTGGTTGTCCAGTTGGTACTGAAGTTGTCCCAATGATATTAAAAGTTCTTATTGTTACAATTGAGAAAAGGCTAATATTGAAACACGTATGTATGCATGTATTTATGTATGAATATGTAAAACCTATACTTGCCATCTTCTATATTGCTGTAACTTTTTAGATTGAATAGATTGAATTATAGGAGACAATTCTGGCCTTCGACTTTCATTTTGTGGTTTTTCTCCTTAAACGTATTAGAAAGCTATGGGCATCGTGACCGGGCCTTTCCTTATTAATAAATTTGCTGGTGACTTTTGAGCTAATAGAGAATTCATCTGGCCGCTCTGTTTTACCAACATATATATTCCTAAAACTATTTTGGACGGGAGAACTGTATTCATGTCCAAACCTATTTCAACATTAGCTCTTAAACCTAAAAAAAATGGTCTTAATAGAATTTCCAAGTCCAAAGTGCTCATTTAATTTCATACCCAGTGACTTTCAACAGTGAGGGGCCTATGAAAGAAAACACTAATTCAGGATGTCTGCAAATATCTTGGTGTATTTGTTTGGGGTCAATGTAAAAATGGCTTGCTCAGAGATCCTGGAGAAGAAGACTGTCTGAGACTCTCTGAGGAAGAAAGAAAAAAACTTCCACCAAGTATCTGCTCAGCACCAGACCTTAAATGATAAGCTCTATGTTTGTAATATGTGAAATGTCACTATTACAGTGAGCTTTTGCCAACCATGCTATTTAAAATTACCCCCACCTTTAAAAATTTTTCTTTAGCTTATATCACTTTGCATTATAAAATTTATACATTTTATTTATTTATTTTCTTCTTCCGCTAGAATACGAGCTTCACAAGAGTAGAAATTTTGCCTATTTCTTGCTCCTCTATCTCTGGTTCCTAGAACTGCCTCTCTGGCAGGTCGTAGATACTCATCGAATCAGTCTTGAATAAGTGAATGAATGATTGAATATAAATATCTATGGATATAATCTCGTAACCTTATGTGCCAATGGACTCTGCATCAGGAATACCTAGGCTGAAACTCTAGCTCTGCCATTTATGAGCTAGGTAGCCTTAGACAAGGGACAATCTTTTTGAGTCTCAGCTCCTTCATCACTGAAAGGCATATGAGGATAGTTCCTTTCACATAAGGTTGTCGTAATGACAACAAAGGGGCATGCCAAGACACCCTTTGGCATAGTCTTTGGCACACTGTAGGTGTTCCAAAATTGTTGGCCATTCCTAATGCTGTTGTCTTCAATCATAAACCAGAAACTAATGCAGAATAATAATTCAATAAATATACAGAATTCCACACCTAATTTATTTTTCTCCCATATTTTCTAAGAGAGTTCTGATGTAGGGCCAGGAAGAAATTGATTGGTGAAGAAGCTTCCTTATACTTGCTCATGTGTTACAAATCCCTTTCTTGGGGGTTGGAGAGTAGAAAGAGTGACCCCCTGAAGGGCAGTATGCAGCAGCTGGCCTGCCTTCCTCTGAGATGTGCGCTTTGTAAATCGATAGGTCATTTGGATCACAGGCTGTTCACTCTGTTACCTTCCTAAAGTCTTAAATAGCTTTAAAAGCAATTATTTTGCTTCTAGCTTTGGGAAGCAGGACGTGAAGAGAGGCCTGACTGAGGCAAAGCTCATATTTCAAGGAATGTCAGGAACAGAGATGGATGATGTGCAGATAACAATGGAAATAGATGTAAAACATAACTTCAGGTAGACTTATGACCAGGCCCACACGGGACTCTCCCCTGCTTCAGAAACCAGAGGAAATGGAGCCATGATGTGCAAACATGAGAACAGAGTTTCAAAAGGAAAGAAGACTTAACAACACTCCATATCTGAGGTGCCTGGAAATAATGCTAATGTCTTGGCATTGTGTTCCACTAAAGATTTGTGTGCATAGATGCTTCTGAATGATGCCTCTTTTTCTACTTCTTATTCTCTATATTTAATTGCTTGGTCAGAATTAACAGTAAAGGCTACTTTTTAAAAGTACTTATTCTATGTCTTGAGTGCTTGTTTGGTCCTTTCAACAAGCCACTGAAATAGGAAGTATTTATTCATGTGCTCATTTCACAGACAGAGGTTTACAGAGGTTGTCATTTTTCTATGGTCATAAAGCTAATAAATTGCAAAGTAAGAATTGGCATCTATATCTGTCTGACTCCATCTTCTGCACAGTTAAACACACTGTTCTGTACCATAACATCACCAACTAAATTAAGTCCCCTTGTGCTTTTTCTCCATAGCATTGAACTTATTTGTAAATAAATATACTATAAGTATGTGATTATTTGCCTAAGATCCGATTCAGGAATAAACAACACATCTTTTTTTTTTTTATTTTTTTGCTATTACTGTATTTGCAGCATAGAACGTAGATTTGACTTATGACAGCTCAGAAAATATCTGTTGAATATGTGAATAAATACAAAGTGGACATAAATAGAGATTTCAGATTAAGATTTAAATTAATTCAGTTTTTTTTAAATTAATAAAAACACTCTCAAAACTCATTTATGCAGTGACTTCCCCCCTTCTGAGGATAAAATCAATGTGTAAAAGTTTGTAATAATCCTTCTCATAGTTATTCTACAGTAACGGGAAATTCAAACAATTGTGCAATTTATCTATTTATTGTTTGACTTTTCTGCTGAACAGCTGTCAGTATGTATCCATCTTGTACCCTCTTCTTTTTACTTCTAGATTCTCTGATTTTCAAAAATTTGAATTGTAACTTTTTTTTTCAAATATGCTTCAAATTTTAATAAGATCCTATATATATTTATTTGCTACTAAAAATTGAAATAGCACACTCAACTAGTATTTGTGGAACAAACTAATCAAAAATACTGCTGATCAGCATTGCTGATATTTTAATGAAAATTAAAATCCTAGCATCCTTATAACCATATATAAATCTTTTCTGCTCAACATGAATTTTGATATTTTCAAAGAGAGTTACTTTGTGACTATAATATTCAAGACACAATAGAACAATGTCATCCTGACTCAAGGAAGAAACTGTGGTCATGAACCCAGGCTAAAGAGAAAAAGCCTTGCTGTTCTAGTTTGGTTTTTCCAAACAAAGTCGGGAGGTAAGCCACAGCTTCTGACCACGTATTTAAACATTTGGAAAACTGGCTAAAATTACTTACATGTAAACAGCAAGAGATTAATACTGTGCTTGTGAAACTGAATTTAATGAGTTCCATGAGATTTCACCACACAAAAAGCTAAAATGCTTGTTCTCAGAAATAAATAAAGGGGAAGTAATGTAAGAATTTATCATATCTTTCATTTATCCTTCTCTCAGCAAACAACAACAACAACAATACAAACACAGACCAGACAAAACAAACAAAAAGCAAAAGAACAAAAGAATCTGAAAAGATCAGAATGGTGATGAAGTATAAGAATGGAGAAATGAAGCAGGAAGAAAGCCATTCCAGTAAAATGAAAGAGAAATACTGAATGAAATACCATGTGAAAATGAAGGAATGGTAAGAGACTGGGTAGAGAAGAAGAATCAAACTCCCGGCTGGTGAGTCAATGCTGCAATAATTCAATTTTAATTATACATGAGTCTCATCTCTGCTATTTGTTTAATTTTATTCTCCTCTGCAAATGCAGAGACAGATGTTTCCCTTTTGACACAACTATCTTTGTCTAGAAACATTTGAAATGTTCCTTCGAAAGGTTTGCAAAACTTACAAGAAGTCCAAACATACTAAATGACAGATCTTTTGGATTTTAGACAAGGAAAGCACTTCTCAGTGCTTAAGTAAAGGCCTTGAATCTAAAAGCCAAAGGATCAAGGCTGACAGAACAAAACACTTCAGGATTCAGTGTAGGATGAATTGCAGCACATATTTGATATCAGAAGTCAACAACTTGATCATTAGTTTAATTATACTATGAGTGAAAAATTGACTAAAGTTGTCCATTCATGGGCTGACCAACAACCAATCTGACTGTGATTATTGAGAGTTTTAACTAAGGTATTCAGAATCTATAGTCAATTGTTGATGGGCATTGGGACATAAAATCAAGTAGATCAAGTAGTGGTCAGGTTGGCCATGTTTGTCAAGAGACAGAAAGAGAAGGTTGAGGAAGTCAGTCAAGAGAGAGAAAAGACCAAAAGACTCAAAGAGAAAATACCATAAAGGAGACAGACTGAATGTGTGGCCCCAGAAAGATAGAAGTATCTTCCATTCCTTCAATTTTTTACCTCTTGTCTCATGAAGACTAGGTATTTAAATTTGTGACAAATAAGCAATGGCCGATATTATTATTGAGCATGTATCTAAAACACTATGTATACATTGTTTCATTTCATCCTCTTACAACACTATGAAGAACTATTATGCCCATATCACAGATGACAAGATAGGCTTAGAGAGATTAAATAATTTTCCCATATAAGTCTCATGATTAGTAACTGGTAGTGATAGGATTAAAACCCAGTTCGGTCTGATTCTACAGCTGTCATTCTTAAACCCAACTCTACACTGCTGGTTGTATCCTTAAGTTACCTTCTTTTCTTGAACAAACTTGAGTGTTTCTTTCTAGAGAAAGCAGCCTGTTCCTTAATTAAGCAGAAATACAAAATTCAAGACATTAAGCAAGAAAGGAGTCCTTGCTAGATTCTGAGATTATGGCACGGAGGCAATTCTGTGGCTTAAAACTCCATTACCAACTATGGGGACAGTAAAAAGATCAGTGGTTGCCAAGGGTGGTGGACAGAAGGGATAAACAGATGGAACACAAAAATTTTTAGGTTGGAGAAACTATTCTGTATGATACTGCAATGATGGATACATGTCATTATACATTTGTCAAACACATAGAATGTACAACATCAAAGATGAACCCTAATGTAAACTATGGACTTGGGGGGATAATAGTATGTCAATGTTGGCTCATCAATTGTAGCAAATATAGAACTCCAGTGGAGGATGTTGATAATGGGGGAGGTCGTGGATGTGCGGTAACAGGGGGTATATAGGAATTCTTTATACTTCCTATTCCATTTTGCTGTGAACCTAAAACTGCTCTAAAAATAGTTTATTAATTTTAAAAATTACTTTTGGGTATAAGGATTCTATTTTTTAATATTATTTTTCTACTTTACTTTCTTCATTTTTAGGATTTTAAGTTCAGCAAGTTGATTTGTATGAAACGCTTCTTACTAAACTTGGTGTTTTGTTGTTCTCGCAAGTGTTCTGACACTTAAAAAGATATGAAGCCATTTACTGTCATTTTTTTAACTGGGTAGGAGAAAGACAGAAAGAGAGATGTTTTCAATGATAAAACATATGAAGCTGAGGAAGTTCAATATTGATGTTTACTAGCAAGTAAATGTCAGAGGCCATTTACATTTGCCCAGTGCTTTGCACGTATATCTTTAAAGCTGTTCAGATGCATTAGATGAACACAGTGTGACAATGGTCATACTCTGCTCTGTATTTCACTTCTGTACATTGGATTACCTGAATATAAATGAAAGCCAGAGTGTTCATTTAAATTTGGTACTGAGTGTGATTTTTGAACAAGCCATCTAAAGAAATGTTCCTTTCCACACATTAGATTTTCTACCTCTTTTCTTTGGCCACGTAGGATTTCAGTTATAGAGAAGTGAAGAGAAATTTGAAGGAAGGGAAAGAACCAATTTAGACCTGAAGCAGTCCTTGGCTAGCTGTGTGACATTGGGCCATGCACTCACCTTATGAAATTGAAAACCTTATTATTTATATGACAAAGTTAGTAAGGTAATACAGTCATACCCCCTTATTTACAGAGAATACATTCCAAGAACTCCAGTGGATGCCTGAAATTGTGTATAATACCAAACCCTATATATACTATGTTTCATCCTATTCTTACATACCTTTTCACTTAAAAGGAGCACTTTACCACTTCGCTTTGGCATATCTGAATTGTCAACATCACTACTCTTGCGCTTTGGGGCCATCATTAAGGATAATAAGGGTTACTTGAACACAAGCACTGCGGTACTGTTACAGCAGATCTGATAACCAAGACAGCTACCAAGTGACTAATGGTTAGGTAATGTATACGGTGTGAATATGCTAGACAAAGGTAGGATTCATGTACCAGGTAGACTCTGAGTGGAAAGGCTCGAGATTTCATCATACTACTCAGAATGGTGCACAATTTAAAACTTACGAATTGTTTATTTCTGGAATTTTCCACTTAACATTTTCAGACTATGGTAACGGACATCAAGGAAAGCAAAACTGCAGATAAGGAGAAATTACTAAAAGAAGACCATAATTGGGATAGAGATATCATGGATTATCATTAGCATCTTTGAATGTTTGTGGAATTTATTGGATGATGTTAAGAATTATTTCAAGGAAGAGCTACTTTAAACTCCACATTAGTTGAAGGAAAAGATGTAGATATTTACTCTGTGCACAGCACTTGTTTTCTCATGTGATGGTCTTCACGATCTTACAGTCACACTTTAAGTTTGGGTCTTTAGATTCACAAAATAACTGAAGACTCAGGACATCAAGATCTGAGGGTGATTGTAATAAAAGAAGTTACTCACTCTCTCCCTGCCTCAGAATCTTCAGCCTTAGGCCCCTGTGCAGATATGGAACACGTTCACTCAGCAAAGGGAGGATGAGAGAGAAGCCACTTGCTGTTGCATTGCTTCTGGGTCCTGGCCGACATAAGCAGATGCTGACTGGGAGGAAAGAGGAAGTGCTTTCCCCCTTTAACTGGGTATAAATTCTAGGTTCCTTGTCCCAATCTTACATTCTTTTGTTTGTAACTTCAGAGGCAAGGTTTTCATATTTAGAGACATATATAGATTAAAAGAAAGAAAAACTCTTTTCGCAAAAAAATAATTTTTAAACAAATGAGACTTTCAACAGAGAATATGTAGGTATTCAATGTTCTACTCCTTCCTGGCAGGTGAACAGCCTATTTCTAAGAAAGGATGCCCTGTTCGAGAACATTTGTTGTAATTTGTGATCATCGGCTTCTCATAAAAGAAAACAAAATCGCAAAGCCAAGTCAGGGTGTCTCAAAATCAAAGTAGAGACTTTTCTAGAATCAGAGGATTATGGGTACATGGAGCTGAGGAATAAATGCCAGAAGTCACACCCAAATAGATGACTGAGATCATCTCCAAAATAGAACCACTCTGTGGGGAGTGGCCATCAAGGTATAGTGACAGAGTTGGCAGAGAAACCCAAAGATGAATGAAGGGTATCACAGTGATCAGAGGGGTATCTACAACATCTACAAGAACCCGTGCAGTTCTGCAGACACTTTGGCATTAAAAGGTGCCAACGCAGAGGAGTGGAGAAAGCTAAAGACATCATATGGCACCTGGTGTCTGGGGAAGAGATAATAAATAGAGGCATGAGGTCCAATGAGAGATAGGCATAAAGAGTAACTAAGACTAGGGAGACCATAGAACTTGTCATCCAAACAAGGCCAGGGCATTTTAGGAGTAAAAGCATGCACTCTTAATAATTATACAGTCATAACTGTATAACTGGATTGTCTTGGACACCTTGGGACCTATGGGCACTCTATCAAAAGCAAACAATTGGCTCTCATCAAGCCATTGAGACTAAGAGTTAGGACTTTGGAGTCAACTGTCCTAATTCAGACACAAACACTAACTACTTACCAACTGTGGGCAGGTTGTTTCACTTCTCTGCTTTTTCACTTGTAATAATAGTAGCTGCATAATGGAATTGTGCATGGGATTAGAGGAGTTAGTTTAAAAGGCTGAGCACAGTGCCTGGCATGTAGAAGTCACTCAGTAACAACAACATTATTATCATCATAAGTTTAGTAAGCACTTTCCTGAAGATATATATATGGTGCCTGAAATCTCAACTGAAAATTGCTTAATTCAAATTGTTGGGGGAAGGGGAGTGGAGAA
>NW_006440638.1:14805829-14808758 GCF_000325575.1 Pteropus alecto | reverse complement strand
ATGACAAATAAAAATCTCATTAACTGCAATCTCATTTTAAAAAAATGTTTTTAATTGTGTGACTACTTAAGCGTGCAGTAAATTTATTGATGTAAAATTTACAATCATGTTTGTAAGTATAAATGTATAATAATCCAGATTACAAAGGGAAAAATTAAACTCTAGGAGAAAAAAAAGTTTATGCCTTGTAGAATCAGCATTTCAATATTCATACTTCAGTGTTCAATCATTTTATTAAAGCAGGTACCTTTAAATGATGAGGCAACCCTTTAGCTGGTCTCAGAGTACCAACTATCTATGAAATACAGGACATTTTCCTCTTTCATTTTGGCATTTCAGGAACTCAGTCTGATTTCCCACCATTTTTATTTATTTGTCTCTTCAATTTATTGACTCTGATAACACTAGTCGAAATTCAGCCCTAATGATGGGTAGCATTTATGAAGCAATTATTGTGTGCCAAATGGAATGCTAGATAATTTATACAAATTATTTCAGTGAATCTATGATGTTGGAACTATAGCATCTCCATTTTACAGATTGCCCAAGAGTGGTATAGTAAGTCACTCTGGGTCACTGAGCTAGAAATCAATCATAATTTAGTCTGAAACCAAACTCAGTCTCCTAAATCCTACCACCGTAACTGGACTATACAATCAGCTGCAGCCTTTGTGTCAACTTACTCATTATGAGCAAGCCTAGATAGACCTATACATTCAGGTTTTAACTATTTTTCTCCTTGACCAGTATTTCTGGAATTACAAACATATATCTCTCTCCAACTTTGTAATGCCCTTAAGTGATATACCCGTCCCCCACCAGATCTTACTGTAAAAGGTTTTCTTAAAATCTGCTGTTCCTTCTACCAATAATTCCCCTGCTTATAGAATGTTGCCTCCCTGGCCACAGAAAAAAGGTCTCTGTTTGATTTTTTTTAATCATTCTCCTTACAATCTCAGCTTAAGGGGATACAGGTAAAAACAAGAAAAGGAGTCTGCTGAAAAGACAAAGTTCTTGGCTCCAAATTAAAAACAATTCTGAACTCCATATCTGAAAAATATGCAAATGATTTCTGGGAGGCACTTGGAAAAGAGCTTGTTTCTTACAGCAACATATCAACTGTTGGCCTCTTAACATTGGAGGTTTACAGATCCATGCTGTTCTGGTTACAAAAGGCATGTTTTTGAGGGTATATCTGTAGCAATTTATGACTACTTCAAAATCAGTACTTGAAAATTTCACCTATGTTTATGTGTTTTGGGAGGCATATAAAATAATCCAAAATGAGATGATATGTGTAAGTCAGTGAAAAGTTAAAAGCCACTTATAAATGTAAATATTGTTATTATTGGAAGAATGTTAATTATGTATTACATGTCAATCTCTTATACATACTCTCCTGGAGAAATGGCTTATGCTTTTAAAACTATTCCAGTAAATCTAACTTTAAGTGAAACACAGACAGACATTATTTTTGTATTTCTTGTTTCCATTCTCTGAATGTTGACATATTTCAAATCAGTGAGTGAATCCATAAGGTGTTCAAATGAAACTGTGTGGTCTCTCTCGAGAGCACAGCCCCCAGTTATCTGTAACACAGCTCACTAGGACAAGAAATGTAGACATTAACTCTTTATTATTATATGTACAACCTTTTCAGCTCAGACCCCACTAATTTGAACATTTCAATTATTCAGTGGAATCTGTACTGAAGTTTTTCTTTTTGCTCTCTCTGATGAAACTAGCTGTTAAGCAAATGAAAGTATAAATAAAATAAGAGTTAAGAGCAGAAAGTTAAAAATACTTTTTTAAGTTTTGAATACATCCCCATGTAAAAGTTCAAGAAATATAATGATTAAATCTAGTTAATCATATAGTACCTAAACTTTTATACTCCTTTAAAAGAATTTTTATTGGTTGCCCATAGGTTTATACTGCACATGTTCAATTAATCACTTTGCCTTCAAATAAAATTATAGTCATATGGTATACAAGATGGCATTTAAATTGCTTTCCTTTTCTAATAGATGGAAGTGAAAATATAATTTGAGTTATAATGCTGTACGCTTCAGTTTATTTTCATTAATTCAAATTGACCACTTACTTTCCCTCCCTTTACTCTTAGTTTACTCTTAGATTCTGAGGTACTAGAAATGTTCTGTGTCTTGATTTCGGTGATGGTTACATGGGTGAATACATATGTAAAAATTCATTATGCACTTTATTATATGTATGCTATACCTCAATTTTAAAAATGTGATGTACAGTCTAAGTCTTCATCATTGTTCTCCACAAGGCAGTGCCACATTATAGAAAATATGGATGGCGCATATTTGGAAGGCTGTCTGAGTTTCCTGTGTCAACACTCAGAGCTCAAGAGACTGAGCCTCTATTGAACAGTTATCATCACTGTAATCCTAGAATGCCTTTTAATCCTAGCCAGCCAGTTTATGGATGCTGTCTATTGCTCAAAAATTCCAAAGTCACATCAAGGAAGCGGTATCATAACCAACGAAACAAAAACTTACAGCCCACATGCAGCTGGGGGATGGTGACAGATATTTTGTATTCCACTTAGGTATGAATAATGCCATCTAATTAATGATGGGAAATGTCACCAAATTGGGAATCATTCACATTTACTTATTCATTGAGTATTTACTGCATGTTCATTATGTGCCAAACTTTGTGCAAGAATGCACAGTCATTACTCCTGAGAGCTCACTATATTTGGAAATGTACAAGAAATTACAACTCAGCAACATGGTAAGTGTATGACAGAGAGAATTGCACAGTGCCATCACAGGGCAGAAATGCTGCTCTCTTCAACCTGGAGAACAGCAAAGCGCCATGGATACGAAAGTCTTCTTGGAGGATATGAAACACGATAATTGGAAATACTCTACCAATCTAGTGCCAAAATTCTTAA
>NW_006440638.1:14802482-14805815 GCF_000325575.1 Pteropus alecto | reverse complement strand
CTCTTTCTAAACATATCTCTCTCTTGTTGGACTTACCTTAGTTACACCATTATTCTTTTAGTTACTAAAGTAATAAACCTAGGAGTCCTGCAAAGGGGCATAAAAAATTATTTAAGATTGGTAGAAATAGTCTATATTTTCATATGATGGTGGTGGTTTCACAGGTATATATACCTGTTTACACTTGTCTAGTTGAATAAAGAATAAAGTTTAATCAATAAGTAAATTTGATTAAAAATTTGTTACCCTCAATTAACTCTTTTATCTCATCCCATACTTATCCATAAGTACAAACCATTTGATACCTGAAAAACCCCAATCCATTCACTCTTCTTTATCACTACCACTGTTGTCCAAACTACCACCACACGTGGCCTGGATGACTATGGTAGCCTAATGACTGGTTTTCTGCCTCTAACCTTGTTCTCTATAATCCATTCTCTATGGCTGTTTATAATGTAAATCTAATCATCTTATTTCTGCTTTAAACTCTCAAAGAGTTTTCAACCACACTTAGAATAAAACCCAAAATCTTTACTGGGGCCTTTAAGATGCTACATCAACAATTCTCAAATGTTTTGGGAATTGTTGGTGGTCTCAAGACCCCCTTACACTCCTAAAAATTGGTGAGAAACAGAGAGTTGGGTTATATCTATTGGTAATTACCATGTTGTAAATTAAAACTGAGATAACTTTTTGCTTCTTTTAATGTAGTTTTTAGTGGTTGCCCTAGAATTTATAATATATATCTTTAGTCTACCTTCAAATAATATTATATGCTTCACGTGGTATACAGCAAATTTAAAATAATAATCTTCTAGTTCTCCTCCCTTATATATTTTAATCGCATACATGCTATAAATACAAAATATTTTATTACCTGATTTAGATAGTAAGTTCTTTTAGAGCAATTGAAAGTAAAAATATAAAAATAAAATTATATTTACCTTTATTAATGCCATTTTTAGTGCTCTTTATTTCTTCATATAGATTTAAGTTTTTATTGTATTATATTCTTCTGCTTGAAAAACTTCCTTTAACATTTTTAGTAGAACAAATCTGCTGGTAATAAATCTGTTTTTATTTGACAGAAAACATCTCTACTTCTCTTTCATTTTGAAAGATATTTTTGCTGGGTATAGTATTCTGGGTTGACTTTTTTTTTTTCCCCCAGTGCTTTAAAAATGTTACTCTATTGTCTTCTGGCTTACAGAGCCCTGATGAAGAGTCTCTTGTAATTTTTATCTTTGTTCTTGTTTATTATGTAATATTTCTTTCTTTCTTTTTTTTTTTTTTGGTACCTCTTAAAGATTTTATCTTCAATTTTTAGAAGTTTGCATATCATGTGTCTAGGTTTTTGTTATTGTTTTATTTATTTTTGTTTTTTAATCAAGTTTTTTGTTTGTTTTCTAAGCTTCATAGATCTGTAGTTTGGCATCCTTCATTAATTTTAGAAAATTCTCAGCCATATATTTCAAATATTGCTCCTTTCTTGTTCTTTATCTCTTCTCTTTGTAGGCTTCCAATCATATGTATGTTAAATTGTTTGATATTATTCCACAACTCTCAGATGCTTGTTTCTTTTTTCCATTTGTTTCAGAGTGGGTAATTTCTATTGGCCTATTTTCAATTTCACTGATTCTTTCTATAAATGTATTGAGCCTACTAATAAGCTTGTTAATGGCATTATTATCTCTGTTTTTAATTAATAGCATTTTCATTAATTATTGTCTATAATCACCATCTTTCTGCTGAAAGCCATCACCTATATATTGTATGCCGTCCATTGTCTCTCTAAAACCTTAAGCATATTATTCATGTTTATTTTAAATTCCTTGTCTGATAGTTCAACTGAAGGACTTTGTTGGGGCTTTATGTCTTGACCATAGAGGTTGTTGTTCCCTTCTTCCAGGCCTGCAACCACCAGCCAGATTTACTTTGGACTCTCATTCTGCCTCCAGTCTTTCTCAAGAGTACCCAGTGAGGATCATGAAAAAGAACTTGTGAGTGGGTGTCAAATCCCCTTGAGTCTGGGGCTCCCAAGGGTTCTATACTTTCATATTAGCCATGTTCAACCTTTAGCTCATTCATTAAAATTTTAGCTGAAATTTTTCTTATTATCTTGTATGGATCATGCACCATCTTTCCTTGGAGGTATGTGTCTTACCTCAGAATTCTGATTAGTTGTTTGCCCTGAGACGTCAGAAATTTGAGGAATTCAAGAAAGGTTGTACGTATCTTCTGGAAAACTCTAACATAAGTTCACGAGAAAATAAAAGTTAAAAGGGCAAATAACATTTAATATTACTATAAAAATAATTTTAATGTTCTAGACTCTGAAAAGTTTTACAATTTCCAGTTGAGTCTTTGAGACCTGTCGTCCTACGTGATCCAATCTTCATCCACCTTTCTTACGTTATCACTAAACACTATCCCATTTTACTCACTACACTCAGAGATGTTGGTCTTTGAGTTTAGCCTGCACGCCAAGCTCTCTGATGACCTATATTTTTGGCCCTCACTATTTCCCCCACATAGAATGCTGTTCCCTGGGTCTTTGAATGATTGACTCTTTATTTTCCAAATTCAGCTTGAAAGTTGTTCTTTTAAGAGGTCTTCCATACCCACGCTAAGATGTTTTCTATCACATTATGCTATTTATTTTCTTCTTTAAAAAATATTTTTTATTTTCAATATATTTGTTTATTTTCTTATTTTCTAACTTTCTTCAATTTCTTGGCTTATCTGCTATAGTATCTAGGGTACCTAAAACAGCATCTGTTTTATAGTCTCTCTTCAAAATGTATATGAATAATGTCTTAGACTATCTTAATGACCAAATTGTATCAATCATTATCATGCTAATTGTTCCATTTAAAATCATTGAAAACAACCGTAAAAACAAAAAGATTTCCCTGGCGTTGTTTCACTCACCAAGTATAGTTAGTATATAGGTGAAAATGCTCTTTGAGCTAAATTGGATTTTAATCTAGGCCCAGTTGAACTCACTTTAGAGACAGGCTTAGCCGCCAGAGACATGGAAGCATGGCTGAGAATCTAAAATATGATTTCAACACATGATAAAGCAAGGCTGTTTCAACTGCATGGGAGGTGCAATCCCCTGAACAGCCAACACTGGCTTTTCATATCACATTACCTGGCAAACCATTGTTTTCTTTTCAATAATCTTGGTTTACCATCCTTAGGCAATGTGAAAAACTGAAAGGGAAACTGCGAGCTAGAGGTTAGTGGAAATCCCCGGGTTTCAATTCTGTTCTGCTTGGATCTCCAAAACGATATTTTCATGAATAAAGATGTCTGGAGTTAATGTGG
>NW_006440638.1:14802082-14802462 GCF_000325575.1 Pteropus alecto | reverse complement strand
AAAAAAAAACCTAATTGATTAGGTACCTGATTAATTTCATGGTACTTTTTCTCCTTATGGAAGACTGTGGAAAATTAAAAGAAAAAAAAGCATGGTTCTTTTGTAATTTGGATTTTTTGGCAAGAGATTAAATGCTGGTAATTTTGGCTTTGTTTTTCACAAATTAAATAGATGTTTTAAAAATAAATTCTTACTCAAGTCTCCTAATATAATTGATCACCTTTTTCCAGTTGTCTGATTTTAAATGTATATTGCCATGTGGTTGACTCTTTTCTCTAAGGCTTTGATAGGGCACATACAGAGATAATAGCAACAACAACAAAGGTAGTGATCCATGCTAGTTTTTAATGATCTGAAAAGTTTCTAACTCAGACCTAGAG
>NW_006440638.1:14761089-14802031 GCF_000325575.1 Pteropus alecto | reverse complement strand
TAATTCAATAGACATTATTGAGCCCCTGCCATATGACAGGTGCTAGGCTAGTGAACAATGGAACACATAGCTATGCTTTCTTCTTTAATAGATTTCAGAGTCTAGGGGAAAAAAAATGAGGATATAATTATATATGCAAATGATTAATGTAAAATGGAATGTGCTATGAGGAAAATGAACAATTGGTATATAAGACAGAGATTCAGAGGAGAAACTAAAAATGAAGATGAAAATTTGGAGGGAATCAACATAGAGGTGTTTTCTTAATGCTATGATGAGAAGATCTCTGACCTAGGGTGGGAGAATGAATACGAGATAGAAGAAACCAAAGAACACTATAATTTAGAGTATGGCTCAGAGGTGGAGAGCCAGTAAATAAAGTTAATTAAAAGACATAAGAGAAAAATCACAAAAGAGCCATCCCACAGAAGGCTAGTCAACAATTTCAAGGAGTGGCTATTAGTGTCAAATACTGTGGAGAGGTCCAATGAAATGAGTCCCTAGAATGGATGTTGTTTGAATTAGACAACATGGAAGTCATGGAGACCTAAATAAGATGATTTATTGGTGCAATAGAAGCAGAAACCAGATCATAGCAAGTTGGAAAATGATGGAGATTATCTGGACCAAGTTGATGGACTGAACATACATCTAATTCACTTCTCCCAAAACTTCAGTAAGACTACAATAAAAGTATTATTTTTAAAGACACAAACCAACAAAGATGGGAAAAAAGGAGAAAAGACAAAAACAACAAAATTTTGGAATCTTGAAAGTGGATGGATAAATGGTAAATGGCTTAGCAGACTCAGGAAAGCTAAATTATAAGCTAGTCACAAGGAAATCTGAGCACAAGTCAATTTATACTACAGAGTCCTCAACAAACACAGGAATTAGCAACAACTGGTAACTCAAGAACTGGGAGTTTAGGAAGTTTACTAAAATGAAAAGGACCAGGTAAAAGTTTTTTGAAAAACAGATTCCTAGACTCCCTTCTCCATTTCACTTCATTGGGTGAATGGTTCCTTCCCTATGCCTTCCTTACCCCACAGAACTCTAGAGGTTTTTTTCTCTATAGAAAATAGGTCTCTGGATGTAGTTAAGAAAGTAAATGTTGTGTTGAAAACAAGGCAGATTGAATGACCATATTAAATGCTGAATACAGAGAGCCCCCATATTTCTTTTCCCATTTGGATCCGAGATCACTGAGATTCAGACCCTAATCCTTGATTCAGGAGAGGGGAAGACTCTTCCCTGGGGAGCATGCTCAGATCAAAAGAAAAGGATCTAAAGATAATTACATTGAAGGTTCATCCTAAAATGAGCCACCTGGAAGCTCTGAAGTAGAGCTCAAACTTGACAAGCCTTACCAACTCACTCAGGTCATTACATCAGTTCAGTTCCCACCACTCTTAATGATGAGCATATATGCTCCAGAATTGCCATGTGGGAGAACATCTCTAACATGAAAGACAGAGATCATTAAAATACATAGGAAAAAAGTAACTTGTAGAAAACAGATACTATGCAGAAGTAAACTTTAAAAAATTATCATTTTAATATCTTTCAAGTGGTAAAAGATATTCCTTCCATAACCAAAATAAGATGCTCTTGAAAGTTAAATATATGATTACAGAAATGAAAAATGATATAGAAGAATAACAAGATAAAATTAAGGAACTCACTCAGAAAGAATAGAAAAAAAATTTTAATAAATAAATAAATAATAAATAAGGAAAGCAAAAGAGGGAAAAAATCATAAAATTAGGGGGAAAGTTCAGAAAGTCCATCTTCCAAGAACTAGGAGTGCCATAAACAACGGAAAGAACACAGTAGACATCATCAACAAAATAACTCAAGGTTTCCTGAAGGATATTAGTAACTAGACTGAAAGGGCTGACTGAGCACCCAAAATAAAAGATGAAGATAAGTACCTCACTGCAGATGAAGATAAGAGTTAATCTACAAAATTTCAGAAAGAAAAGGAAAAAATAATAGATTAGAAACAAAGGATCAGAAATCAGAATAGCTTTGAATTTCCCAACCCAGCACAGGAAGCAAGGAAAGTGATTTTCAACCTGGCCCTGCACTCAGTTAATCAATATGTCAAGTTGAGGGTAGGAGGGTCACTGTTAAATACGTATGTCCTCTAAAAAAGTACCTCCTATGTAACATTTCTTTAAAAACCGCTGAAGAATTAGTTTCATCAAAATGAGAACATAAACTAAGAAAGAAAAAGAAATGGGTAGAGGAGACCCGATCACTGACATGGCAGTGATTGGAGATCCTGGAGTGACAGCCATGTACCAGACATAGAAGGCTATGAGTTCAGACTGGATCAGCATGGCTGTAGAAACAGAAATCTTGAAGCTGCCATCACCATGATACCTGCTACAGTTTATCCTGACTGAAGGATAGAATGCTCCAGATTCTTAGCTGTACTTGGCCAGCATTAAGAAACATGCAAATGAGTTTCTGCTCTACTTTCTGTCCTTGCTGCCTGGATCAGTCAAGGACATTTCACCATACAGAACAATTCTTCTTTGACATACTCCTCAAAGAGAAGTCATGGTTCACATAAAAGTAGAATATACAGAGTAGCCCAAATCTTTTGACCATATATTTGCTGATGTCAGAACCTGTTTCAAGTGCCCCAACTTTGGGGTGCTCTATGTTTTCCTGGACCTCTACTGCTCTTGCTTACTTCTTGAGAAGAAACTCTTAAAATGTTCAAGAAAGTTGAAGCCAGACTACAACTAAGAAATGTTGGTGAGCTTCTCTTCCAGAGTCCTTCCTCTAATAATGAAAATATTGTCCTTTTCTTTCATAGCCAAGCTTGTGTTTCCTTCTTAAGATTTTCAAAACCAAACAACAGGTTAATACCTATAAAGATGGGGAAGAGGACAATTAATACCTATAATGATGGGGAAGAAGACGATAAATGTCATATTATGCTTACTTTGGGAGTAGGAAATGAGAGTCTTAATTAAGGAAGGACATAAAAGAAGATTCTAAGATATAGATAGTTTCTATGTCTTAAGTTAAGCAAATGAGTTTATGGGCATTCATGTTATTTTATTCTTAAAACTGCATAAGTTAATTTCTCTTCTCTCTCTGTACTTCTCTGTCTCTCTCTGTCTCTGTCTCTCTCTATCTCTGTCTGTCTGTCTCTGTCTGTCTCTCTCTCTCTCTCTCTCTCTCTTTCATGCTTACAATGTACCAAACATTGCTCTATATGCTTAATATGAATTAACTCCTATCATCTTTGCAATAGCCCTAAGTAGCAGGTATCATCGACATCCTCATTTTACAAAAGGAGAAACTAAGTCAGAGAGTAGTTAGGTAAGTTGTCCAAAGTCACACAGCTGTCATTCAAACCAAGCCAATTGGTTTTAGAACCCAAACTCTTAACCACTATTATGAGACTTTGAACCTGCAGAACTGTAAGATATAAATTTTGCTGTTTTAAGTCACTAAATTTGCCTTTGTTTGTTATATCACCAATAGAAAATGAATGCAACTATACTATATCATACCCATTCAAATCACAAGCGCAATTCTCTGCATATGATAAACTTTAAAATGTAAAGGTTGAATAAATACATATTTGTTGAATTTATTATAACTACCAAAAAAGACTTTAAGGATACAGAAAATACAAAAATATAGTTATCATTAGGAAAAATTCACATAAATGTGACTTTCAAAGAAGTGGCAAGGGCACCAGTTGTAGAAACCAGAGACTTTGATTCTGGACCTCATTTTGTCTAGAAATGTCTTCATGACTTAAACACACTTCTGTTTTCTCTGCGCTTCAGTTTCTATGTTGAATGAGTGAGTTGGACCAGGTCATCTTGGAATTCTTTTTAATATTAGAAGGTATTTCTAAATACCCTTTTAATTTTTTCATTTATTTGGATCAAATAATAATGTGCCCAATATTTCCTCTCATAAAGCCAAAATATATGATCACAACAGTGCTAATAATAAGATTCATGATGAAATTCACAAGGAAGTACCCAAAGCTGACCTTAAGAACCACTATCTAACATAAAACGGAGGCTTCTTCCTTTTACTGTAACTGATTCTGCTTAGTGGCTTGCCATTCATCACAGAAACTGATCATACAAACCACAAGAGTGTTAATCATATTTCTTGAGTCTATGCATTTGTATAACCTCATTGTCTCTACAGAATGCACAGAATAAAGTTTCTGACAATATCTCTCTGCTCAAAAATAAACACTTGTATAATACTAATGATACTGGTCTTCTGATGGCCAGCTCAGTGGTTTAGTTTCCAATAGATTATGCTTTTATATATTTGTTATTCTAACAGCTCTGTTACTGTAAAAAATAATGTTCTGGGGAGAAGGAAGGGGATAAAGAAGGGATAAAAGAGAGGAAGTAAAGACTACAGTTGAGGGAGCTGGAAGATACTTGAAAGCTATTTGGCCTTGTGTCCACAACTGACAAAACCACTTAAATTTTTGTGGATTGTGCAGCTCTAGCTAGAATTCAGTTGACGTAATAAAAAAAATATATATGAAAATCAGATGCAGAGAACTGAGCAAAACAATCATTATGTGAAAGATTAGAGGCCTCAGGACCAACTTCTGCTGCGAATGCTTGGGCAGACAATATACTTTGTGCACAGCATACATCCCTCAGAGCCAAGCAAAGTAGCCAATAATGAGTGGGACATTCAGACAAAGGAAACCCTTGTGAGTCACGTGAAATTATTTTCTCAGTGAACAATGGAATTACATATAATTTCTTTGAATATTTTCTATGATGAAGGGGTAAGGATATGAGAGGGGGCATAGAGAAGGAGAAAACTTTATTAGAAACACAAATATTATTGGATGAGTAGGCAGAAAAGAGACATAGTGTAACAGGGATTTTTGGAAATGATACTTTCCAAAGAAGTGGGAGAAAATAAAATGATAAAAAAGTTTGTTGGAAAAGAGAGAAAAGAGAAAATGAAAAGAGAGGAAAGGAAGTAGAAAAAGAAGAGAAAGCAGAGGCCTGCTTTCTGTCCTTCCAATGGCGCACATTAGCATATTAAGGACCTGTTTTTATAGGTCTGATCCATCATTGTCCCCACTTTCTCTTCTTTTTCACTTTTTTCCATGTAGAATGGGGGAAAAAAAAAGAACTGACAGAGATGTTTCCAGGCTTCCCTTTACTTCTATGATAACAGGAATGCATAACTTGATTTTCTGTCACACCAAGACAGCAAAAAAATGAGGTTTTTACAACAGTTACTGTTATAAGACAGTATACAATGAAAAAAAAAAAAAAGGAAGAAAGCTCATGGAGAACTCATTCTGCTACTATATGCATCAGCCCAGCGATAACACATGGTCTTTGCCTCACCAAAGAGCACCCCGAAAGAAAATCAGGGTGCTCTTTGGTGAGGCAAATAATGGTAGGCAAACAAAACACAATTAATATCCATGACAGGATTCTTTGAGCAGTTCTTATCTTGCACTGAACTCTAACAACTTAAAGGAGAGCTGATAAGCAGAGATACTTTAAAGATAAATTTAAAGCTTTGTAATGGATGAACAAGTTTTTCCTTAACCTAACTTCATAATAAAAACTATAAATAAAAAAAATCTCAATGTAGTTTTCCTATAATGTTTATTCCTACAATTAAATTCCTAGATTAATTGAACCCTGACTTCTTAAAATTTTCATCAAAAATATAAAAACATTATTTCATCATCCCTTGAAAATTAAAATTGGCTATACTCACAGTCATTTTTGTAGCTTTTATATTTCTGTTTCCCTTGTGTTTTATGCTGACCTCCTTTTTAAAAAAACAGGTATCTTAAGTTTTATTATGCAGAGAAAAAATGATGCTTTTCTATGCCATTTCCTAAAACATGAATTTTTCTTGCTTCTGACTCATTATTCATTGGATTTTTAATTTTTTAATCTTAAAAAATTTCTTTCAACATTTTTTCTTCATGTGAATGCTATTCAAAACTTCCAGAACCTATCATGTTATATAATTTTACACGTTTAATTATACACCATTATTTTAAAATACATTTATAAATGACTAAATGGCAAATATTTATGTATATACTTGCAGACAGGTATATGTTCAATATTTACCTTATATGTAAATTTTTTCAGACTCTGTTAAGTGGATGCTTATTAAAATGTCAAATCTGGTTCTATAATTATGGTTTCATAACTTTGAGATAATAATGTATTGACAAGGATTGCCATCTAAAAATAAGCTGCAAATCAATGTACAGAATTTGATCTCATTGAATTACAAAAACACTATTTGTAGATATATATTAGTCAAGTTATGATTGGTTTTGCTTCAGTAACTAATTAACCTTGAAATTAAAGTATGTTTTGCTCGTGGTGTTTATCACAGATGTGCAATGAGAGAGGGGCTCTAATCCATACAGTCACTCAGGGATCCAGGTTGACAGAGGTTCCACCATTTTGTATTTGTACTATTTAGAACATGGGGCCTCCTTAGTCTTGGCATCAAAGGAAGAAAGCTCATGGAGAACTCATTCTGCTACTATACGCATCAGCCCAGCGATAACACATGGTCACCTTTGTTTATAGCATACAAGCCTAAGCTAGTCTCATGGCCCACTTGAGCTACAAAGAAACTGGAAATGGGAAGAACACATGGGTCTACAGGTAGCAATAAATGTTTTTGACACACTCTATGTGTACATGAAATGCAAATAAACATCTCCAGAAGGAAAAACAATATTTAATGGGAAGGGGAGGAGAAAGGGAAGGGGAATTAGGTTAGGGGGAGAATGACGATAAAGTCCACATTGTATATTATATGCTTCCAAATATTTTTTATTTTAAAAATGAAAAGCAAGTTTCACATTTCCTAGTAAGTAAAAACTGTTAATTATTAGTTATTCTGAGATAAACTAGTTAAAATGAAATTGGTAAAAAAAAAAAAAAAGGTGTTTAAAAAGCAATATACAAACAGTTTCCATCAATGGCTTGGTGTCAAGAATGGGCATCGTTTTCAGGGATCAGTCAGGGCTGTGATTTAGTGGCTGTTGTTTGATCAATGGCTGAAATGATAGAGTGGAGAGCTTGCTGATTAAGTTCTCAGATAAAGCTACGTTAACTAAAACTTTGGGAGCAGTGATTAAGATCCAATCAGCCTGTCAGAAGTGAGCTATGGCCAAGTGTGGGTATGAATATACTTGGGAGTGAAGAGTGAATCTCTGAAGACTGGAAGGATCAGACAAAAGTACTTCAGTGCCTCTGGATTCTGTGTTAATCACATGCCAGATAAACGTTGGAATAAACGGAGTTGTTCTATGAAATGTGGCACTGCTCAGGCATTTCAAGTGTTAAGAGAAGGCAAGAATGGAAAGACAGAACATTCAAACTTTGCTGTATTCACGATCAGGAAAAGAAATATATTTACTGAATATGATCCACTGTGTAAAACCATGTGCTACAGTGGTGAATAAAGCAGACGTCATTAATATAATCTAGCTACTTTTTTTTTGCAGGTCTTCTCTCTTGGTACCTAGTGGGACTGTACTTTCAAAGCCTTGCTGTTTGAAGTGTGATCCATGAACCATCAGCAAAGACTCTCCCGGGAGCTGATTAGAAATGCAGAATCTAAGGCCCAATCCCAGACCCACTGAATCAGAATCTGCTTTTTAAACAAGCTTCCCTGGCTGGTTCATGCAAACATTCAAATATGGGAAGCACAGGTCTGGGTTCTATCTGCACAATCCCACCACCACCCCCACACAACCTATTAAGGATCATGGCTCCTTACTTGCTTGCAGTCTCCTTGCCTTTGATTTTGTATAAAATGGATAACAAGGGAACTGAAAGAGACATGAGAGGCTAAGCACATATACATAATGCAGAGATGAGCAGCGGAGAGAAATGCAAAGAGAAAGATTCAGGCAGGGTGAGCCAGTAAGTGAAGTTTAGGGAAATAATGAGACCAGAAGGAGAGAGAGCTAGAGGACAATTGTAAATAAATATGGAGAGAGACAAGGAAAGAAAATTTGAAGAAGTATTGCTGTGTAAAGTTAAATGAGTCTCCATTAGCCAGTCTTTGAGAGACTTCATAAAAGATTTAAATTCTCTTTTCACTGTCATTAGGTGTCATAGCTGGTGATTCTTCTTTGTCAAATCAGATGAAAGCGGGCTTTAGATGAGTTACATATTTGTGAACTTTCCTGGTCCTTTTAGGCAGAAAGGTGGGGACAGCAATAAAAATTCAAAACAACTCCTACAATCTAGGAATGTGCGGTTAACATTCCATACCATTTCTAAAAAGGAAGGATTTTTTTTTTCATTTTTTCACAATGTTTTCTAAAGCTAGTGTAAATGAAAATAATCTCCAACTTGAGGAACTAAAATATTAGTAAGACTATTTCAGCCTTGGTGTTTAGCTAAGTGAATTGCTTGAGTATCAATAGCCATTATTCTTTCTATGTACAACGAAGTATTGATTTTAGAGCCCAAATGAATGAAAGTGGTAGTGCAAAAGGGAATTTATAAACCACTTAGTAAAATATAACTTCAGCATTCGTGACTGCTATGTATAATCTGTGCACATCGAAAAAATTATAAAACAGAAAAATATGTCATGCAAAATCTTCAAAGATTATTAGAGATGAAGTGATGATTCTCTTTAGAATATAACTGTCATAACATTTATTTTTCAAACAGTTTTCAGATTAGTAAAAAAAAAAATCAGAGAAACTCTTCCTGGCTCTTTTGCTCTTTTTAGCACTTGTTTTATTTGAACTTGAGGCTGGAGATTTTTATGACAACAAAAATAATGGATTTTGTTTTAATTTAAGCACAGCCTTTGATGCTGAATTACCTAGATATGGTGATACATGATACTGCTTGAATTAGAAGTATTACTATGTATTTAATTACAGAACAATTTCAAAGACCTTCATGGGAATAGGTGTTCTTTCTCTTGGAGGTAGTATTTAATTAGCTAATGGAAAGAGGCCTTTAAAAGACACATACATACATACAGATACCAATTGTGATATAATTTTTGAATTTCATCAAAATATGGAGAGAAAAAGAAAGAGAAGTTGTTGATCTGAATGTCTTTTTCAAAGAGTTTATCAAGTCTATAATAATATGTCAGATTTTTTACAGGCTATAATGCAAACATGGTAAGAGTCAAAAAGAAATGTGTTTAGCTGATTGCTTCTCTCAAAGCGACTATGTAAACCTCCAAGACACGGGCACTGTATCTCTTAGTAGGTTTTTAAATCCTCAGGCCATGCTCTACTGTCAATGTGTTTTCTGGTTTGAGGTGTTAGTATATGAACTCAAATTACATTTAATACACTAATCCTAAATGCTGATCTCCAATTCTTCAGCTACTAAATCCATTGTAAAAAAGCCAAAAGTCAGGACCAGGGAAATTAAAGGAAAAATAAAATGCTGAGAGGTACAAGATCCTGTCTGTTTTCTTCTTAAATGGTTTCTCTTGGGATTAAGGTCAACATCTCTGGGATAAATTACACAGTTCTGCACAGACTGGCAGTTCCCTAGCTCATGCTGCACCTACTCTTCCCATAGCTTGCTATTCTTCAGGTATACTGGCTTTCTCCTACCACAGGATCTTTGCCCGGATCATTGACCCTTGACCACCACCTTTCTAACCCTCCTTCACCCATCAAGTTACACTGTAAATGTCAAGTCCTCAGGAGAAGTCCACCTTCAAGACTCAAAGTAAGTAGTTTGTTCCCTAGGTAATGTGACCTAATAGTACCCTAACCTTTTTATGATGACATATACCATAATTGCAGTTTTATTGCTATATAACTCCTCTCCTAGGCTTTAAGTTCTATATTCCCAGTACTGTATCTGTCACACAGACTCAATAAATATTTGTTAACCGAATAAGTGAATAAAATGGAGAAGAAATATGAGTCAGTCTCATAAGCTACCTTAACATTTTATCTGTACATTTCTAAGAGCCTCTTTTAAAAAAATTATAATATCTTGGTTTTTAATCTGTATCCCCATTTAATTACATCACCTTCAGGCAGAGGGTCCTTGTCTGCCTTTATGCCTAGCTCAGGCCCTGGAACATATAAAGTAGCTCAAAAATAAACCACTGAGAGATGATGGGAGGAAGTCATGGAGACAGAATGTAAATGACAAGAATGAAGAAAAAAAGGTAGAGATGTGGTAGAAACAAAAAACAATAAAGGTAGAGTTTCTAAGGCCTCAAAAGATGGTCATAATCTAGATAATTATTAGTAAGTCCTTAAAACAAGTTAGATGAAATACAAATACAAGAGAAAATTGATAATTAAAACCATCCCTTTGAAGAAGGAAAGGCTTATGCAACCCTTCTGGAGTGCATGACAAACAAATGTGGCATGCCGACAACATGTTACAAATAATACTGATTAAAAAATTGTTTTTATAAAGACAAACTGAAGGCTAAATTCTTGCTGCTAATATTCAAACTATTAATAATTTTGATTTCAGGTTAATACTTTCTTAGGGAAAGCATTTAGAGGACTTCAGAGAGCATTTAAAATAGCTAGAAATCCATGTATTACCATGGTATTAATGATATCGGGAAAATTTGTGATGTCACTTGCTTTGAACAATATGAGGACCAGCTGTAAGTGGTACAGAGTGAAAACTAACAACTAACTGTTCACATGCAAAATTCAGACTTGAAGAGGACTTCTTAGGCAGCACCAGATTGTTAGGCTAAATTATTAGCTCATTTTAATTGAAAGTGTGAAAAGACATTGCATTTTGCAAGATGGTACTCAGTCAGCCATCTGATTCTTGAGCTGAAAGAACCTCACTCAAAGAGCTGTAATGGTGTCAGAGCTTTCAACTATATGTTGCAGATATTTTCATGCTAATATTCTGCATTTTTATAAGATGTATTCAAAATGTATTTGGCCATATTCAATAAATGGTTCTCACCAAAAAGTCTTCAGTTATTTTATATTTTATACTTTTATTTATACTTAGTTATCTATGACAGTGTATTTGTTCGCTGTTTCCTACTCAGAAGAGATGAGTATTATTAATACGTCTCAACTCCTTGGTTTTGTTATTGCCAGGTCATACACTTGTTCACAATTTTATGCTTTCTGGAAAAAAAAAATGAAAAGTTGATGAAATCTCAGTAAGTACTGCATTTATGTTCAAGAGAAGATGTTGGAACATCTTGGTTTGACAGTGTCTCTTAAGTCAGGCCCAATGAATTTTTAAATAATTAGTCAGATTTATGCCCAAAACAGGCAAAAGCTAGCTGAACTCTGCATGTAGCAGCAAATGGTATCAATTAGCCAGATTTGGAATGATCGTGGAGGTGGCCACATTTGAATCCTGGGTCCTAGGAACAATATCTCACACAGAAGCTGGCGACCATTAAGCAAGCAAGATTTCTCCCTTTTCTTCACCCCACCCTATGTTTAATCTAACTCAAATCCCATTAATTTTACTTCCAAAATACATTTTGCTTTCACCTCTTTTCCACTATCTAAGCTACTATGAAGGTCTCCTATCTGAGCTTCCAGTACATATCTTTTCTTTCGTCAATCCATCCTCCCCATGGCAGCCCAAGAAAACTTTTAAAAACACAAATCAGATCATATTGCCCTGGATAATTTTCCTTGCACATAGGATAAAGCAAAACTTATTACTCTTACCTAAAATGTCTTGCCATCCTCTCAAACTTACCTTACATTACTTTCCATTGATCTTAATATTTATTTTCATGTTAAAAGTTAAGGTTTATTAATACCATGCACATGCTTATTTTGGTGTCCTTACTCATCCTGTGTCACTAATCTGGGTCAGTAAATGTGGCACTTAATCTGGGTAAGGCCCAGATACTGTTGGCTTTAGAGATCAGCAGAAAGAGTCTGCTCTTTATTTTAAATGAGTGGGAGAGCTATTAGAGGGTCTTGGTTAAGGGATTATCTGATCTGATTTACATTTTTAAGGTGTTCACCTTGGCTCTGTGTGGAGAATAGAATGTAAAGAAGCAAAAATGGCAGCACTAAGAACCACTCTCACAGATAGATAGTAGGGTCATTAACACCCAATTTCTAGCTCAGAATTAAAGGAAGAGTAGTACTTGGTGGTTGAATGAACAAATTAACAATGAAGAATTAACAAACAGTAGAACCAAAGAATGAGTCAAAACCAGGATGACTTATTGCCCATAGAAACTCACCCCATATCCATTTGTGACCCTTTCAGTCAGAAATCAGGACCACTAACCACTCCTGTTCTGGATGTCAGCCAGCCTTGTGCTCATATATCAGACAGAGTGCATTTTATGATTAATCTTAATCCTCCTACCTTCCATAGAAGTAAATCATCTAAATGTTTTACTCAGGAGAGAGAAGATGGTAAATGAGCTCTCCAAACATCCCTTTTAAACTTCTTTCGATGAAAGCAAATTTTCAAACCCACACATTCAAAGGGGAACTAAACGGTGGGTAAACAAATACCCTACTTCTGCCTATGAGATCTCGGACATGACCCCCATGTCTGTCATCACTGAACAAAGACTGCAATGCAGACGATATCTCTACCCTCATTCTTGCCTTTACTTCCAAGTAACTATAATCCATAAGACAGAAGTTATCTAGGTTAAAATATGAGATTGCTGTGATCTCTTCCACTTGAGTCCTCACATACCTTCTTTTTCTTTACTGAACCTTGCTTTTTCCCTTTTGACATGGATCCTTCTCCCTGATTTGCAAATCTCCTTCCAGCATCTATCTAAATGGCAAGCTTCTTTGATCTATAGCCCAGTTAAAGGTAGGATCTGTATTTCCAACATACAGCATGAGCTGCTTCCCTGTTGACATTAATCATCTGTCTTTGCCAGGTCTATACAATAGGGGTTAGAGAGTGTTAATCTAAAGATTCACCAGACACTAAGCCATAAATCTGACTGGTGGACTTGTGGCATTTACTATTTGCTTCTCTCAGAAGACCGTAGGCTCTGTTTGATTCTCCATTGCCTTTGCCCTGAAAGACTGAATTACTCATGATGTTGAAATTCAGCTCCTTCAAAGCATCTCATATCCCTCGAAGCTGAGAAGGAGAACAAAAGAACCATCCATTCACTTCAGAAATTCAGTCAGAAAACCCAGGGGGAGACATTGCAGAGATATGATGTTTAGTTGTTTGGAGAAGCTTTGTTTTCCAATAGAATAAAGGAGGGAGATGTTTCTCATTTTATAGTCATGTCCCTAATGAGAAGTGCTGAGATTTTTCTGCCTCGTTCTATCCATGGGTGCTTTAAACAAACAAATAAACAAACAAACAAACCTATGTTAGGGTGAAAGTTCTCAATTAGAATTCAAATCATAAGGTATTTACAAGAGAATACTACCAATAAACTGGATATCTGCAGTATATTTTCGCAAAATCCAATTGTTAAATAGCAAACCCAAATTTCCTGTATACAAAATGATAGATTAGGCAATTGTGTCTGCAAAATCAAAGGCATCATTATATCCTGTCTGCAAGCACAACTGATAAATGATTTCCCTTGCAGAATGATTTCATAGTTTTAACTTTTGTTTCCCTGAGATTAACTGGACTGTCAACATGTGTGGCTACAGACTTAAAGATCATTTTTCCTTACTCCTTTTTTTTTTTAATTAAAGAAATCTTGAACATACTATATAAGTTACATCTCTTAACTCTTTCTACTTGTTCTGGCTTAAGAAAACTTCTATTTTATGATGCTGGTCCTATGCACTAGCTGACAGCTTGAGACACCTTGCAGTGTTAAAGCTTCATAATTAGTAGTAATTAAAGAAATTCTTTTTTGCACCTCTCCAGAAAAGTTTGGGCTCCTTTATATTCTTGGGATCATCCATATGTTGACATCACTTAAAAGGAATACCCTAACATGTACACGCAAAAAATGTTTCATTTCACGTGCCAAGAATGAGTTGGTCGTAGATTCTTAGAACTCTGCCTTTAGAAGGATTCTGAAGCTACATCTTTCTTTAAATGGGAACGAGTGCTGAGATCATAAAGACTGCCTTCCACAAAAATGGGTAGTTTCATAAGAGCACAAGCTCCCTCTTCACAATCTGACCTCTATGTGTGTTTTCTATAGACAGACTTCATCTTGAACTGCTCACTTTGCCCCATCACTTAACAGTTTTTAAACCAAAGTTTTGTATTCCATTTTTTTTTTCAGTTTACTCCCACATCAAGGAATAGACACTGGACACTCATTTCAACCTCAATTTACCTGCAACATAGCTCATTCTTTGTGCTTCAATTTTAAGGCTAATTTTGTAAGTAATTTGTATAGAATAAGCCTAAGTGGGACTTTCACAATAAATTATGCTTCCCAGGTAATATATTTACATTTTAACTCAAATATGGAACTTTAAAAAGCATGAGAAATAGACTTTCCTCTACACACAGAGTTTTGTGGCTCATTGTACCATACCAAAATGGCCAGCCCTACCTTATTATGTCAGCCCTAGAAATGCACTCTGACTTTTTCTTTGCTCATGAAAGCAGTACTCAAGAAAGTCTTGTAATCTCAGGATTAAGGTCCTGTAAGAAGTGATCTGTAAACCTATGCAAAGAAGAAGACATCTTTTTGTAAGTATACAGAAAAGATTTGGGTTGAAATTTTTATTACAATGCACTTTGCCAAATAAAACTAGCTCAGCATTTCATATTAAATACGCATGCAGAATTCAGGTCTTTTAAAAATTGGTAACCAAGAAACACGGCTTAAGAAATAAACCTCCTTTACAAAAATAACACGGGAGGAAGGGAAACAGTCACATGTGGTAAATACACATTTGTAGTCAGTGCAGTTAATCATGAAACAGATTAGTTAATTATCCAGAAACATACAAAATTGTTCTCTAAATTGCTCTTCTTATGTGCCAGCTCTCCATTGACTCATTACTAAATTATGTGCCAGTGAATGAATTTTCTTTTCTTCAAGTGCTTTTTATGCTGGAAAGAGTTGGCACTGATGAAATGCTTTCTGAAAGAAGAAAGTTTATACCTGTACGACCCTAAATCAATTGGTCATAAAGTTGAATAATTCTATTGAACCACAAGAAAGTTTTCTTTTTGTGTAAACCAGTGGTTATCAGCCATTTATGTTGTAATATCCTCTTTAGTATTCTGAAATAAAATTCACAGACAATATAACATATCAACATATCATTTAAATAAATAAATAACTATGCCCTAAGGGGCAAAGGTCACTTATCATAATATAGTATGTATTTCAATCTTTGCATGTTGAGGCACTAAACTAAAATTCATAATAAAGTAGTCAAAAGATTTCATTTATGCAAAGGGTCACGAAAGCTACAGGTATTCTCAACTTTTAGAACAACCAAAATTGTACCCATGTATTTCCCACACAACCCTTAGAAGAATGTGCTTTTATTTGAGAGTCACTGTTTCTACAGTGTTGGTTTGATAGTTTCTTTTTGATGGTATTGGTTTCTGGTTTGAGTCATTATTGAATGAACTAGTATTGTCACAGCCATAGATGAGAACTTAGAACCACAAACCTTAAGTTGTTTTTTTTTTAAATCTCTGTTTCTAAGTATAATTCTGTAAAAGTACAACTTTAATGAACAGAACATAGAAATTTGCCCAGTTCCGTGGCCTCCCTATAGAGAAAACAGCAAAAACCTAAGGAAAAAGAAAAAACAGTCCACTCCACAGACATCCTGAGGTTTGTCTTTTGGGCAGAATTTATAAGGTGTTTTCTATTCCCTTTGAGCTGGGTCTCTGAAATTGCAAAAATCATCTGCCTTGTGATATCTGAGTCTGGAGAGTGGCTTGCTAGTGTCTAAAAGTAGATAGTATCATTCTTGAGTTTCCACACTTGATTCCATTTTTCACTAGGGAGTAAAGTATTTAAACTTTTCTATATCTCACCTGGGAAGTGGGGGCTAGGGGTGGTATAAATGCTCTCACCTGTTCTAAAAGAGGATGAATAATTGTTGTCTATTAGGTTTTTCTAGGCTTAATACTACCAAGAGAGAGTAGTAAATTATTCCCTCTGGGATGTTCTCTTTAAGTTACCCTGGAATGAAAATTAGTTTGAATTTGTCTTCGGGTGAATCACAGGGATAAAACAAAAATAAATCAAAGCATGCCAACGTATCAAGAGTATGTTCCATTTTAAGCATAGACCTGTGATAAGATCTCGCACTTGCTAAAGGTAGCAATGTGTGTGTGTGTATGTGTGTGTATGTTTGTGTGTGTATATATATTCTATATCACATTATTTTATACACATAATCCAAGTATTCAGGCTACAAATACTTTTTTCTTTCTATTCTACCACTAATTTACAATAAAATACCCTCTAGTCTCTCAGATAATTTGTCTCCCAAAGAGAATAATTTCCATGATCAAACCTCAAGCAGACAATAACTAAAAATAACATAACTCAAGTTCTACATTTTCCACATTGAAGTTGAAAGTGTACCTATTTGAAATTGTGGTTCAATCAGAACCCAAGTTTCATATGAAGCAGATTTCAGGAGAATCATTCAGCATATGCATTAGAAAAATCTTTTTCTCTGGTTTTTAGATTCTAACATCTTCGACACAGGACCTTTATACTTCAGGTTGTTTCTCCTCATGGTCACAAAAGGGCTCCCACATAGTTTCAGGTTTTATATGTGGATAAAACAAGATCTAGCAGAAAAGGGACTGCCTCTTCCTTACTTAAGAGTGGAATAGAACCTTCTGGAAAAGTTCTTTGTGAGTAGTTTTCAAAACAACTTTTTTTTTTTTTTTGGCCAGAACTAGGTTTTATGCCCACTAAAATAATTTATTGGCAAGAGGAATTCTTGATTGGCTCAGACAAATCAGGATCAACCCTTTTTCAGCTGGAAGGAAGGTTCTCTTTTTTTGAAGGAATAACTGAAGGAAAAAATGGAGTTCTATTGAAAAGGATAAGAGGTTTTTCCCTTTTTTTTTTCTTTTTGTAGAGAGTGGGAAAGAAGGTAGACAATACTGTCACATAAAACTTCTAGAAACTATCAAGAAATTTCTATTTTCTAAGTTTTTGTGTTTGGAGTATTTCTCAAGCACTTCCATATGCCATACCTTCCAAATAGTGGCATGATTGCCTCTCATTTATACTGCATTCTATCACAGCTTTGTTGTTTGTATAGAATTTTCTCTTAAATTTTATGTTCACTTGGACTTTCAAGCCAAGTTATTCAGTTGCAAATTAGTATTTATTAACAATTTAGACTAATTTAAAAAGTTGACTTTTACCGAGTATTTACTTGGTGCCAGGCATTGTGCTAAATGCTCCCCATGCATGGACTTATTTAACCGTCATAATACCTCAGAAAGTAATATTTTATAATCCTTTGGAAAAGAAACTGAGCAATAGAGAGGTTAAAAACTTGCTCAAGTTTACACAGTTAAAAGTGGCAGAGTAAGTCCTTAAACCTGTGCTCATCCGATTCCACAATGCACATTTAATTATGGTTTGAAATCTTTCAGATTAGAGGTAATAGTGAATGAGTTGATATGATTGATCAACTTTCGTGTTCATAATTACTCATAGCTTCTGCCTTCCTAATAGCTAAATGAGTATAAATATTAATATATCCTATTCTCTGAGTTTCTGAGAACTGGGAATGAGCTGGCGTCATTACCAGAATGGTTAAAGGTCACCGGATGAGTGAATCAGGAGGCAGAGCTTAGAATTGAAACAAGAGTCTTCTGACTCTGAGGCCAGTGTTCTCCCCAGATCATCAAATTCCCTATCCAAGAAACTAACCATTCTTCCATGAAGTTCAGGGTTTCTTAGCATCATGGTCCAAGTAACCTTGTCATGACTCCCAAGTAAATACTAGGTGATGATGATATTAACCCTGATAGAAAGAAGCACACCCTATAAAGGGGAGATGTGGTGTTTTTTTCCATGGCAATGAGACAAGTCAGAGGTTATGGGTAGGAACCAGTCGTAACAGGTATCCAAATGCTCCGTTCCAAGCCTTGGTCGCAGAAGTTCTTCTTACAAAACTTGCTGTCTCAGAGAAAAGATAAATATAGTATCTGGTTTCACATTGTCCACAGGACAGGATTGCTTATGCCACATCTGACCCCAATCAATCAAAAGAGCATCTTTGTTAGTCACACTAAATGAGACAGAGTGATGCTGCAGTGCTCGAGAAAGGAGAAAACCAACTGCACTGAACATGGCTTCTTGTCCAATAACAAAGGTGTTGATTTCAGAGTGCTGAGGAAAGAGTATCCTTACCGGTAGGTGAAGTGCAACTTCTCTACGGGAAAGGAGCACCCACTAATTATTGCCCTCTCTTTCCAAGTACCTATTAGACCCTTTCCAAAGGTTAGTTTTAACATGGGGTAATGCTATTGTGTTTGTCTAAAATCTACGATTTGCAAATGGAGATTGGTAGGATGAACCACAGGTCTGTCATCAAACATAATAGAAATGTACCTACCGCTACACTGATTCAGATTCAGGGCAGCCTGCCCCTATGGCTGGGAGGTTAGAGAAACATTTTGATAACTGTTATGAGTATAAGGGTGGAGACTTAACGAGATAATGTTCCTTTGGATTGCTATTTGGAGTTTATTGTGTGTTATGTGTGTTTTTAGAGGATGATATTTGTATGTTAGGAGATGTTTTGGGCAATTAAATCAGAGTATGTAGAAACTGATCTTAGAAAACCACCATAAATCAGGCCTTTACCTTCTATCTTATTGCCTTGTCCAAAGGCAGGGAGAATGCTGCTCCTTCTTTACTTTATTTTATTTTATTTATTTTTATTTTTTTTATTAAGTTTATTGGGGTAACATTTGTTAATACAATTATATAATTTACAGGTGTACATTATACACCTGAATACATCATCACCTAGTATTTACTTGGGAGTCATATAGTTTGAAATCTATATAGTCTATTGTGTGATTACTACCAAAGTCCAGTTTCCTTCAGCTACCATATATTTGATCCCCTTTACCCACTTCACTCTTCCCCTACCCCCGCTATATTTGACCCCCTTTATCCCATCTACCTTATGAGCCATTTGTAACACCTCTGCCACAATCTTTCACAAAATCTGTCTGGCTGAAGCTTATCTGTTACTTATTCAAAGAGATGTTCTTGATTAATCTAAAGTAGCCATTCAGCATTACTTTTTTACTGTGCTTATCTCCAAATGACGTTCATTTATTTATGATCTATTTCCCCACAACAGAGTGTAAACTCAATGAGAACTGAGATCTTATCTATTATACCAAATAAAATGAGCTTCCTCTGCTGGTCATGGAAAATACAAACTAACAATGGCTTAAACAAGATAAGAATTTATTTCTTTCTCACATAAAGGAAGTCCAGGGCTGGTAATGTGGCTCCTAGATCTTTAAGAGACTTAAATTCTTTCAATCTTTTAAGTCTACTGCCTTCAAAAAGGCTTTCTACTTGTGGTTCATTCATGGCTTGGTTTGCCAATCAGCGGAAGGAAGACTAGTGAAAAAAGCAAGGTCTTTCCTCCTTTAAATACACTTCGGCTTATATCTCATTGGCCTAAACCAAATCATATGGTCATATTTTCTGCAAAGGAGGATGGGCAATGTAGTCTTTATTTTTTTACAGGCCTAGTCAATAATCAGAGAGTTTATTAACCAAGAAGAAGGGGAAATTAATATCGGAATGCAATTAGCAGACTCAGACACATCTGTCTTACATTGTGCTCTCAACCTGTTACCTAGCCAATGCCTGGAATAGTAAAAAGGCTCAAACAACATCTATTGAAGGACAGTGAGTGAATGAATGACATTCCTGAGCCATTCAATGGAGATATTCAAAGGAGATAACAATAACTAGAGCTTCCTTGAACCTGGAGTTAGAAGCTCCACATTTAGGATAGTACAGTTACTCTGGACTGTTCATTCTTTGACTGTTCTGTGAGAGAAAAATAAAACTTCCACCTATTACAGCCACCATATTTTGGAGTCTGTTACTGCAACTTAACCTATATCCAAAGGGGGCAAACAAATACAATCTAGTATGTTAAGCACAACAACAACAGAAGTATAGAAGTAGAGACTAATCTTACCAAGATATTAGTGTCAAAAAAACAAAATTTTTGCATCATCTACATTAGCTCTAAATCACCCAGGAAGTACAGTAATAGCCAATGTTTTTCATGGCCTTCAAACTACTCTTTAATTCCTTTGGAATGTTGAGAAAGTCTCAATTATCTCCTAAACAAAGTGTGACAATGTCCATGTTGGTAAAATCCCTGAAATCTTCACTCATTCTTCCTCTATGTGTTTGCCTTCATGCCTGGTTTAATTTTCCTCCACTGCCTGTTTATGAATGAAGCAACAGGGGACTCACCTGTCATGTGCACTTGAACTCATGTAAGTCAGGTGGGCATATAAAGGTCTTCATGGAGGTGGCCTAGAGAATTAAGTGCTTAACTCTGTGTCTGAGGAATAGGGCATAGAATGCTTCAGAGAAGAGCTTTGGAGGATTTCACATGAAAGGAAAAAATGAATCTGTTCATATCTACATAACGAGACATGAGATTCAAGTTATTTAGCTTACTGGATTTGCTGAGGCTCCTTCCTGACTGATTCCATCTTGGATGATTTTGTATGTCCCATCACTCATGGGCTCCTCTTCAGAAGTTGTAATACATCTCGACCATCATGGTTATGGATGTACCTGCATTGACTGGGTCCATGTATTTATGACACATGTAACATGCTGTGACATAGGCTTTGTTAAAAGCACTAACATTCACATTGTCTGCAATAAGCCCTATACAAAAAGAACCTGCAAACTCTTGATTTGTTAGGTGCGTTGACCTTACTTCAAACTCATTCCCATAATAACTTTTTAACTTTCTTGAAAATCAAATTATAATTCAGATAATTATGAGAGAATGAGTTATTTGGAAAGCTTAGCATGCCCCTGCCTTTGACAGAAACAAATGTCACCTAAATGGTAGATATTTTAATTTTTTACGTTAGCACATCCTCTTGGCTTATTATGAGGGTTTACTGGCTGTGAATTCATACCATAGTCTAATACTGCATTTCATCTCAAAACAGAATTGCAGAGTCTATCTCTTGTTACACTTTTCTTTTGATAGCTCATGAAGTTTGGTCAGGATAATAAGAACTAACTGTCTTAACAACACGATTACCTCCCTGTGGTAGATTGTCAAGATAGCCTCCCAAAATTCCACCCATCCCTAACACACATGCCATTCTGCCCACCAAGGAATAGAGCCTATTCCCTTTTTCTTGAGTCTGGGCTGACTTCATGATTCTCTTGGACCAGTTAAATGAGGCTGCAGTGATGCTATGTGACTTCTGGGCCTACAGCTTAAGAGATTTGGTAGGTTCTGCTTTTGCACTCTTGGGATCCAGCCATCACGTAAAAAAGCTTGGGCTAAATTGTTGAGTGATAAGTGATCATGGAGAAACAGAAAGAGAGGTAATTCAGTCCCTGTTGTATCAACTACTCCAATTGAGGCCCTGTGCATGTAAATGAGACCATTTTGGCCCCTCCAGTTCTAGTCAAGCCCCAGCAGCCAGCACCACATGGAGCAGAGATGAGCCATCCATGCCGAGCCCTGGCTAAGTTGCAGAATTGTGAGCAACTAAGTTGCAGGGTGGTTTGTTGTATATCCATAGATAACTAAAACAGAGGAGGCAACTAAAGCACAAAAGGTCACCACAGCTAGTCAAGTAGCAAACCTAGGATTTGAACCTAGGCAACTCAGCCTCAGAAGCCACACTTTTAACTTCTATTCTGTGTTGACCACCTGAATGTGAAAAGAAAGCAAAGCAGAATGAAAAGGTAGATCAATATCACAGTCTAAGTGATGGATACAAATAAAGGAAGGGAAAAGGAACACAAACAAAACAAAAGATCATGGGAGGGACTTGAGGTAATGGAGTCAAGAAAAATATATAGGATGCAGCATGGTTTTCAATATGTTTTTGCCCTTTAACTCCTGTCTGAGGTAGGACACATTTACCTTGATCTTCATGAAAATATGCTGTCCCTTAGGAGTTTCATAGGAAAGACAGCAGAGAAGACTTGAACTCTGAGTTAGATCTCTCCAGTCTCTCAACCCCCTTCATTTTATCTGTGTGCTATTGTCACATTACTTATCATTTCTGAGCCTTAAACTATCCATCTGTAAAACAGATAGAGTAATTTGGTCTAACTCATAATTTACTGTAAGGATTAGTTCAAATAACATATTCCTACTTAACTCTCAAAAAATGAGAGTTATTATTTTGATAGAAACCTGCTTCATGCTGTGGCCCAGAACCTTCCTCCTTACATTTTTTGATATTGTATTGTATAGTATTGTATTGTATCGTATTGTAATTTATTTATTTATTTATTTATTTATTTATTGGTTTGATTTTAAATCTTCCACATTCAATCTCCAAATCCAAGTGCAGTGTCAGCTATCAAATGTCTGTCCTCTCACATGGCTGTCGGTTAAATCCTCCTTATAAACACATTGCTAAACTGCCATACTTATTTGGCTTACAGGTTCAGAAAACTGTTTTAAGTCCCCAATTGATTGCCAAATCTGAAATCTCCCCTTCTTACTCAAGAATCTCATTTTACATCTCTTGCCATGTTAAACAGTAAATAAATTACCCTCTGATCAAGGCAAAATCTCTTTCAAAGGGTACTTCCCTTTTCTTTCTTCTTTTGTCATCAATCTTTGTTGCTAGTCAGGTCATTTATATATATAATGGCATCTAAGCTCTCCACTCCCATGGGCTTCTGATACAGTCGGCTCCCTTTTAGCCTATAATGCCCCAGTCTTCCCTCTCTTTTCCCATTATCTCAAATTCTCCAGCCACTAGAGTGATACCAACAAGCCAACAACTCACTTGGCTGCCATACTTCTTCCAAGCACTCATTAATTTGGCTGGTTCGAGAGCAACATGTCTTACCACCAGATGAAATTCTTTCCTTCGCTTTTCATTTTCTAGGCAAAGTGCCTGCACCTTTGGTCGTGATGGATTGGTTTTTACTTTAATTTATTCCAGCATGCGTAAAAAAAGCATGAGGATCTCAATTCCCTTGATTAATGTACCAATCCACCCCAAAAGCCTTTATTTTTTGTTCCTAATCATGTTTAGAAAGATTCACTCATGACATACAATATTGGTAGTTGCCACATTCTACCTTAGGCAATATTATTTCCCTGAGTTTCCTCAGACTCAATGTAGAGCTTCATCCTCTGGGGTGTCTTGAAAACCATCTCTCACCTTAAAGTCCATCATGAGTCTTATACTTTCATACTCTTCTTGGGATATCATGGAACACTTGACTTTTAGAAGAAATGTAGACCACACTCTAAGAGAACCTGGCCCAATCAAGTAATAATGCCTTGTATTTTCAGCGGGGAGAAACAGTTTCTATAGCATAAAGCATCAGTGGCTTCTACCAAAAATACTGGTTGGTAGCACTTTCATAGAGTTTCCATGGAGATAGAAAAGACATTTTATTCAGAAAAAGAAAGGGGAATGAAGTCCAATGACATTAGCTCATTTTTTGAAAACTTGAAAAACAAAAGATGAAAAGACAAGTCAAAAGTCTCCTCACAAACCTATTTTCCTCAAATAGGTAAGAGAGATAGAGGCCCAGTTAGAGCCAGCCCAACACTACCAGCTATTAGAAAATAACAAGGATAATCGATAAAAGTGTTAGAAAAATAATATGAGGCTATTTTTGCTTCAGACATTTTTCCATAGTTGTATTACAAAATGTACAGAGAGTAGAAGAAAAGTATTTCTTTGTTCACTGCATATCAGATGAACAGATCACACAAAAAAATGTGACCATCTTCTCTTTTAGGGGGATCCGGTGTATTGAAAGTGGAAGGAGCCAGACAGAGAGAGAGAATAAGGCAGAGACTAGGAATCCGGTGATAGAAATGCTATAGCATCTGTCTAGTTAAAGATGACTTTGTTATTAGCAACTTAACATTTGAGACAATCTTCTCATGGAGATTCTCATATCCACCTCATTCCCTTCCTACTAGCTGGCCATGAGCAAATTCCCCTCTTTCACAGGTGAAATTTCGATGCCTTGAGAACGTTGCTCATATTAGTCCCTTTTTTGGAATTCTCCACATTCTCCTTTTTGACTACTTTCTCTATCACTCAAAATCCTATTTATCCCACATATCCAGTTTAAATGCACTCAGTATTGCTGTGAAAACTTTTTTTTAGTGCACCTAGTTGCAATTTCTTGCTCCTTCATTAGAATCCTGTCATCATCATTACAGCTATTACTCATTGAATGCTGGCTTATGGTTTTGCTTTTTGTTTTGTTATTCGACAAATATATTATTCAGGGTATTCTTAGAGCTAATTACTACCTATTTGTTTGTGGAGGGGGAAGAAGGTGTGAGATATAAAGAAAAATAAAACACAGGCTCTCAAGGAAATGTCTATCAGAATGTCACTATCATCATCATTATCCTCAATTATTTAATCATTGCAATTACTCCATGGCTGACACATTTACTACCCACTGAAATTCATGTGCTCTACTAGTTCTGACAAATGGGCTATGAGCAAATGTAGCATGTGACCCTTGCAATCTGAAGCATTTAAGAGCTGAGGAATGATGATCCTCTTTCCTCCAGTTCTCTCTCCATTTCCTGGAAGCCTTGCATTGAAGTGGCGATGTCAAAAGATTGAGGTGACCTAGATCATTGCTGAGCCAGTGAATGGATAGTTGCCCTAGGGAGTAACCTGACTCACAAAAAATTTTGTGTAAATGAAAAATAAACCTCTGTTGGGTTGAGCACCTGAATTCTGGGGGAATTTGTTAGTGCAGCAGACCTATCGAAACCAATGCACACCTAAAGATATGAGCTTTAATCATCCCATTTCTAAATGAGAACATTGATTAATGGAGAGTGAAGCAATTTGCATAAAATGAGAACAGAACCACATTCCCTTATTTGCTTGATCAGATCAAAATGAGACCAAATTATCAATTGGAAAAATGTAAAGCTAACCAATAAACTAATTGATTACTAACAGAAAGCTACATTCTCACTAATATGGAGAATGGATTTATTATTAAGCTAAGTATAAATAACAACAAAAAATCATGGTAGAAGTGAAAATAGAATCTTTCATAGACTGATTCATGAGGTTGCTTTTCTCCCAATATTTTTAAAATTATGTAGCATTTACATGTATTTCATGTATATATTAAGTAAACTCAGTTTATTGTATCACTCTAGTAAAACTATAAATTTTTTTGTATCTGAGCATTTATTGGTACATTCATTTATTCAACATATATTTACTAAGTATCCATAACATGCTGAGAACTCTGATAGCCACATTGGGGTTGGCAATAAAAAACACAGGCATGATCTTTACCCACAGGGAGTAACTTATAGACTAGTGGAGAATAGGGGAGGTCATAGGTCACCAGATAAAGACACGAATGGGTATATAACTGAAGACAGCGATCAAGGCTCTGAGGAAAGAGAACCTAGTTTTACAAGAATATGTGACTACGGAACCGTACATGCACAGGACCAGGGACATACTTCTTGAGGATATGGAACTTGACTAAGATCTACAAGACAAGTCAGAGTTTCATATGGAGTGGGGGTGGAAAAGGAGGAGACCATTCTAGACTGAAAAAACAGCACAGGTGAAGGCTCAATGCCGGGAAAGAGCAGTCTGGGAAACTGAGAAAAGGTCAACAGATCAAAGATTAGAATATTTATGAAGAGATTATTGAAAAATAAGGCTTGTAAGGTAAGTAGAAACTAGATAATGGAGGACATTTTAGGCCAGGTTGGGGCAGTCATCTACTTATTCAGCACCCAGCTTGGCTTGGGACACGGTGTTTGAGGAGAAGCTACTAATTCTCCTCTTAAAATCCTATCTATCCTTTTCTCAATAAAAGAACACTTGTTTTTTAAGCTGTGCACAAGGCAACCTGGAATAAAATCTACATTTCCTAGCCCCCTTTTCAACAAGTTATATAACCTTGCCACTAAGTGGCTTATAGGATATGAGCAGAAATGGTTTGTGCAACTTTTAGAAGCTTCTTTAAAGAAAAGGGGAGTGCCCTTTGCCACTCTTTTTTCTTTACTGTTGATTGGAATATAGATGTAATGGCTAAAAGTGAGCAGCTATCTGGGACCATGAGATGTACATGGGAATAGAAACTACCTGTGACAGAAATATAAAAGAAATCTTGTTCTCTAATGCCATACACCATCATGTCATCCATGAATGAACTTTCTCTAGCTTCTTAAGTATGAGAAGAAAGTTCATTTCAACCTTCTATTTGGTGATTCTGTATTTCTATTGAAATATAATCTAATCCAGTGCAGAATATTAAATAAATACATTAAACTCCTCTAAAATGTTATTGTACCATTTATAAAATTGGCATAATTTTATAATTGGAAGATAAATTTTTCCTCAAGAATTATAAGCAAGAAACATTTTTTTCTCAAAATACTGTTTTTACATTCTAAAATTTGCTTCATGACAAGAGATATCCATTTAAAAAAGAATCTCTTTTAAAAAGACATTCTTCAAGTCACTGTATACTACTGACCAAGTCGGTTTTCTTTAAGAACTAACTCATGGATGGGAGAAACAAATAGACATCTTCCAATAATCTGAGCATGTCTGCTCAGACCACAAAATAAATGACTAGAGCAGTGGACATCTTTCATTTCTGTCTTTTCAATATCTGAGACATTTTGCAAAACTTAAGATTCTGCCTCTGTGTGAAATTTGGGGCATGGCTAATTTGGAAATAAGAATGGGTGTAGTCCCAAACTCCTCTTATTTGCCCTTTGATGCCCTGTGTTTTACTACCTGATAAGCCACACACAGGAAAAAAGAACACTGCGAGACTTGAGTCACTGAACCCAGGAATTCTACCAGGAGATTGAGGCATGGAGGGTAGAAAGAACATACAATATCATTTACTGCAAGGACACTGAGCAAGAGATGTTCAGAAGGATTACCACCAGACTTTAGCACGGATCATTTGAGATTTAGCCTCTAGACATGGGAAAGATAAGCAGCAGGCACAAAACAAATATATTATCCTTAACTTCTGAAGAGGTACCAACATTCAGTTACTGACCTGCATATGAGCGAAGGTCAAACTTTTTTTCCATGCTTCCCAAGAAATACCCAAATCCGAGAAAGATGGAAATAATTGTGGGTTTAACAAACAAACGTTTACAAATTCTTCATTGGTCTTTGGCTTAACTCTGCATCTATCGATAAAAGTAAGGGCAGAAAAGGGCTAAGTAAACACAGATCTAACTCTGCACTGACGGTAAGGGAAACTATTTGGGTAGCAGAGAGAGGAGGTCAGTCTCCTGTGATCATACAGCTGCAGACTGCTGAGCTAAATCCCTGAGCGGGGCATTCTGCTACTGAACCTTCTCTCCATGGTGCCATGGCAATGCCCACACCTCCATTGCTTCCTTCTCTTCCACAAAGCTCACCCACTGTGCAATACCATAGTGTCCTCAAGAGTCCTGGAAACCAAGGTGAGTACAAAGTCATGTTAGCTTCTGCTACCACCTTTCCTGGCCTCCCCCTGAACTTGTGGAAAGGCTGTGTCCTGACACTTGCCTGGAAATGAAAGAAGTGGGAGTAAGAGCCATCACCATTAACAGGCTCAGCCTATGGAGGGAATGATTTGTGCTACTCATAGCTTCCACACTTCCTTTGCTTATCAAGTCCTGCCAGAAAAAGAAGAGAAAAATAGAACACCAGTCCACTGCTCTTACATCTTCATTTTACTGATGAGAAACCCGAGCAATGGTGGGACTAAAGTACTCCCAAGATTTAAACCCAGTCTCTTGAATCCCAGTGTAGTTTTCCCATTGTGATACACTGCTTCCAGAAAATCTCACTATGAAATAATCTAAGAATGCAGAAAAGACCCCAATCTTAACAAAATAAAATAGGCTCCTGTTATGGGTTGAATTGTATTCCCCGCAATAGTTACGTTGAAGTCCTAACCTCTCTTGCCTCAGAATGTGACCTTAGTTGGAAATAAAGTCACTGCAGATATCATTAGTGAAGATGGGGTCATAGTGGAGTATGGTGGGCCCCTAATCCAATACAACTATTGTCCTCATAAGAAGGAAGCCATGTTAACACAGAAACACAAAGGGAGAACACCATGTGATGGCAAGGACTGGAATAATGCATCTACAGAGCAAGGATGCCAATGATTGCTAGTAAATCACTAGAATCTAGGAAGTGGCAAGGAGGGATTCTCCCCTACCGGTTTCAGAGGTAGCATGGCCCTGTGAGCACTAGCCTCCAGAACTGTTAGACAATAAATACCTGTTGTTCTAAGCCACTCAGTTTGTGGTAGTTTATTATGGCAGCACTAGGGAATTAATATAGCTCCCGTTTAGATAATTCATAAACAATGCAAAAGCATAAACCATTTAGTGATTGGAAGACAGAGAAATCACCCAAGTGGGATCACTTGGCCTCATACTTCAACTCCAATTCCCTGTGTGACTTTGGACACATTAGTTGCCTTTTCTCTATCTCTATTTTAACAACAATAAAGTAGAACAGTAATAATAGCTCCCTTGCAGTTTGAGATAAAGATTGAATAAGGTAATGCATGTTAAAATACATAACACAGACATGATATAGCGCACAATAAGAACTCGAAAATGTAATTATCACCATTATTAATTTTTCAAGACAGACTGAAACACAAGGGAATAATTTACAAACTTAATAGAAGTCTCAAAGTTTAAAAAATGTTACATCTTGCCCAATAAGGTAGCTACTAGACACATGTGACTATTTAAATTAATAAAACAAAATGAAAGTTTTCGTTTCTCAGGCACACTAATCACATTTCAAATGCTCAATAGTCACATGCGGCTAACAGTTACCATACTAGAAAGCACAAAATAGAACATTTCTAGCACTGCTGAAAATTCTATTGGAAAGCGATGTCACCTTCCGCTACCCCATCTTGCTACTGTCAGGCCTAAGGTAGAGACTTTGCAGAGACAGAGGCCAAGATGTCAAGGGTGTGTTATTTTTCTTTCAGCTTATAAAAGATTTCCAATGCTGCATCAGTAAATGGAAATTTATCAGTGGTAAACATAAAAGTCAGTTCTTATCACAACTTCTAACAGAACACATAGCTACCAAGAATTTTTCATCTACAGTTGAAGATCTTAGAAGCCATGAAATGGAATGTGTATTAATCATGTGACTACCAGGATATGAATAGTTTCCTTAGCAGTATCCATAAAAATGAAAAGGGCTTTGAATTTAAGAAGCAAGAATTGGTACAAGCACATGTAAACTGAGCCCCAAACTCACTCCAGATTAAGAGAGGCCATTCTGGTGTAACATGTTGACCACACGAATACATTTTTAAAGTTCAGCACCTGGGATGGATTAAAAACCACATGGGAGATTGTAGCCAAAGCAGAGAAAATACAATAAAAAGTGAGAGAACAGAAATCAAAGTGACAATATAGTTTACAAGTCTCTGGTTAGATGTCACCTAACATACTTTGTTCACTGTAATTGTCCTATCAAGAAGACATTATGCAATGAATAACTCAAGAGACAGCCTATGATGTCTCCAATCTTTATATAATTTCTGGAAAGGGAAGGAGTCTAATAAGCAAATCATTACTAATTCAGTCAAGAGAGGGAAATCACAGTTCAAGAAAAAGCAAATCAAAATAGAGAAATAAAGTTTGGCTTCCTACTAATCAGAGATGATGTTGAAAAGGATGACTGAACTCTTGGATGAAAGCTCCAAACTCTAAAGAAAGTTCTTAATTCCAAGCATAAATGGGCAATAGGATCATGGTGCTGCTCAGCAGAGGTGTGGATAAAACGAAGTTTAAGTCCTGCTGAGCCTTTAATGGCAAGAAAAAGGCCTGAACAACTGAAGTGACAAGGCATAAACATGTGTTGGAAGTAAATCCAAAAGGGTCATCATGGGAACCCAGTGGCTTCTTCTTGTCCAGCCATGCCTTATCTCACAGACACTGCCCACCATCAAATGAATTTCTAGGATGGACAGAGAAGGCCAAATGTGGGTACCTGCCAGTCACCCTGTCGAGATTTCCCCTGACTCGTGAAATGTGTACATCCCTTCAGTCATCCACATCAACTTTTACAGACTCTCTGGATTATCTTCTTTCTGTCTCATAAATGTCAGTGTGGGAGATAGGAGGGTCTGGAGAGCAGGACTCAGTAAATTTCTTCCTGAAACTACCATCTATAAAGCCCGTCTATAAAGCCCTAAACAGGAAAAAAGAAAAAAGAAGATTAATGAAAGAGAAGGTGATCCATGTAAAGAAACAGCTTTTCTTAAGGAGGAGGAACCTTCTCCATACAAATTCACCACTGCCTCTCTAACCACTCAAAGAAAAATTGCCAAGATTTCAACATTAAGGCAACAACCTATCGAAGTCTCCGCATTCCTTTCCTATTACACCTGCCTGCCACTTAGGGGGATGTGCTCATCTCCTTTTCTGAGAGGGTTGCTGCACATGGCAAGGCGGCCTCAAGTCAGAGGCATGCTACAGATGGGAAGACATACAGTACAAATCTTTGAGATGTTTGTGAAATCAGATCCTGAACCAGTCCTACCACCACATATTACACAGCAGCTATCCTACCCCTGATATTTGTACTATTAAGAAATACGAACAATATATTGCATGATTTATTTCTGGATACTCCTCTCTGTACATAGAATGGGTTTGTTCTTCTATCTGAGAAAGAGGTTCCAGCCTGTTTGACCAACTAGAAAATATGTACTTTAAGATAGCATATACCTGTTGCAAGATAATGACCAAGCTAGTGACAAAATTGATGTTAGTAAAAACAGTAGTATCGGAAAATTACTCCAAAGATAGTAAAACTCCTTAGTAGAAATACTAAGAAAACCAAAGAGCCCAATCGCCCGTCAGAGCAATAGAGGTTACTGTTTTTAATAGCATATTGGTGATAAGATCAGAAACAGGTAGCAGTCTAGCTTAAGAGAGATCTCGGTTAAAATAGCCTGGGCTCTTGTCTCAGAACTTCAGAAACCACCTCTGGGGTCTCAACCTCCAGTTCTATTTTTTTTTTTTTTACCAGTGTCTACATAGCCTGATGGATTCCTGATCCCCACAAAAGGATATCCAAATGAGAAAACCTGGGGATTATGTTTTGCTACTCTTCACCCTCATCTGCATATATTTTATAAAGAGTAGTGCAAACGACCAAACTTTGTTCAGCTGTGAACCACATGAAGGAAAAAAATCAATGAGTAGATACAAGGATAAGCACAATTCACTAGCAATACTAACATGATAACCCTAAAAACAGCAAAAATTACTGTGTGCTTACTACACGCCTAACATTAATCTAAGTAATTTTCATATAATTCAATAAATCCTTGTAACAACTACCTGAAGTAGTAACTATTATCTCTATTTGATACATAAAGAAACCAGACATGGCAAGGTTAAATAACTTGCCTAAGGTCACATACTCAGGCAGAAAATTTCCAGAGTCTCTGCTTTTGACCACAACTCTGCTACCTGCAAAAGGATATAAATGTGTGTCCTTGTTTCTTCTCTTCATAAAACACAACCAAAGCAAAGAGAGAGAGGTAGCATCGAGCAAGAACTTTAAGTTTACCTAAAGATATGTTTTAAAAGGAAATTATCATCAGATATTGGTGTAGAAAGGCATAGATTAGTATCAAATGACTTGAGACAACTACTTATCCTAGCTCTATGGTCAAGTTCAATGGAAGTTGCCAGTGAGAACCTGTAAGGAGGTCTTGAATGCATGTGCTATTTAGCCCAAATAATACTTTTATGTTTTAAAAAATTTGCTGCAAAAATGCAAAGTAAAAATTTTAAATAAATATCCACATTTCAGACTTTCCTAAGGGAAGCAGGTTTGTTGATGCTCCCTCATGCAACACTTGATGAGAACTAAAATGTCAGCTTGTCCTTTAGATGGGGCATATGCTCTAGTTTGCCATACTCACCACCACTCTCGATGGTCTTATATGTGGAAACTTCTCTAATTTATATTTCCTACAGATAGCTATAGAAAGAATGAGAATTTGAATGCATTTTATTAGATTTTTTGTATCCACCTTTAGGATAAAATCATTCGAAAGTTCCAAACATGATATAAATTTTTTTAATATCAAATTTGAAGGATTTGTGTAAAGATCACAGTAGAAAATGTTTTGTGTGTATGTATAATTATAATAGAATTAATGGTTAGGTTTTTAAGGAATTTCTTCTTTTTAGAGCACAGAAAAATACTTAGGCATGGGGAATAAGGTCAAAAGCATATTTTGGAGCTCAGGCATTTCAAGTTTTCTACTCCTTAGGTTTCCAAAATTGCTCTCAAGTTTCCTCAAAGGTTTATTCACAAAACAAAGCTAAAATGTAATGAGAAAAGGCTGAAAGAAAAGCTTTAACCCAGGGACATCAGGTGGCGTTTGAGAAGCACTTTAATGACAAAGCTGAAATCGACATCTGTTAGCACCTTTAATAATGCCCCCTGGAAAAATGTACTGAATCCATTTAACTCTTGGCATGGGACAAGAAGGGATTCTCCATGTCCGCAACTATTAGATGCTCTGAACATAATCCACGGAGTGGCTCTGATGGGATAAAAACAAAACAAAACAAAAAGAGCCAAAATGAAACACTTCTCTTCGCTTGTCCTGCCCTGAAGGGAAAGATGAGGAAATCCACAAGGGCTAAATTGCTACACAATTGAACCATGGGTAAAGGCCTTGGGTCAATTCAGGACAGGAGAATGACATCTGTTAATGTTTGGAGATGGTAACATTCCCCAGGGATCTTTAGAAACAATGCCAGCTTTGAAATAGTGCTGGTCACTTCTTCACTTCCCTCCACATAAACATTATCTTTTAAGCTTTAATAATAGGAACCAAACATCATGCCACATTTAACATGGCAACAGAGCCATGATTTTACTATGGAGAGTCCATTTTTTAAAATGTTGAAAAGTTTCTCTATCAAGCCTGTAGAATATAATAGTTTAAAAAATGCATTTAGTAAGTAAATTCAAATATTGCATGGTTTAAGTCTTAAAATGTTAATCTCCCCAAACTCAGGTTAGCAGAATCTTTATTACTCCTTCCATTAGTTGGATTAGCAGTCTAACTAATCCAAAAAAAAAAAAAGAATGTGAACATGTTTCCTCTACCCGCAGTAATGCCCATGTCTGTGAATGCCTCTGTAGGGAGAATAAACTCTAGGAGAATATTGTAGACCACTGAGGAGCTTTGCCTCCAGTCCTCCAGTCTTGCTCTTTTAGTTCATATTTTTTGAAGGCCTAATATATTGTAGACATTAGAAATACAAAGATGAGCAAAAGCTCACTAACAGGCAAGCCAGGGAGATAAACACATAACAAAATGATTATAATCCATGTGACTGTTGAAAGCAGGGGACCAGTGAATAAAGGAAGGCTAACTCAGCCAGGCAAAGGGAGGGTTATTAGGGAAGGTTCATTGGGTAGGTAACCTTTGACCTTTGAAAGTTTAAGAATTCACCAGGTGGAAAGTGGTATTGAGTAGAGGGGACAGAACAAAGAGTGGGGGGTATATTCTGGACTATGGAAGATAAGTGGGCTTCATCTCAAATCACAGCTCTAATTGGTCGGGAGTGGCTGCTCAAAGTGTGGCAATGAAAAAGACTGTGAAGCTATGTGGCAGACATTATTGAAGTCCCACTCTATAATCCAACCCATAATCTGCTCAGTCCACCCCTGAGTTCATATGTGGCCTCAGTGAACAGTTCTTTTACGCACTGACAGCCTCTTATTTCAACCACCTGCAGCTTTCTGCTTTTCTGACTGAGAATTTTCTGTTTCTTTAGGAGCCTAAGGGCAAAGCAGCCTGGAAATATCGAGGATTTAATGCCCCCACGGGCAGCCTTAAGCCAATGAGGAATAAGAGTCAATGGAAAATACAAACACTTCCCCATCCCTTTGTGACACAGTCCTCAGGTAGGAACTGAATAATCCTCAAAGGGCCTCCAATGGGATTGAACTGGTTGCCCTCATTAACATACGCTTTAGTGACTGCTCTCTCTGCCCTGACTCACTGTCCTCATTCCCTCATTTAGAGTTCCAAGGATCACTAAACATTACGCATTAGCTATCGATTGCCTACTAACACATTATTCCCAAATTTAGCAGTTTAAAACAACCATAAACATTTATCTCTTGTAGTTTCCAAAGGCCAGGAAATAAGGAGAAGCTTCACTGTGTGGTTCTGGTTCAGGGGTTGTAGTTATGAAGTTGTAGTCACCTGAAGGCCTGAGTGGAGCTGGAGGATCTGCTTCCAAGATGGCTCACCCAGGTGGCTGGCAAGTTGGTGCTAGCTGTGAGCAGGAGGCCTCAACATGTGGAATTCTCTATAGTTTGAGGGTCTTTGTGACATGGCAGCTGGCTGCCCCCAGAGGAAGGGATCCAAGAGAGAACAAGGCATTAGTCATAATGTCTTTTATGATTTAGCCTCGGAAGTCACACACCCACTATACTTCACTTCTGCAGTATTCTAGTGGTAAAACAGACCAGCCTTATGGAAAATGGGATGGAATCACACAAGGGCATGTGTACACAAGGGAGGCTAGGATCATTGGGGGACATCTTGGGGGATAGCTATCATACATTATATTAGGGTTTAACAGGAAAGTTTGTCCTGTTCCATTAATGATATCTGCCTCGAATGGTACTAGGGAGTACTGTCACACAAACATGCATGCATGCTGGGGATCTATTACCCTAAAATACCCGAGTTTTATCTCTAAAACTTTCAGAGATTAATTAGATTCTGACCAAGATCTTAAAACAACTCCAATTTTGAATGCAATTGTTCCAAAATTAGGCTAACCCCAACTTTTCTCTAATTTATTCTTTTAGATCCGTGTTGCTGAACAGGTCTAGCACCATATCTTTCCATCTTAGTTAGAAACATTTTCAAATCTTTCAGTTGTTTATGACAATGCTAGACATCTTTGCCCTTCACCAACACGAGCTGAAAATTCTAAAGACACTGTTTCTTCTAGTTGTAATTTATATGCATCCTTTAGCAAAAACCAGTCACAAGGGAAAAGTAACAGAAAATCTAAATTACCCTTCAAGATTATGCTCATATTCACATGGGAATTCCACATTATCAATCAGATCTAAACAAAAAGTTCTGCTCCAGATTTCTTAAAATGTATAAATGATATCAGATAATTCAGTGTACAGATGATAGTTCAAAGCCTTCTTCTTCATCCTCTTATGATGAACCTAAGATAAATATGTCCAAAGTAGAATAATTGGCAAATGGCAAAAGAGGTTCACTGGGAAGAAAAGTTATACTTGATCTATGTTTCAACTTCTCCCTGAAATAACTTGTCAATTCATAAAATGAACAGTATCCTTAGTTTGCTCCCGTGGAATATTTAAATTGCAATCCAATTTTACAATTACATTTTCTCAGGGTATACACTCGGGGCACCAAGATCATATTAGCATATAAGCATGTATAACTTAAGTTAGAAAATACAGAGCAAAATATAAATATTTATACATATGCACACCTAAAAACTAAAATATTGAGACTCAAACTGCTGAAATTTCCTATGAGCTTCCTTTTTAATGATGCACCTTGTTATATCTAATGGCAATTAAAAGCATCTTAGCAGGATATTATCTACTTATAACACACTCTTGTGCATCCAAGGAGCTGAGAATAAAATGTCAGCATTAGAATGTTAGAATAAAATGTGGGCATTAAATAAACAAAGATATTTACCTGGAAAGGGACCAGACTAACAAAAATACAAAGGAACAGTTCACTGCCAAAAGCTCAACTCTTTTGTTATTGTCATCTTTCATTATGACACTTGGTAGAAGAGTCTGCGTTTCTCTTTTTCGAGGACACACCAGTCTCTTTTAAACCATTCTCCAAGTAAAGGAAAAAACAGGCTTAAACTCTTAGAGGTATACGCTTTATTGAGGATGCCAGGGAGACAGATTTTAATTAATTTAATTACAGTGAAATCTCACAATCTAAAATAATTACTAGTACCTAGCCAACAAACTATTATCTGTTGAAGGTAATCAGTAGAGGGAGCCAGGCTGGACAGTTAAGGATCTAACAAAAGCCTTTTGATTTTTGTTAATCAAGAGCAGAATCATCAGACCTGGATTATTATGCCTTAACCTCCCTTTCTCTTTTTCTCTGCCAACTCAAGCTCAGTGTAGAATGACCAAAGCTACTTGGATGTGTTTATTGGTGAATCCCATCTCCATATGGTGTCTGTGAAGAAATTCTTTTTGTTTACCTAGTTTATAACAGTGATATGTGATGATTATATTCTGTTTAATATATTTGCTGTCTTGCAAAATAGTTTGGTTCTCTTAAAAATATAAGTTAGAAACTACTGAGCTGAGTTCTACCGAATCATTCATCCACACAAGACCTGAGAGCATTAATTGAGAACAGCTGGGAAATGTCTTTTTTATTAAAAAAATGGCCTTATTGAGATATAACTCACATACTGTAAAATTCATCCTTTAACAATATACAATCAATGTTTTTAGTATACTCACAAATTGTGCAACTGTCACCGCTAATTCCAGAACATTTTCATCACCCCAAAGAGAATCCCCATACCCAGTAAAAGTCACTCCTTACCTCCTCTTCCACCCAGCCCCTGCACTATTTACTTTATGATTCTATAAATTTGCCTATGGACATTTCATATAAACAAAATGCTACAATATGTGGTCTTTTGTGATGGGCTTCTTCCACTTAGCATAATGTTTTGAGGTTCATCCATATTGTAGCATATAACAGCATTCACTATTTTTTTATGGCTGATCAACATTCTATTGTATACATGTACCAGGTTTTGTTTATACATTCATTATTTGATGAGCATTGGCTTGTTTCAACTTTTGGATATTATAAACAATGCTGCTATGAACATTAATATAAACATTTTTGCATGGACATATATTTTCAATTCTCTAGGGAATATACCTAACGTTTATTAGGTATCATATGATTTCTGGGCCATATGATACCTCTATGCTGAATATTTGAGAAACTGCCAAACTGTCTTTGAAATGACTGCACCATTTTATATTCCCACCAGTAAGAAATGTCCAGTTTCTCCACATCCTTGCCAAAATTTGCTGTATGTCTTTTTTATTATAGACATTCTTGTGAGTGTAATATGGAATCTCATTGAGGTTTTAATTTGCATTTCCGTAATGACTAACAACATTGAGTGTGTTTTTATGTGCTTATTGACTATTTGTATATCTTTTTTTTGAGAAAGGTCTATTCATTTTTTAATGTTTGTCTTTTTATTGTCGAGTTATGAGTTCTTTATATATTCTGGATACTAGATGCTTGCCAGATATATAATTTCAAATATATTCTCCCATTGTCAGCATTGTCCTTTTACTTTATTGATGGTGTTCCTTGACGTGCAAAAATTTTTAATTTCGAAAATGTCCAATTTATCCATTTTTAAGAAATCATGCCTAATCCAGGGTTGCAAAGATTTAAGTTCTTACATTTAAATATATGATCCATTGTAAGTTAATTTTTGCATATGATGTGAGATAGGGATTCAACTTCATCCTATTCCATGTGGGTATCCAGTTGTCCTAGCACCAGTTGTTGAAAAGGCTATTCTTTCCCTGTTGAATCTTTGATCTTCTATCAAAGATCAATTAAATAAATTTTAGGGTTTATTTCTTGGTTTTCAGTTCTATTCCATTGATCTCTATGTCTATCTTTATGCCAGTAGTACCACATCTTAATTACTATAGATTTGTAGTAAGATTTGAAATCAGGAAGTATGTATTTTCCCTTGTTTTTCTAAGAATTTGTTTTGTTTTGTTTTGTTTTCAAGATTGTTTTGGCTATTCTGGGTCTCTTGTATTTCCATATAAATTTCAGGATCAGCCTGTCCATTGCTGCAAAGAAAGGCAAGTTGGATTTTGAAAGAGATTGCATTAAGTCTATAGACGAATTTGAGGAGTATTGCCTTCTTAACAATATTAATTCTTCCAAAACATGGACATGAAATGTTTTTTCACTTATTTAGATTTTCATTAGCTTCGATTAATGATGTTTTTTAGTTTTCAGTGCACAAGTCTCACATTTATTCTGTTAAATTTATTCCTGAGGATTTTATTCTTTCTGAATAAAATTGTAAAAAGAATGGCTTTTAAATTTTCATTTTTAATTTGGTCACTGCTAAATATAGAAATATAATTGATTTTTGTATACTATAGCTCCCCCACATCTGTGGAGACATGTTCAAGACTCCCAGTGGATGCCTGAAATCATGGATAGTACCAAGCTCCACATATACTATGTTTTCTTCATAGACATACAAACCTTTTCACTTATAGGATCATTTTACAGCTTCTCTTTGCCATATCCAAATTGCCAGCATCTCCACTTTTGAGTTTTGGGACCATTATTAAGTAAAATAAGTGGTACCTGAACACAAGCACTGTGATACTCAGTCAGTCAATCTGATAACCAGATGGCTACTGACTAATGGGCGGGTAGTGTAAACAGCATGAATATGCTAGACACTAAGATTATTCACAGCCCAAGTGGAACAGGGTGGGATGGTACAAGATTTATCACACTGCTCAGAACAGCATGCAACTTAAAACTAAAGAATTGTTTATTTCTGGAGTTTTTCATTTAAAATTTTCAGACCACAGTTGACCACAGATAACTGAAACTATGAAAAGGAAAAACATGAGTAAAGGGGACTATCGTATAGATCTTGTGTCCTGTAGCCTGGCTGAACTCATTTATTAGTTTTGAGAGGTTTCCTTAGGATTTTCTACATAGAATTTCTGTGGCCTTCTAGATTCTTAGGAATGAGCTAGAGAAGTCCAAAGCCTCATATGGGCCTCCCATTCCTCAATTCTTCCTTTCAAAATTTTTGTCAACTCCTTATTAGGCCCAATTGGTAATGGTGCCTCAGGCAGCTGTAATGTTAAACAATTGCCAGTAATTATTTCCAACAAACCCTAGAAATAATGCTGTTCGTACAGAGTTCTGAATCAAGTTAAATAAAAACAAGCCCTGAAAATGGAGTTTTTCAGTAAACTTCCAGACAGGCCAAATAGTGGAAATTCTCTGGGGACTGAATTTTAGGGGGACTCTGAACCCATTTTCCTCCCTCCAAAGGGTGGCAGGCTGCTGTTCTTCACAGTTGTTACAGAGCAAGGCTGCTAGTTTTCAAGTCTACTGCAGCTGAAGAAGGGGGTAGAATAATGGCAAGTTTTAAAATGTCATAAATCTTGCAGTTCTTGCCAAGATTTAGCAATTTCTCTTGAATAAACAAACACTTCACAGATTGTTACAAGCCTTTAGTTAATTTCCAGAGTTCCCCAAAAGTTGATATAGACAGTTTTTGCTAGTGTTCTCATTTCTTATATGGATAAGTGAATTTTTGGATGTCCTATCTCTGTCATTCCAGAAGTTGGCCCAATATTTTTTCTTTTTTTTCTTTTTAAGATTTAGCAATTTCTCTTGAATAAACAAACACTTCACAGATTGTTACAAGCCTTTAGTTAATTTCCAGAGTTCCCCAAAAGTTGATATAGACAGTTTTTGCTAGTGTTCTCATTTCTTATATGGATAAGTGAATTTTTGGATGTCCTATCTCTGTCATTCCAGAAGTTGGCCCAATATTTTTTCTTTTTTTTCTTTTTTTTTTTTTTTTTTTTTTGAGATTCCTACTCCAGAATTATGAAAGGAATGATTAAAGATAAGACTTGAGCCAGTTTGCTTAGAAAATGCATTCAATTGGAAGTGGGCAAGTGAAGTAGTTGTCAATTCTAAAAAATAAAGAAAATTTAATGTGTCAATTAAAGTATTGAAAATCTTTTTTAAAGAGACATAGTACAGTATTTAATTATAGGCTTTTTTCCCTTTGCTTACTATTAATTTAGAACCAAACTGAATTGGAATTACTGATATTTTCATTATATTAAGCATGCAAGTCCTTAATTATATTTCTTCATGGTACTAACTGGTGAGTGAGGAGGGAGAGGTCCCTATTTTTGTTACTCTTTCCATGCTGAAAGGATGTCTCAACTGCTGTGCTACCAAAATGAGGCATGTTATGGCAGCTACCAGTGATGAGGCAGTGTTGAGAAAATTAAACTTTTTCAGACTTGTCCTAAAAAAAACTTGACCCTTTTGAGTGATAGTAACATCTCAGGGATTGCCCATAAATTCACTGGAAGAGGTAAGAATCCTACTGTTCATAGTGATACCTAATTTTTTTACAGTCTGGATTTTTTTTTAAATTTTAAGATAGCACTTGATATTCAATTTTCAAGGTTATGCAGAAGCTAAATATTTGTGGAAAGTATGGTATGAATAGCAATATTTTGATGTAATTATTATATTTCATGACACATTAAATGTAAGTTGATGGCCCTAAGGAACCCTTCTTTATCACTTCTGAAATTAGTTGATGATGTTAGCAGAGAGAGGGTAGCAGAAGTTATTCCCTTTAGCTATAACTAAAAAGCAGCACTTACTCCTGTATTTATAATCCAGGCTCCAAAACAATAGCTGCTTCAGGGTGATGGGAGCAAAGCAAATTCTCAACTTAGATATGGACAAGCTTTGAGGCAGAATAATGGTGTACTATGTTTCTTTTTTGATTCAGCTAATTACTGAATAACATTTTAATAAGTACCAGAAATAGGACAAATCTGCTATTTATATAAAAATCAGCCTTGATTGCAAAAAAGAATTTTGACTACAG
>NW_006440638.1:14736881-14761065 GCF_000325575.1 Pteropus alecto | reverse complement strand
GGCTGGGCAAAATAAAACGCCATAATCAATGCATAGCTTTGAAGTCCATATCAAGAGATAGGAAAACTTGCTCCTTTTTCTATAAGAAGAATCAATTCCAAAGGCTGGAGCAAGGATAATTCCCCTACATGCTGTTAAAATCCTAATTAGACATTTCAATTGTAAGATTCTGATAGTTCTTTGCTCTCATTTTATCTGAACTGACATTTTAAATGATTGGTTTGTAATCTTCCAGGAAACTTTGTTTCAAGATAAGCCCTTTCATCTTTCAAATGGTTTGGGGGCAACTTTCTTAGTGCCAAGAACACCACCATCCATTTCACATATGAAGCTAAATAATGACATTATTTGGCCTTCTTTTCACAAACATTCTTCCTTTCTATGACAAAGCAGTGAATGTTTCAATGGCATCCGAGGCCTACAAATTGTCTTTGCAAATCTCCTCACAGGAGGAAATCGATAGATGTTTTCAGAAAGTCAAAGAGTTCCCCTATATACTAATAAGCTGAACACAATGGGGCCAAGAAGTGTTGGAGGATTTCATTTCTGTGATGAGTCTTATTTTGGCGCCTTGTCCTGTTTTCCCAACCTAAGATTGAATTCTGAGAGAGTCAATCAATTTTCCTTTGAAACAGGCAAGGTGGTCCTTAGCAATGTGACCTTGAACAAATCATCTGAGCTTTATTTGCTTCAATCTCCTTATATATAAATAGATAATAATAACAATACCTACCCCAATAGGTTGTACCGAGGCATAAATTTACATAAAATGCCCAATCCATAAAATACCTGGCTCCTAGCCAATGCCCAATAAACGAGAGCTCTGATGACAATAAGGATTAGATTGAAGACTGGTAAGGAAGATGGTACTGATAATTGGCTAACATTGAAATTTAGCTCAGAAACTACATATTATTTTTATCATCTTTCTTCTCTTTTCCCTTACAATGTTCTTTCTCAGCACTCAAAGAGTTCAGATCCCCCAGAAAGAAAGAAAGAATCAGCAGCTAAATGTCTGCAATTTAAAGAGGACTGCAAGGAAACAATGAGTTGCTTACTGAACAGGGTGAATTCAGGTGCTGGAGCATCTATCTGGAGCAACTTTTTGTGGGTAGCTATGGAGAAAGGAATGAATGAGAACAAGGGAAAAGTAGAAGAAACAGAGCTCAATTCAGAGCCCATCTAGATAGATGGTCTTTGCGAAGTTGATTCATAGGTATCACTACAATGAGCACTTTGTTGGAAGAGCTGAGCCATGGTGATTTTCCCTAGTGTTGCATGATTAGACTATTACACAAAGCAGCATAAATGCAGTCTTCCCTTCTTTCCCCTTCACCCTCTTCTTAATTTTACAGATTGATCTAATTACTCAATTTAACTTTTCAGTTAATTAAGATATTTCTTGCCTGCACTAAGGTTATCCTATTTGTTAGATGATAACAAAATTCATTTGAAAAACAAAAGAGAAACATTAAATTCTAATTTATACAAGAAAGTGCATTTATAGATATTGTGAAGAAAAGTAAGATCTGACTAAAATTTAAATTCCAAGGTTTTTGTAGTGGGGCAATGGTAGTTTTTGTTTCTGTTGATTTCAAATACATGAATATTAATAATTAAAACATTTTTTTTCTGATTAGTTATTATAAGGAGGGCCACTTTGATATAGGAGTAATCATACAGAAGTTGAAGTCCAAAGACCTGGATTCAAATTCCATTTCTAGCTCTAATGAGTTGTGTTACTGTGAGGAAATCATTTAATAATCTCCACGCTCAGTTCTCTAACTTATGAAATGAGAGAAACTGATAACCTATTTTCTTTTGTCCACATGTATTTTAAAATCTTTGCATATGCTCATCATAAAAAAAAAAAAAAATGCAGGTGTAACAGCAAGAGTCCCCTACCTACCAACTTCTTATTCACAATTCTTACTGCTCACAGATAACTACAGCTAACAGTTTGCATAAATTCATATAATGAGATAAAGACACATATTTTACAACACATGATTCTACTATATCAACTATTATGTAATTGCTTTTTTATTCCTAATAATATCTCATGAATGTCATTTCAAGTGAAACCAGATAAATCTACTTCAATCTTTTCAAATATTACATAACATGACCTCATACCATGGCTTATTTCACTTTTCATCTATTTGAAAATTTAGGTGTTTTTATTTTTGTTTTTTAGCTGGTACAAATAAGGCATCAATGAACATTCTTGGCCAAATGTTTATGTGCACTTAAGCTCACTTGCCTGCTAACAGTAGATATTACACAATGTTTCTAAGAAATGCACTTTCTCTTTCTTTCTAAACCATATTTTTTCATCTAAAACATGTTGTAGGGAGCTTTAGCAAGAGATTTTGAGTGACCTCTCTCTCTTAAAGAAATAAAGATGTAAATATAATGACATTTTACTGAAAATATGACAGCTTGAAGAAGGGTGTTCAGAATGTGTTATTTAATATTGTCAATAATGGGATACAGTTTAACCTGTCGAACCTCTCAGAATTTTAAAGAAATATTTAGAACTTAATGAATGAGAATAATAACAACATAATGGCATAGTGCAAGAGATAGAGAGATGTTAATTACATTACACACACACACACACACACACACAGCTCAGCTGAGAAGAAAAATCTCCTTTCTGACTGACATGATTGAGCAAAGAGAATAATTCAACTTCAAAGCCAAAACAAAAAAATTCACTACTCACCATAATTTAGAAGTAAAGATTGACAGTTTGCTACAAAAGTTAATCTCCTGATTCATGTTCAAGGAGTTCTCAATAGAATATCACCACTTATAATATTGCCTAAGAACTAATGAAATTTGCTATTGAAGATTTTACAGCTTCCTGAATTTAAGAACAAAGGTCCCTAAAAAAATGAGATGTCGTCTTAGTTGCTCATGCTCTTTTCAACTCAAATACTGCATATTATATCAAGTCAACAAAATGTGGTAATTAAAATCAGTCAAAATTTACTACAAAGGAAATGTAAAATATGATAGATGGCATGTCTGTTTGTTTCTGAAGGTGGAGTATCAAGTCAAAGGGTTGAGTAAAATGCCACCATCTTATTTCCTTCCAACAATGCATTTATCCAACAATGCTCACTTACTTTTCATATGCTTTATTTTTATTGTGAACATCTATCTTCATCTCAGAATGTGATATTTCTTGAATATGAGGGAAGATTTTTAATTTAATAAGTTATGCTTAAAAAATTTCTGAGAGAGAGGAATAAGAAAAGTGCACTGAGAAAATTACCAAACCCAAATCTTCGAATAAACACAATATATACATTTGTTTTTTAAGGAAACTTTCGGTAAGGGAGGCAAAATGACTCCAAGGGATCATTCTGGTTAGGCCAATTAGTTTCCCCAACCAGTGTGGTTTTTTTCTCTCTATTCTTATATCATTGAGAAAGTTCTGAATGTGGAATAATCCAGGAGCCCAGAGCTGATAGTTTCACAAAAATTATTGTTTTTAGAGCTCTGAAATTATTTATATTAATGTATTCTTAAGGAAATCCTGAGTCCATCATAAGGACATGTAACAAGTAATTGAAACTGAAGTCTTTATGATTTCATAATATCCAATCCTTACTTTCTCATAATTATACTTGTGAACCAAAAGTATTCTATAGGTTTCTAACATTTTCAATGTGTCAGAACTATTCCTTTTAGTTCGAGATTTCCAACATAGAGATGCAGGTATGTTTTCTGTAAATCTCACAGAAATGCTTGTACTAGGTAATAATGTTTCATTTAGAAATACGCCATTAAAAGAATTTGAATTACTACACAATGTCCACTTTAGAGAAAACTCTAGCCTGGATGTATTCTGTTGTTACCTGTCTGACTTCCATTCACTCTTCTTTTGCATCCTGTTTTTCCTTATAACATCCTTTCCATAATCTCAGTAGGGTGCTGTCCATCATCTCCATAGCGCCAGAGGTGGACATGTGATTCAAATCTGACCATCACAGCATCACATCCCTGGGACCAAAGTGATTAGTTCAGGGATGAACAAAGGAGCTCAATTCAGGCCTATTATAGCCAATGAGTTTCAATGTCAGGACTCTACTTTGGAAGAGAGACTCTTTCTGTAGGAGTTGCTTTTAATTAATGCATACTTTCCCAAGCAAACTTTTTCTTATTGTGCTTTTGGCTACCTTCTCGATTTGCTCTGAGATTTGGCAAATGAAATCAACCTCAAACTTGGAGATTTCACCCCTTTTTGTTTGTTTGTTTTTCTTTGTTTTGATAATTTCTATCCCCTTTAAATTTAGCTATGGCCAACTGTCTCCGTGCCTTATTCTTTTTTAGAACCACAGTATCCAGACACCAGACAATAGAAAAAAAAAAATTTTTTTTTTTCAAAAGGATCAAGATCTAGGCACCAGGTGGAATTCAGCTGGAGAATTTTTTTATAAGTTCTTTACAAAACAACAAAACAAAAAAAGAAATTAAACAACCATAATCAAAATGCAGCCAACCCAGCACTTCTTTTTTCTTGAAGCTTGGTTAGGCATCCTGCAAAACAAAGCAATTTACTGAGTGCAGTAAAACCCTTGGCCAACTCCAGCTTAATTTCCAACTAATAGAAACTAAGATACTAACGAATAGTATCTAATAGGCCAGATATGAGTTCAAATCTTGACTCCCGTCAATTATTAGCTGCCTTCAGTAAATCACTCAACTTCTCTGCCACATTTTCTTTGGCTGTAATGCATAACTTTCATAACTTTTGTGATCCCCTCTCCGTTACAGCCAGTGGGTCATGATTTTCCATAGTGGACTTGTTTGGTTGTATTCTCTTATACTTAAACCCTGTTAATGTTCTAAGTTTACTACAACCAAGTAGCATCCAAACGATTACATGTCAAGTATTAAAAGAGCATCACTGTGGAAATACTGATCTGAGGTCTCAGCCCAGCCCTGACCCCAATGTTTGTGTTGCCTTGAGAAGGCACTCAACTTGAGTCCTCAAATCGTCACCTATAAAAATGAAGGAATCGGAGTAATTGCCTCCATGTTTCCTTCCTGCTTTATGCTAATAATAAGTGTAACAACTTTTTAAACATGAGATTTGAGGTAACTTCAATGTTATTGTCATGGAAAAATTAAGATACCTTTGTTAAGTAAAGGAAGTACTGGGTACTGTCAAATATAGAATTTTCTTGTATACATGTAGCTAAAGAAAAAAATTAAGAAAGCAAACTTTCAGCCAGGCTTCTGATAAACTCTCTCAGGTAAATTCTCTAGAGAATCAGATGTCCAGACCCAACACAGGAGAAAGAGAGAGAATATGCAGAACATTGTCCCTTGTAATATGTTGCTGGTCTATAGTCCCCTCTCCCCCACCCCCACCACCTTGATTCCATTTATTGTTTAACTACAGTTCCTTCGTTGGGTGGTAATACTCATTTGTGATTTTCAAAATGGATTCGAAGCGATCTTTGTTTTGTTGCAGGCAGAGAAATTGGCTTGCTATGCCTATGGCCTTTGGGGTTCTGAGGGAGGCTTAACCTGACCAGAATATTATGTCTGAATAAAGAGCCGAGCAGTCCCTGGGCTGCCACCACTGTATATTCATGGAAATATGCTTTGGTTCTACAATCTCTTTCAAGTCACTTCCCAGCCCTCCCCACTGAAGCAAACACCATTGTCATTGCTTTCCCTTGAGCACAAATACGTTTCTCCGCAGCACCAGGCACTCTTCCGTGGAGACTTCAGCCTCCAACCATCCTGCCAAAGACATAAATAAATGATGCCTCGCTTCAGAGTAGACCTAATTTTGAGTATGTGCCCTTTTTTTGTGAACCTAATTACACCTTCCACGTAAAAAGCAAAAAACAAACAAAAAACAAAAACAAAGAAACAAAAACAAAAAACAATTAGGGAAGCAAAATTCATAGATGGGTATGAATGAGTATGATGTCTGACACTCCAGAGAAATAGGAAGATGAATAAGTCATCTGTTGAGCACTTATTACTGGTTGATCTTTAAATGCACTGTCAAATTAAATCCAAATAAGAACCTAGGCACAGGCTTTCCTCTTTCATTTTTTCAGGGTTATGGAGCAAATTGCCCTGTCACTTAGCTAGTAACTAGCTGACTAGGATATGACCCCAGGTTTGTATGGCTTCAAAGCCTTTGCTTTTACCCCTAAAATGTCCAAATACCATTTGATATAATTGGGAGAGCATGTGTCTCATTTCCTAATTTAGATTCACACTGATGCATATTATATGACATTTCCTATATGATGCCTAGGGCTGCCCTCAATAGCATTTTCATAATGCCCCAGAAAGCGAAATTTTTCTCCAAAAGAAACTCAGAATATAAATATCTTGCTTACTTGAAAAGGCAGAATTACACTCTGCATTCAAAACAAAATAGCTCCCCCTACAGATTTTGTCCCTTCCATGTCCTCAGCTTTGGCAAAGGAGGCCCAAAACCCTCAGGTCAGATTGCTGGAAAAGGGAGCTGTGTGTTGGCCCCTTATTGATGGGAATAATGATTCATCCATCTGCTTAAAAAAGATCAGCTGGTGCTACTCAGGACAGAAGACATCTCTTTAGCGTTTTCCTCACTTTCAGCAGAATGAATCTTTAACTGCTGAGAGCCTTGTGATGAATTTGACCAGTTCCAGGCTGGAATGAAAGTGTGCTTTCTGGAGGTCAAATCTCCTTCTGACTTCCAGTGTGTAGCTGGCACAGGCAGTCTGTCAGCCTTCCAAGTGCTGAGATTCCTCTGTGACATCACCAGTCCTAGCTCGGCCCTGTGCCCACTGACTCTTTGGAACTATTTGGAATCTCACAGGGCTGTGCGTCAGCATCACCTTGGGACACGGCACCAGCGAGCTCTCCCATGGGGCTGTGGTGAGGGAGCCACTGATGATGCAAGGGCTGATGGGAACGTCTCTTCAGTGTCGTAGGTGCTCCCAGGGGACCCGGGAACATCACGAATTTGAAGTGGCCTAATGTCATTTGCTCTCGTCATTATCCGTTCCAACAAAAAGCTGTCTCCACTCCTCTCCCGTCTGACTCCCTCCTCTAGAGCATTTCTCAGAGAAGTGGGGGTGGGGGGTGGGGAATAGAGATCCTTCATGTGTCCACGTAAAACCTACCTAACTGGATACATGAATTAAGACAGATAATCAGATTCCCCTCACATCTTATTGATAACGTTAAGGATGACTAAATGAGAAAATGCAGCTGCAAAGTGTGCTGTAAAATTTAAAGCAGGTAGAAACAGAGCTAGCACATAGTGATTTCTTCACATGAACTTCACTGTGTTAACAACTTGCCATGTAATATTTCATTTAATCCTCAAAACAAACACACGAAGTCAATTATACCAATAGATCCATTTTGCAGAGGCTAAAACCAAGATTCAGAGAAGTTAAATAATTTTACCAAGGTCATGTAGATGTCAAAATGCAGAACATAGAATTGAACCTATATCTGTATGACTCCAAAATTCATACTCCTGTATCTGTATAACTCTTAAGTCTAGAGTTCTTCGCGCTTTGCTGTACTGCTTCCACAAAATAGAAACACCACCTATTAAATAGCTATTTACAATGGAAAGTACAATTAGATTCTAGGAATGATATTTCGATACACAGATACTTGAGAAAATTGAAATTTTAAAATATAAGTATGCTCTCCCAGTGAAATTGTTTGCATCTGTAAATTGTCTCTCATCTCAATGACTGGACATGACAGTTAATGTATATAGAATTTGATAATAACATATTGATTATTAAACATTTTTTAAAACTTTTTAAACATTTTTTAAACTTTTTAAACATTTCCACATATGCCACTTTATTAGATACGTCCAGGAATCTATGAGAAACAAGAGGAATGCATTATCATTATTCCCACTTTCTAGACAAAACTACTGAAGCTTCAGGATATAAGTGACATGGCCAAGGTCCCATAATTTAAAAAGAAGAGCCTCCTGATTCTTATTTTTCAGCTTTTTTACTTCCCTGGATGCCTGACTTGGGAACAATGCCAACTTCAGTTCTTCCACCTCCCACCTACAGTGAACTTGGTCAGTCACACCAACCTTCCTCCATCTCAAGTAAAGATCTAACTGTTCTTTCACGCAGACACCCCTATCAAAGGACAAGATTAAGTCACTTATTTGCACTAATATTCCCTAAGTACCCTGTTTAATGAGTGGCTCCTTCAAAAGTCTTCAAGTTTTTAACCAGATGAAAGTGATGAGCAATGCATTGAGAGAATTTTAAGGCAGGAGGGATGACTGGAAATGTGGCAGACTAAATACCAGAGGATGATATTGCCTAAACTGGCAAATTTATTTTAATCAAGTAGCTTAGTTCAAGCCATGATTAGCTCTCTTATGTCAATGGTATCAATGAAATGACTTCCTAAAAGTTCTTGCTGACCTAGTCTGGACACTTGGATACATTTTTTCAATGAAGCCTGTGTAATCTTACAAAAATTCAAGTACTTCTCCAGCTTTAAGCCTTTCAAATACTTCCTAAGGCTTCCAGGATTAAGACATCAAATCCATTTAATAACATATGACCTTGGTTTACTTACCCAAAACTCTTGGGTCTTTCAGCTCTGAGTCTTCATCTTGTCCTCTTTGGTCAGAATTTTCTTTACAAAAATTCTCTTTATGACATCCCCGACAATAACCCCCAACCCAGGCTTGGGCATCTCCAGAAATAGCTTGGCAAGACAACATTGATAAGTACATCAAATTATCATTCACTAGTTGAATCTCAATCCACTCCTGAAACTACAGAGATCTGTGTCCAAATCCCATTCTATTATAGACCAGTTGTGTGAGCTCTATCTCAGAGCCTCAGGTTCCTCATTCACGAGATGGGCAACCTCATCACGTTGCCGTATCAGTTAAATAAGAACATATGTAGAGTGCTTCAGTCCGTGTCTTTCACATAGTAAGTGTTCAATAAATGTCAGTCATCATCATTATCCTTATCACTTCTTCCATATAACTTCCATTCACTTAGCTACACACCCCAAGTTTTTTCAACTAATGCCTAGTAGTATTAACTACTTAAAAACTCAAGTCCCTACAGGACATAGGGCCCAGGGCCTTTTATATGGGCAGAAAAATGTCATGGATTATGGTTAGAGGTTTTTAGCACTGCCGCCAAGTTTATGAGTTTACTGACAAGGACCATAAGCCTACTGCCCCACCTCCTCTCAGTAAGCCAGGTCCACACCTCACACCCATGCCCATGGACCAAAGGGTAAATTAATTTTCCAGTTCAGTTACCTTTAAAACTTGGTTTCTAATACAGCTGGAGTTTATACTACATCGACCTTATAGGTGTATAGGGAATAGATAAGAAGGTAGATGACAAGCTAAGACCTGGTGAATCTGCATAAGAACTCTCTTTTTAACAGAAGTATAGAGAAGTAAAATAAAATAAATAACAAGAAGAAAAAACCTGATGTAGTACTTTCATTTGTGTTTCAGGTTCACAGTGAAAAATCAATACAGTCTCTGTCTTTTCTTTCCAGAACTGAAATGCTTCCTACTTCAAAGCTATCATCTGCTTAGTTACTGCCTTTCACAAAGACACAAAATGAGACATTAATTTGTGCAGCACGAACCGAATTTCTAAAAGAAATACAGGAGGAGTGTATATGAGAAGAATCTGTGATGCCAACACAGGAAAGCACAGCACCCTGAACTCAGCCAGATGTGGGTAGATTCTACCCCTCGTGTCATCATTTCATCATGCTCACATTGATAGCTCGAATACCTCTTCAGGTGTATCATGAAGAAGTATCACATTTTCTCTGCTCCTATAGCTTCTTCTAACCAAAAAGAAATGGTTAAAATAGGCAACTGATAAAAACTATAGCCCTATATTTTTTTTAACCCAAATATAGTATACTGACTACAGTGATGAAACAGATCAGAGGAGAAAAAATGGATCAATCTTTAAAGCATAAATTTAAGTGATTCAAAATCAAAACACCATTCCACGAATCTAGCTCACCTTGCCTTATCACCTCAGAAGATCAGCCAACTCAGGGTGAGAAGAAGAAATTAATTTTTCAATCCTTACTCACTTTCCAATTCTCACTCCCTCCTCACATCAGCTCTAAGAAAATAGAGCTGAGGAGAAAGTTTACAGCAACACCTTCTCTCTCCATCTTCATCGCATTTCTCCCTCATCACTGTTATCTATACTTTTCTGTCCTCAAGGCATTCAGAACATTGTGGGATAATTCATCAGGTCTCCTTTGCTTACAGATGACAGAAACTAAAATTAATTAAGCTAGACTGGAATGATTGGCTTAAATAATGGAGGAAGTCCAGAGGTAAGCTGGCCTCAGGTTGCCTACTAACTTAGACAATATGATTATATTTTACCATCTCCCTTCATCTCCCAGCTCAGATTCTACCTAACGTCTTCCTTCTGTGCTATAGGTTGGCTTCTTCCTTGTGGTTAGATTGAGGAATAGAATGGTAAAAGAAGTGTGAGTGTAGATAAGTCCAGACTTCCACCATCTCTGCTTAGTCACACCAGAGTGTCTCTAAGCCATCATCTCTCTATATAAAATAGCAGGGAAAGATACTGATTGGCCTGAATGGGGTCATGTGTTTATCTCTGTAGCCATGAAACAGATTAATATGATTGACCAGGCCTACTTGTGTGCCCATTCCTGTGGCCATAGGGCCATGTCTTATGATTGGCAGCTCCTTAGAACCACATGGAGTGGAAGAGAAACAGTTCACAGAAGAAAAAGGGTATTTGTTGTTCTGAGAAAGTGAGTGGAAAGCCAAAAATAACAGATACTCACCAGAACATTCCATTAAGCCTTTATTTCCAAGATAGTCAAATACTATCACCTTAACATACAACTTCTACTTCCCATTAAATATTCCTGGTAATAACCCTTCTAAAGACAGATCTTTTGGATTTGGACCCCACCTTAAAGCCCAAGATTTAATCTCATTTTCATATTTAAAGAAATTTATCTTAGCAATCACAAGTAAATAAAAAGCAATTTCAATGTTTACTACAGTTTGATAAGGAAAAACACAACCTTATGAATTACTCCTGTAACACCCAGAAAATAGTCTCTCACGAAGCATTCCCTTTCTCTCAAACTCCAAGATGCATTAAGGCTGCTCTCCAGGTCAGTCACCTGCCCTGCTCAAACATCAACACTTGCTCTCCAAACCTGTCTCCCTTTTTATTTTTTTCTTAAGATTTCTATTATTTTTCTCCTACCATTTTTTCCTTGACCTTACTCAAATTACTCTAGTAAGTCAGCATCTCCAGACCTCACCATTTATAGTGGTATGTACTAACGACCAAAAACCTGATGATTAAGAGAGAAATACATCTGCTGAAGTAGAAGTGGTGGAACCAAGTTGACAAAGTCAAATTTTTCTTTAGCAGATGAAGGAGGAAGAGGTCTGTGAATATTTACTTTGGTATATTTTCCCTGCCGTATCCTGTTCACTTAAAGTCCAGACAGTTGGCACTATTTTGCGAACTCATTCATACACAGTCAGGGTAATACAAAACATGTAGTACAGACCATGTTCTCATGAGTTGTTACGTGATAAAAGGCTTTGTAATTAAATAAATTTGGGAAATGTTTCATATTACATTCCTGCATTTGTGATTTACGATGTGTCTTAAAGGCTTTGACAAGTTCTTTAGTAAAGAAATGTGTTTAATTTGATTTACCTGGCATTTCAAAACTAGTTTGTTGATAAAAGTTTTCAAGTTAATGCCTATTAACAGTCTAAAATATACTTTGAGAGTGTAACACCATACGATTTGTGTTAATAATACCATCTCTAGGAACATTTGTATCTTTTATTTTGAAAGGTTCACCCAAACAACAAAGATCTAATGGTGGAGATGCTGGACACGTGGCTGGCCAGTAGTAGGTACATGAAAGCAGGACCCTTTGATAGCTTGTCTTCCACTGGTTGTATCTGGCTTGGAATTGCTTTCCATACAAAACTGCTAAGTTACTGGGTACCACAGGTAGGAGAATGATTTCGGTCCCACTGGAAGGCTTCCCACCCGTCAAATGAATTTAACGCCTTTGCAGCTCCTATTGTACCTTGTGGTTATTAGCATTTTCCTACAAAAGGTACCAGGTACTGTTATCAGTGCTTCAGGAATCTTCTCCAGCCTTCTCCTGCACTGCTCCTTTTGAACATGCTTCCTCCATCTCACACTATTTCTAGTTCAAAACCTTTGGCTTCAGGCTGGGTCTCCATCTCTCTGCCTAGCTCCATTAGATTTTATGTTTTGTTTCAGAGGTCGAGCTCTAACTCCAAACTACTCTCATACTCCAAAACCATAGGTCAATCTCACTCAGACTAAATTCAGCTCAGGGATGAACTTCTAACCCACTGCTGGTCTGCAAAGGAAAAATTAAAGTTTCTCTCTTTTAAAACATCCTGTAAAATCTTACTTCTTTCTTTTGTCAAACTTAGTGCTGCCTGTTTGCATTATAGTTATGTGTATACATGACTTCAATCTCCACTCCACCCCATCTCAGATCTCATAATTCTCGAGGACAACAATCTGTGTTATTCTTTTCTGTATTTCTCACAATATCTGGGTAAAGTCGACTGCATGGAGTAAGTGCTCAATGAATATTTACTGACTCATCGAATAGGAGAATGAATGATCTTTTATATAGCACATTGAATTTTGCTTTTGAGGACTAAGAGAAAAAAGACAACATATTTATATGCAATGTATAAGAGTAAGATAACATTAGCTCTTATTAATTTAGAATTCCCTAATTCAAAAGCTGTGTTAATTTCCATAGTGCAGTGATTTTGCCTGCCTTCCTTCCCCCACTCCCAGGTACATCTGGCAAAGTCTGGAAACATATTTCATTATCACAACTGGGGTGGGGAGAGCAGAGCTATTAGCATCTAGTGAGCAGAAGCTAGGAATGCAGCTAAACAATTTACAATGCACAAGACACCCCCCACGACAAAGAATTATGTGACCCCCAAATGTCAACAGTGCCACTACTAAGAAACCCTGCAACAGAGATCAGGCAAAAGACTTCCTTTTCACTGCCCAATAACAAAGGCTTGCTAAAGAAATTAATAGCCTTAAAAGATTGAAATAGAATTCAAGCTTTTTCAAGTGCTTTAAGTCACCTGATTTGCTTTCGTCAGAGTAGTCTTCATTATTGTTGTTATTATTCTACCTTGTAATCACCCAGAATGCTTTGCTCATGCTATGTGTTTCACCAATTAATTGGTGAACTGAATTGCTTAGATGCTTTCTCTTATAGCGATGCTTTTGTCTATATTACAGGGTAGGACCCAAATTTCATTTCCTAGGCATAAGACAAATATTTACCACAAACAATAGCATTCCAACAATTTGGATCCCTAACTGTCAGAATGACTTCTATAAAAAAAATTGTAAGCACAAATACTCAGTATTTAAAGACCTGATTGCTTATAAGCCAGACAGCACATGCACAAATTATCGTTTTCTTCACTTGACAACTGCTGTTTTTATCTTGACACATACACTTAAAAATTATTTCTGACAAGAATCTTAACAGCTTTAAGTCAGTCTAATTAAAGGTAATATTTTTTTGCTAGAAAAATGTTTGAAATCATTCAGTATTGCACAGTTCACTTTTCAAATCAAGTTAAAGAGCGCATTAGTAAATGCCAAAAACACCTCCACTGACCTATGGCCTTCTATCAAAAGAAAACACTTCTATTATTCTTATAGAAGTTCCTAACTACAAAGTTATAGATGGCAAAAAAAAAAAAAAAAAAAAAAAGGCTTAGAGAGTTTGTCTGTAGTGTATCAACAACATATTCTCAACAATTACTTTATATAGATGTGGTAGGCAGCTTCTGACAGGGTTCCCAAAGATGCCTGACTCCTGGGACCCACATCCTTGTGTAATCCCCTTCCCATGAGTGTATGTGGGACATAGTGACTCACTTCTAACAAACAGAATATAACACGGGTTATGGGATATCATTTCCATGATGAGATTATAAAAGAGCCTGACTTTTGCTTTCTTTTTCTCTGTCGCTGGCACTTTCTTTTACCTTCTTGATTTCTGCTATCGTGTTGACAGTTTCCCTATGGAGAGGCCCACATGGCAAGCAATCAAGGATGGTCAACAGCTCACGAGGAACTAAAGCTCAGTACAAAACCCCACGAGGAACTGAATCCTGGCAACAAACACGTAAGTGAGTTTGGAAGGAAATCTTTCCAGTTAAGTCTGAAGATGACTGCAGTCCTGTGAGAGATCCAAAGCTAGAGGACCCAGCTAAGTTACTCCTGGATTCCTGACCCACAGAATCTGTGAAATAAAAAATATGTTGTCATTTTAGCTGCTAAGTTTTGGCATAATCTGTGGTACAGCAATAATTGATAACTAATACATGATATGACCTCCAAATCTTTCTTTTTTAATTCATTCATACATAAAGGCCTGTTTCTCTTATTCCTTGATAGATCTTTTTAATGTTTGCACTATGCTCTTAAACCGAAGTCTGTATCTTCTTACACCCATACAACTGTTTCATCTGATATCTGTATTTTTCAAAAGCATATTTTTTTACACTCTTTTTCCTCTTCGCCAAAGCCCGAATGAATGGTAAGAGAAATGCAATCCCAGCTACTTGGGGTCAGAGCATTGGTGTCACCATTAACTTCTCCATTTTCTGCATTGACAATCCTACACACAGCCACAATGCCCTCAAGCTGTGCCTCTGTCTTTCACAAAGGCTCTCACATTCCCTGCTTCCTTATTTTTTTAAATGTCAGAACTATTGTAATTGTTCAAAAAAGATTTCTCCTCCAATTCATTTTGTATCTACAAAGCCAGATTACACCTTCTAAAACTTTTCTCATTTTACATGAAGCTTTTGCCTAAAAATCTAAAGAACACTCATTTGTATTTGGAAAATTACCTTTGACCATGACATTCAATCTGAAAGTGCACCTGGCATGCCAGTTTCTGCCCCTTTGTGACCAGGGCTTTATGAAATCTTGACTTCTAAGGTTTAGTTTTTCTAAGTCTTAGAGCAAAATAAAACAGCACAGCCAATTTGAAATGATATATCCATCGAAGATGTTGTGGCAGTTCGGGTACCCAGGAAGTGAGCTGTGAGATGGAGATTATTACCATGAGAGGAGATTATTAGGGAGATCTTCAAGACTGAAGAACTTCAATATTGATGGTGTTGGGGGATAGAAAGGGAACAGGATTGGGTAGAGGGAGAAGTTGGATAACAATGCAAACACTAAAAAGGCCTCAGCCTTATTCAGGATAGCATCTTTATTCATAAAAGCCTAAAACTGGGAATGACAAAAAATTGTCCAGCAACAAAATCAATTGTGGTATAGTCACACAAGAAATACTATGGAATAATACTTTTTAAAAAAAGAACAATATTGTTAATTTAACAACATGGATGACTTTCACAGACATAATATTGATCAAAAGACATCAGACACCAAAGGATAATTATTGTACGATTCCATGTATATGAAGTTCAAAGAGTGACAAACTAATCTATGGTAATAGAGGTCAGAGTAGTGGTTTCCTCTTAAGGGAGATGGGTTATTGACTGAGAAGGGCCATGAGGAAATCCTCAGGGGTGTTGAATGCTTAAAACATTCTGCCTTCATCTGGCAGTCATTATATACATATGCAAGAATTTCTCAAACTGTAGACTGAATATTTGTGCATTATAATGTATATATGCTATAACTTCTTTTAAAGGAAGCAAATAAGCATTAGCTGAAACAAAACAACAGTTATCTCAAATGAATATGTCCATCTTCCTTGACAAACTAGCTAAAGTTGCAACCAATTTATAAAATAAATTTTCACAGCTGTGTGGCTGTATGTATACTTCATTCCATAAAATATAGGATACTTGCCACAATACAAAGGGAAGACACTTGTATAATTACAGTAGTAATTTCTGGACATTGCAATTGCACAAAATATCCATTTTCTCTTTTTTACCACTTTGATTTAAAAAAAAAAACACATTGTTTTTGTTGTTTTGCTATAAGAAAGGGTGATTATCCTTTAAAAATACATCATAATTGAAAAAAACTCATTGAATTGTACAATGTGAATATGGGCAACTAATTTTCTATTATACTTCAATAAAGCTGGGAAAAATACATCATAATTCATTGAAGAATGGGCTAAAAGAGAAAGGCAATGCCAAAAGCGAGGGTATAAACACTGTCATTACTTAGAGTACATGTTAAACAGTTAAGTGAAAGAGAGTTTTTATTTCAGGACTTGAGAGTGGAGATCAGTATAGAATGCTCAATAAAAACTAGCTGTAAATGACCCAAACTGAAAAGATAATGTATTCAAATGGACCACAGCATAACTGCTGACAACCAGCTAGGGATTTCTGGCAAGCAGCAGAGAGGCTGTCCTAACAACACCGCCCTGATCTCCCAAAAGGCCAAGAAAGAGCCCCATCCTCTGACAATGACGGGCTCCTCCCCTGGTGGCAGCCTCAGATGCTGCACAGAGGACAAGCTAGACAGATGCAAAGCAAGAAAGCATTTCCGTCATTTTCAGATGCCAGAGTAACCAGGATGTCAGCCCCATTGCCTAGGAATACCCAGAGTAAGCTGCAGTGACAGGTAAGTAAAAAAGAGTGTGAATTTGTCAGATTCCAAAGGCTTCCAGTCACTCTGACTCAGTGCCTACTAAAATCATTTCATGATGGTCTGACTACTCCCAGAGTCCTTATGGTGAAGCAGCACGTATTCTGCCACTGAAACTCAGGATCATGAATCCCCAGGAATGGTCAAAGGAACATCGACATTTTCATGCAGTTTTTATAATAGAAGGGAAAAGAGTCTTTCTCTCTCCCAAAGAACACTGAAAGCTTAAAAAAAACAAAAACAAAAACAAAAAAACAAGTTTAATTTTTTTTATCACCCAATAGAAGTAAAACAATAAAAAAAACAATAATTTAAAGATTTACATTTGAGGAAGGAACAGAGAGATACGGGTGACTGTGAAAGATGCCCTTTGCCTTTGTGGAAGCAAAGATAGCCTTATGATTAAAAGAACTGGGGCCGGCTGTGCGGCCTTGGGCAATTTACCTCTCCATGCATCAACTTCCTCCTGTATGAAGTGAGAGAATAACACCCATCTCATAGGTTGTTATGAATGAGGAATAATGGGATTAGCATATATTATGTGCACTTAGTACAATGCCTGGCACTTAAATATCACTTATTAATAATACACGTTACATAATACGTGCTATTATGATTCTCACAGTATATTGGCAGTTCTCATTATAGCCTCTTTTGACATTTCATTCCTGTTTCATTCCTGGAGTAAAATCTGCTTTCATGCCTTTTATTATGTTCTCGTCTTTGTAAAATAGAGTCTAGCCTTATACATGACAAAGGCTAGTCAAAGCCAACTGGCAAGCCCACAGTAAATGGATTGAGTGCAGTGCATTGCAAATCCGGATAGAGAGAACCCTGGTTAAGATAATTGTGCAAAGTCGGCATACCAGGTTTTTCCCGTTGGAGAGACATCAAAATCTTGCTTTATAAAATCTTGTATGATTCTTTTGTCTAAGTACCTACATATGGGAGTAACCAGATGTGTTCTTTAATCACAAAAGCTGAGAGGTTCATAGAAGTAGATGGAATCCATATTCTACAAGGAAATCCATATTCTATAAAATAGATAATAAAAGACTCATAGTCTCTAGTCACTAAAGAATTGGTGATAACCTCTAAACAGTGAAGTTGAGGAAACAATTCTCATACTATGTCTAGTAACAGAGAAACTTTTATTCCTTTGGCTTAGGTATTTGCCAGAAGTGTAGAATCATAGTTAAAAGAGTGGACTTTGGCATCACACTGCCTGGGATTCTAAACCCAGCGCCAAAATCCATCTGCTAGATCTATGACTTGGATATGTTAACATCTCTGTGTCTCAATTTTGTCAACAGTAAATGGGATTAATGAGAGTAGCTGTCTCAGAAGATGATTGTAAATATTAAACTTATTTATAATAAGGTAAAGAAAGCACTTTGGCACCTGACATGTAGCAGTAAAATCTATAGCTATTTTTATTAATTCTTGATCAATGGATATCTTTTATTAATTTTTACTTATATTCACTTTAGAAATTCAGAAAATAAATTAAAAGGAAGAAAATTTAAAATCTTGTTATCTAACCTCTCAGAGATAACCACTGTTAATATTTTAGAAAAGTTTTCTTTTTAAATATATAATTGCAGAACTGAGACCAAAGTGTACTCGGTATTTTGTAACCTAATTTGTTTCAACTTAACCACCAATTATTGGGGGAAAATGTCATATTTTTTTCATTTAATCATACTTTATGGGGAAAAACATCTTTGTCATTAAATGTTTCCCAACATCACTATGCAGAATATTACATTGTCTAGGAGGATTTATTTAACTATTCCCCAGTTACTGGATATTTTGAAGGTTTCTAAATTTTTACTGTTTTTTTAAAAATGGTTGAACATCCTTGGAGCTAATTGTTTGTGCAGATCTATGATCTTTTCTTCAGATACATTCCTAGGAGTGGAATTTTTAATATTCAAAAGGAAAAATATTGTGAAAGCTTTTGGTATATTCAATGGATTTCTATTACAATACATTATTTCTTCCAAAATGCTCTTTAAATACCTGGCTGGGAATATGTGATGCTACAGGTCTTTGTCTCTCTAACCAATAGGATTTTTTCTCAGTTCCATTATGAGATCCACATTTTCTTCTGTGTGTCGACAGGAAGAGCTTTTAAAACTCTTTCTGGTAGAAAAGAATCCTTTCCTATTGTCATTAAGTTGTAATTAGATTATGCAAAAATGTGAAACCCAAGATACTGATTATGCAACCTCTGGCAATAGCATCCCAAGATGTTATCTTTTCATCACTTGAAGCTCAGTAGTTTGTGTATTTCATTGTTTACCAGTTTGATGCTCAGCTAAAGTAAAGAGCTTCAACTCCTCTTGACCATCTCTTCACTTTCTTTTTTCACTTTCTGGACTGGTAATGTTACTCTTTAAAGGCCAAAATAGTAGTTAAAAACATGAAACCCCCAGATTCAACAAATTTGCAAGCCGATTTTCATGTCAAATTTCCTTTAGTGGCTTCTCCTTGAAATTGAAATAAATTTCAACTACTCAAACTGACTTGCAAAACCACAGGAGATCTAGCCCCTGAATATTTCTCCAACTGTTCTGCTACTTCTTTTTTGCTCCTTTGTGTCATTTGAACCACAGCTCAAATAACATCTCCTCACAGACCTTCCACAGCCATTCAATCTTAAGATGCCTCGCACTCACTCTTTCTGACATTACCCAATCTAAGTCTCCGCACTGCACTTGTCATTTTCTGATCTTGAATAACATCAAGAATCCCAACTGTCTTGTTCCTTGATGTATCTTTTGGAACTAATGCCTGGTACATAGTAGGAGGTCAATAAATATTGGAGAATTTTGTTGAATAAATTATGAAAAGAAAAGTGCTTGTTATATTCTGCTTAAGATTGCCAGAAAAACTTTAGTCCTAGAAGGAGGGGAATGTTGTTAAGGGAATAGGGTGAACCTCTGTGAAAACAACATCTGTTATACAACTAGATTTGGGAAACCAATTATGAGCAGATCTATAGGTATTGGATAGGATGAGACAGGTTTTGGGGCTTTAAAGTGGCAGACAAACTTCCTCCTGATTGTCAAAAAGGAAAGGAGGAAGAGAAGGAACAGGAGTTGTAGCAGAAGAGAGAAAGAGAAGGCAAGAAAGAAAGAGTGAATTCAAAGTGAGTCTTTGAAATGCTACATGGTTAAGATCTTAAAGAGATACAAACTACATGTAATAGACCCTCAGAAAGCAAAAATATTATAATATAGGGCCAGGCAACTAAGGAGAGTTTCCAGGAGGAATTTGAACTGAGCTTGTAGAATTAGGACTTTTTTTTTTTTTTTTCCTAACTGAAAGAGATGGGAGGGAAAAAAGAAAAAGAAAAACATAGCAGAGCCTGAGCAAAGTCAAGTAGAAATGAAAGTGCCTGGCTGGTTCAGAGAAATGGAGGTGATTTTGTGGGGCTGGTATATGAGGTACAGGGGGTGATGTAGAGGGAATCTTGACTGCTATTATGTATACATTCAGCACATTTATTCCACAAGAGCAATTGCAAGGCCTGGCCAGTTCTGACCAGTAGCAAGAAGAAAAGTCAGTCATAAAATCTATGTTCTTAGTGGTTACCTTCAGTTTTCTTCTCCCATTTTTCTTTTTTTTTGACATCTTTATTGAGATATAGTACACATACTATCCAATTCACCCATTTAAATGTATAATTCAACTGTTTTTAGTATATTCACGGAGTTGTACAACCATAACCACAATCCAATTATATAAAATTTTCATCACCTCAAAAACAAAGCCCATATCATTAACAGTCAGCCCTCAACTCCACCCCCCATTTTCAGACAAACACTAATGCACTTTATGTCTCCATGGATTTGCTTATTCTGAACATTTTATATAAAGGAATTTCACAACATGTGGTCTTTTCTGACTGGCTTCTCTTACTTAGCATAAAGCTTTCAAGATTCATCCTCATCGTAGTATATATCAGTACTTCAATCTTTTCCATGGCTGAGTAATATTGCATTGTATGGATATACCACATTTTACATAGCCATTCATCAGTTGATGAACATTGGAATTATATCCACTTTCTGGCTTTTATGAATAATGCTGCTATTGACATTCATATACAAGTATTTCTGTGCACATATGTTTTAATTGTTGAGTCATGTGATTAATGCTACATTTTTTGAGGAATGTGATTAATGCTACAATGTTTTAAGGAATTGCATAACTGTTTTCCAAAGAGACTGTACTATTTTACTTTCTCACCAACAATACACAAGGTGCCAATTCCTCTACATTTTTGACAACACTTATTATGTCTGTCATTTTGATTATAGTCTTCCTAGTGGATATGAATTTATATCTCACTGTGGTATTTTACAGTGAGATATAAATATTAAATATATTGCAGTTTTGATTTGCATTTCACTAATGACTAATGATATTGAGCATCTTTCATTGTGCTGTTGGCTATTCCTATTCTGCTCAATCTATTCTTTACACAGTAGAAAAGTATAATCTTTAACCTAGATCTTAATACTCCCTTACCCCAAACTTTCAAAGGCTACCCATTACACTTAAGACTAAAATCCAAATCCCTTCTACAATATAGTAGACCCTGCATGATGTTACAATTTGCAGTTATTTTACTAATTTGCATGTTTCATTTTGGAGTATGTGTCAGTCTTCCCCACTCAGAAAGGCAGAAATAATGTCTGCCTGTCTTCCATGAATCCTCATGCCTAAAACAAGGCCTAGCATATGGTAAAACAAATGCTCACCAAATGCATGAATAATTAGGAAATTAAGAAATCAATTATTACACCGAAATATAGTTAAATAATCACAGTACTATGTGAATAAAAGTGACATAAATAGGTGCCTTTCATTTATTTAGATAAAATAATAATAGTTTATTAACTTTTTTCATAAAAATATACACTAGCTGATCTAGAAGTAGAGAACGTAATGAAAATATACATACTTATTGTAGTTAATTCAATTCAATCACAGTCTCGAAGAGTGTTGTCAGCCGTTGTGATATTCTCAATCAGCACAGCTCATATCCACATGCTGTACATTTGTTTCTCAGAAATATTAAAAAAGAGAACAAATTAGTCAGACAACAGACTTATTACCATTATGCAAATTTATGATGCAGGCTTTTTTGCATAGATTGTTAATGATGTGTTTATTCTAATTATGTTAACAATGAATGTATAACAACCAAATGAAAGTGTCAGCAGCTCCATTCTGAGTCTGTTTTCCTTACACATTTCAAGGATATTGTGATTCTCTCACAAGTCAACCTTTGTTCAATAAAACATAAAAGTCATTTTGAACTATACTATAAGGTCTAAGTTTCTTTGAGGTTTTGAGGTCGCTATTACCACACCCTGAGTAATTAATTTAAAGTAATTGAAAGTTAATGGAGAAAGAAATTACTCATGCCATGTGTTACTTAAAATGAAAAACCAGCAGCACAATGGCTTATGGTCTTTTATGGGGAAGCAACTTTTTTTCTTTTGTCTTTCTAAATGTATGACTTCAAAGATTCAAAACAAAAATAAAACAGAAAGTAGTTCCCACTGAAGCCTTACTGACTTCTCATACTTTTCTATATATTTGTCCCCCAAAACTCATCTTTGTCCTTTAATTATTTAAACTTAAGTTTTACCTCCCCCGTAAAGATTCTAATCAGTCCTCTTTATCTTATCTTGAATCATCCACTTCTTTCCACCTTCTTAGTCACCATCATGGTCTAGGACCCTCTTTCTGGAATGACTGCAGCCACCACACTACGATTCCCCAGCTCCATTTACGCTGCCCTCCAGCTCACCCTCCACCCAGCAAGTCAGATCATATCACTCTCATCATTATTGAATAAATGAATCAATGAATGATTAATCCATAGGAGGAGAAGTAACAATTCTAATAATAATCTTCTCATATGTATAAAGCATGTGTTTATACCCTCAAACCAGCATTTTGATGAAGATGGGTGGGAATTATTATTATTTCCATTTCACAGTTGAAGAAACTGAGACCAGAGCAATGGGGTGATTTACCCAGGGTTGTGCAGCTAGTATGGGGACAGACAGAGCCAATATTCTAAGCTGGAATTCCAAATTCCTTGTTCTTTCCATGACACTGTGTTTCTTCTGCCTTCCTCACCAAATGTGCACACACACACTCCAATTCAATAAAATCAAGGGTGGCTAATCTGTTTCAAAATTAATTGAAAAGCTATTTATGTTTTTCTGTCTTCAGACCAAGAGAAGCTATTGTTTGAACATCTGCAATAACAGAAGTGTCCAAGTGGGAGATTATTTCATTTCCAAGATAAAACCAATCTTACTGTCCCCAAAACCGCCAGAGAAGAAACTCCCGATCTCAGAACGTGTGCAGAACTCAAATTATCAAGAAAGCTATTGAGATAAGAATGCCATCATCTCCTTTCTAAGGAGTTGCCTCAAATTAATGTTCAGCTGAGTGTATTTAGAGAACGGGAAAGATTAAAATGCTCCTTGACACTTTTCTTCCCTTTAAGCAAGCTATTAAATGAGATAGAGCTCTTTGTGAGGCCTGTTTTTCTTATAGCTCACAGAAGGAACTTATAACATGATGAAACAATGCTCTGATTAGTCAGGGTAAAGGAGACTGGAGAAAATTTAATTTAAAAAAATGAGAAGAGACTCATAGGGTATCTTTGTACCAAAATACATCTTAGAACAGAAGGCAGGCTGGGTACCCAGTGCCATAAAACTATTTCACTGTGCTATCTTATTTCTTACAAACCACCTTAACCTCTTTTCTAATCCTTCTCTGGAGAAGGCAGTTGGGTAAATATAAAGGAAAAATCACTTCCATTGGTGACTTGAAGAATTTGGTTACCATATGGTAATTTTCTATAACTCTGGTCAAAAAGTAAGCTAAGGAACTAATGGGAACAAAAGGGCAATTAAATAAAATTATTCTAGACCAAGGAGTCAAGTGCAAAAAAGAAAAGGGATAAATCAGGACTTTAGTCAAAAATATATATGAAGTGGAATATACTCCCTCAAGACCACCTTCCTCATTTCCACAGGTATATAGTCCCTCTTCCCTGTCCCTTTACAATTTCTGCTTTATTAGTACTACACAAACCCCAGTTAAGTTCCTCTTTTTACTATCGAGTTCTAAGTATGGGAAGTTGTAAAAAACAAAAACAAACAAACAAAAATCTTTCAGAAGCCTAGGTAAGTGAAAGCAGCTAAGCCCTGATCTGCCAGGTCCATGCTACATCTCTTATCTGTCATATGCACTATTGTGCTGTGCCTACCACTTTCACCAGGTAGAAGGGCCTCTCTCTCTCTCTGTCTCTCTGTCTCTCTCTCTCTCTGTCTCTCTCTCTCTCTCTCTCTGTCTGTCTGTCTCTCTCTCTCTGTTGTTTAAACACTCCATACTTTTGATTACTTGGGACCTTCAAGGTCTCA
>NW_006440638.1:14712943-14736843 GCF_000325575.1 Pteropus alecto | reverse complement strand
TTCCTGCTTTCAATGACTTCCAATTGTTCTTAGGATAAAGAACGAAAGCCTTAAGTAATCTACAAGAGCTTTGTAGAGATGACGACTGTGCACTTTATCCATCTCAACTGGAGCCAATTCCTATGTGCTCAAACACTCTGGCCATCTTACTATCCTACGGCCATGCCAAGCCCTTGGTGTCACATGACCTTACATGAATGTTCCCTCAGCCTACAGTGTTTTCTCCACCCCGCTCTTCACTATTAAAGCCTGACATTCTTCAGATTTAAGCTTAATTGCTCTACGGAGGAGAGCCCTTGACCATATTTCCTCCCCAAGTCCAGAGCCAGTTCCTTTGTTTTACAGGGTTTGAATATGTTTCTAAATGTTTCTAATTGTACCCTATTTTGACTCAATAATAACCCTATCATTTGGTAGGATTGCTTGAGGAATCTTGTCTTTTGTCCTAGATTCTAAGTTCCTGAATAGCGGAGACTTGATATTTTAATGCTGTCCATTACATTCTCAACATGCAAGACATTGCCTAACATTTAGAAGACAATAAATAACCTTTTGTGAAAATGAACAAATGGAAATAAATCAAATTTAAAAATTTTTGTACAGCAAAGAAAACCATCAAAAAAAAAAAACAAACCACAAAACAAAACGAAAATACAATCTACCCAATGGGAGAAGATATTCACCAATGATACATCTGATAAAAGGTTAATACCCAAGATTTATAAAGAACTCATAAAATTCAACACCAGAAAACTAACAATCCAATTAAAAATGGGCAGAGGACTAGAATAGACATTTCTCCAAAGAGGACATACAGATAATCAATAGACATATGAAAAGATGCTTAGCATCACTAATCGTCAGAGAAATGCAAATTAAAACCACAATGAGATATCATCCCACACCTTCAGAATAGTCATCATCAGTAAATCAACAAAAAAATCTTGGTGAGGATGAGGAGAAAAGGGAACCCTTATGCACTATTGATGGGATGGCAAATTGGTACTGCTACCATGGAAAACAGTATGGAGATTCCTCAAAAAGTTAAAGATAGAACTATCTTATAACTCAGCAATTCCACTTCTGGTTATTTATCCAAAGAAATCCAAAACACTACTTCAAAAAGATATATATACCCCTATGTTCACTGCAGCATTATTTACAGTATCCAAGATATGGAACCACCTAAATGACCATGGATAAATAAAGAAGATGTGATACACACCCACACACACACATACACATACACATACATACATACATACACACACACATATACACACATACATATACACATACTCAATGTAGTATTAATCAGCCATTAAGAAAAAGAATGAAATCTTACCATTTGCAACAACATGGATGGACCTGAAGGGTATTATACTAAGTGAAATAAGTTAAATGAAGAAAGACAAACACCATATGATCTCACTTATATGCAGAATTTAAAGAATAAAATAAATGAACAAACAAAACAGAAACAGACTCATCGAGAACAAACTGATGATTGCCAGGTGGGAAGGAAGTTGGGGCGCTGGATGAAAAGATGAAGGGATTAAGAAGTACAAATTGTTAGCTATGACATATTTAAGGGGATGTGAAGTACAGCATAGGGAATAAGTCAATAATATTGCAATAACTGTATAGTGCCAGCTGGACACTAGACTAATCAAGGAGCAGGGGGCAGAAATCGCTTCATAAATTATATAAATGTTTAACCTCTATGCTTATACCTGAAACTAATATAAAATAATATTGAATGTCAACCGCAATTGAAAAAATAAAAAAATTTGTGGATGGATGGATGGATGGATGGATGGATGGATGGATGGATGGATATGGATGGACAAGTGAATGAAGTTTGAGGTGTCATTTACAAAATAATCTAAGGCATTACAAAATCACCACAGGGGCCAACCAGGTGGCAGAAATGTGTGAATTCTGCTAGGCGTTAATGAAAAGAAGGGGTGGAGAGTGCATTGAAATGTAAAATTTTTTTGAAACCCTAGGTTGGTCAAACAGAATGTTTACCCACTCTTTTGCAGCTTTAATTTAGGCCTTGGAGGAGATTGTTCCAGGAAGCTCCTCCCTCAAGTCCACCTACTCAGAGAGGAAGGAGGGCTTTGTTGCTGACAGGTTATGACCAGTCTCTCTCACCTCCAAGACCTCTGCTTCCAGAAGACAAGTCCTGTTCAAAGGAAGCAAAGGGTATCCACACAAGTCGAAGTTTAGTGAAAAAGGCTATCACATAACTCAGAAGCCAGACATTGGAGTTTCCATATCCACTTATTCTGATTCATTTCATGGAGTTTAAAAGAGGTTTAAAACTTAAACATATGGTTTAACCCCAGCAATTCATTTGGTCGGATGGATGTTTTTTTTTCAGAAAAAGAAAAAAGAAAGAAAAAAGTTAAGTTGTATAACAAGAACATGAATACAAAAACATTTGCTGGGAGCAAAAGGAGAATTGCGGCTTTGAAATTCCGCCTTTTACCTTCATGGGGAAAGCAAGAGCTAACAAGTTGGAAAAAATAAGTTTCCTTTTGATAAACTCACCAGAGTTTACCAAACTCCAGTCACTACTTCCCCACAACCTCGACTGCTTTCTGCTGATCTGTGCCTTGACCATGTAGAAATATTCAAATAAAAAAAAATCAAGGTCATTTTCACTTATCTTTCTTATTCTTTTCTGTGAAAGATAACTAAATATATTCTAGGTTTACATGTGATTTTTACAAAATTTTGCCATTACAAATCTGTTTTCCTTTAACTGCAAACTGCCTGATTGTGATGTTTCCTTGGCGTAAATCTAAATTTTTACTATATTTTATCTGGGAATCACAACACACGGGCTATGAACCAAGAAAAATACAATGGGAGGAAAGAAAAGATAAAAGCTATCGGGCAAAAACTATACAGAATATGAAACAACTCTCTGATAGGATATAATGTGGTTTGAAGAAGTAGTCCCAACGAAACAAAAAATGATCTGACAACTAATTTTAAATGGAAAAATATATGTCTTTTCTTTTTTTTTTTATTTCCACCCCCCAACATTATTGAAGTATAATAGACAATTAGTCGCTCATGTTTACATTGTACAATTCAATGAGCTTCTTCTCAAGTATAATTGTCATACAATAATATATTAGTTTCATTTGTACAGCATAGTGATTAGATATCTGTATAACTCACGAAGTGGTCACTGCACTAAATCAAGTACCTCACTTCCTCTTATGTATTTTTACAATACTATTCACTATTTTTCTTATGCTACACTTTATATCTCCATGACTATTTCGTATCTATCTGTACTTCCTAATCCCTTTGACCTTTTTCACTGTCTCCACAACCCCCTCCCATCTAGTAGCCCTCAAAATATTCTCTGTATCTATGAGTTTGTTTCTGTTTTTGTTGTCATTATTGTTTATTTTGTCCTTTAGATTCCACATGTACATGAAATCACGTGGTATTTATCTTTATCTGACTTACTTCGTTCAGCGCAATGCTTTCTAGATCTGTCATGGCAATATCTTTTTCCATCCCCTTCCTTTTAGTCTGTGTGTGTTTTTTTATCTGAATTGAGTCTCTTGTAAGCAGCATATGTAGGAGTCTTGATTTCTTGTCCATTCAGCTTCCCTATCTTTTGTTTGGAGCATTTAATTCTTTGCCTTTTGAGGTACTTGTTGATAAATATGTAGTTATTATCATTCTTTATTCATGTTTTTTCTTCTTAAAGAAATCTCTCCAACAATTCCCGTAATATTGGCTTGGTGTTGATGAATTCCTTTAACTTATTTTTATCTGGGGAGCTCTTTATCCGTCCTTCACCTCTAAATGATAGCGTTGCTGGATAAAGTATTCTTGGTCGTAGATCCTGGGTTTTCAATATTTTGAATATTTTGTGCCAAGCCTTTCTGTCCTGCAAAGTTTCTTTTGAGAAACTGGCTGCCAGTCTTATGGGAGCTCCCTTGTAGGTAACTAATTGATATTCTCTTGCTGCTTTTAAGATTCTTTCTTTATATTTAACCTTTGGCATTTTAATTATGATGTGTCTTGCTATGGGCTTCTTTGGGTTCATTTCTGGGGAGCTTCCTGGGGTTCTATGTATATTTCCTTCACCAGGTTAGGAAAGTTTTGCATCATTATTTCTTCAAATATATATTCCACTTCTTGCTCTCCTTCTTCAGGTACCCCTATAACACAGATGTTGTTACTCTTAATTTTGTCCTATAGGATTCTTAAATTATTATTAAATTCTTGGTTACTTTTTTCTTTCCATTTTGATTGGGTGTCCTTGGCTTCCCCATCCTCTATGTCAGTGTTTCGATCCTCTTCTTCCTCCACTCTATTGATTCCCTTTAATATACTCTTCATCTCAGATAATGTATTCTTCATTTCTGACTAGTTTACTTTTATAATTTCCATTTCCATTTTTATATATTTTTATCTCTTTGTTAAAGGTCCCATGAGTTCATCTAAGCTTCCTTCAGTTTTGTCGAGCATCTTTATAACCAGTATTTTGAACTCTGTATTTATTAGATTGCTTGACTCCATTATTTCTGGATCTCTGTTCTGTTCTCTCATATGGTTTCTGCTTCTTTGTCTTCCCTTTTTGGCTGCCTTTCTATGTCTGTTTCTATGTGCTGAGCAAAGCTCTTACATCTCCTGGTCTTATTAGTGTGGATTTGTGTAGTAGGTGTCCAGCAGCACAGTCCTGAGAGGGTTTCAGCTGCAGGCCAGTTTTAGCTCCAGCCTGTGCCCCACCGGGGCCACCTGTTAAGATTTAGCATGCAATCCACAGATGCTGTCTTTATAGTTGCTGTGCTTATAGTTGCCTCAAGAAGCTATGCCAAAAACCAGTTGCCACCATCGTGTCTTGGTGCTGCGCAGCAAGGAACACTGGATTCACTGAGAATACAACTGGATGTGGTTTGGGTGAGTTCGCAAGTTGGGAAAGGTGGAATTTCAGGAAGTCCTCTGGGCTGAGCGAACTCTGTTATCTATTTGATGATGTCTTGGCTATGGCGGTGCTGTATCTGCACACTGGGAATGGGGAGGGCTCAACAGAGGAACAATGGATACTGCTGGCACTTCTGCCTGGGAAGGTTTCACTCTGGCCCTCACGCCTACAACTCAGTGTCCCCCTATAAGTCCCTGGTGACCCCCTAGCAGTCAACCCGATGCTGGTGCTCCAAGAGAGCGGGTCCGTCACTGCTAAAGTCCGGTTGCATATAGGGCCACTTTAAGAGGCATCTGCAGCTGCCCCTGCCGTAGCTTCTGTCTCACTCAGCTGTTAGGGACCAGGAAGCCTCGCATCTTTGCCCTTTCTTACCTCCAACTATTGCAAGTGATTTCTTATTTCTCTCCCTAGTTGTAGTGCTTCTGCTCATCTAGACCCCAGGTTACTCTTGCTTGCTGTTTGCTCCATGTTTCCATCTCAACTTTGATTTCCATCTCAACTTTGATGTGGTTTCGAGAGGGGATGAGTGAAGCTGCCATCATCTATGCCATTTTGCCCAGTTCTCCTATGTATTTTCTTAATAAAACTATAGAAACAATTGCATTCATCTTTAGTGTTGTTGCAACCAAGAAAGAGATAAGAAGCATTGGCATTATGTCAACCATATTTTTATGACCTGCTATCAAAAATTTCTTTTCACTGCTCTCTGTGTACTCTCTGGCCATAAAAGAGAGCAACCATTTTCAACGATATTAAGTCCACCAACTCTTATACTCCTGACCCAACACTATGTGTTTCCCTGAAATTAAACTTACCAGACATTTTTAACCAGCCTTACAAAAAGATGCTATAGTAGCTGATGGATGGTCATGGGGACGGGGAATGCAATTAGCACTAATACGTTGCCTAGGTGGAGGATCAAGGGAGGGAGGGAACAATTAGGAGGATTGTTTTATGAACTATAAGATGTCTAACCAGTGTGCTATATACTTGAAACTAATTAAAATACATTTTAAAAAAAAGAGGCTATGAAAACTAATGTCCACTCAAATTGAAGTCTAGTTCATCCAAACATTTGATAGAAAGAGCAGGAAAGAACACAGTCAATTGACTAAGGAAATGCCTACAATTTTAAAAGTGATGCTAAAATTCATGATTTTAAAAGTAGAACAATTTATATATGATACAAAAAATTTAAATATGAAAAGTTCAATTCATCATATATGTACTATGTACTATGCCTACATTATGCCAAACAGTTTACTTGAAAGTTGTACATTAAAATAACTGTCTTCATGTTAGCAACTTGTATCTAATTTCTATAGGGTTATGGTCCTACAAAACTCCTCTCATGTACACTATTGTCTTATTTTTTACAAGCTCTTAACAGAAATTCAAGAACTACTTAATCTGATAGAAGAACTCCAACTGTCATTTAAAAAGTCACTGATAAAACTTGACTTCAATCAAACCCAAACCTTTATTTCTAAAAAATATCTAGAACACAGCTTTCAGCAAACTTAGAAAAACATTGAGATTAGAGTTTTTGTTATTGTCATTTTTTAGAAGCACATTTTGTGTTAAAAGCATATTTAGTGACAAGTAACAAAAATGTATTGAATCTCGTTTTGGGGTGGAGAATGAACATTGTGGGACTCAAAGGAAAGAAACAGCTCAGGAGGGATGGGACCCAAAAACTAGACAGCCAGTCTCTGGATTTCTTGATCTCTCTGCATGAAGCTCTGTCATCTCTCCATCTCTCTACAGTCAGCTTCAGCCTTCTCTTTGTAGAAAAGCATTCTCTGCTACTCTAGGCATGCTTGACAGAAACTGGTCATTCCCTCAACTCACTAGATTGAGGGTTCTCAATTCAAATGTTTAGACAGACTATCTTTCTGATTCTAAATTTCCAGATGGAATTCTTTCAGCAGAGGGGCATGTTTTCATAGTAGAGCAACCTGGAACTACTCAGGCAAATTATGTATATGCATTTCTCGTGAAATTCTACTCCAAGGAGAATTTTACACAGGTCTGTAAAGGTACTTATATAAGGCTGTTCTTTGCATACTGTTTGTCATGGCAAGAAGTTGGGGGTCCTTTACTGGGGGGAGAAGATTAGGAAAAATGCAGTGGAAGCACATTTCAGAGTATTATGCCACAGTTAAAAGCAAAGAACTACGTGTAGCAATATTGAAGATCTTTGTTGAGTTCAAGACTTTGTCACACACTATGGAAGCCTCACATGAACAGTTTAGAAGTCCCAGGGATAATGACTGCAGCAAGATGCTGGACACACAGTTACCCTTTACTATAGCATCCTATGGAGAGTTGTTCTTGGGCCAGATATATCATGGGTTGTGCTCCAAGAAGGAGATCAACCCCTTCTTATAAGGCTTGTGAGAGCAGCCTTCCATGCAGGCAAAATTGGGCAAAAATAGGCTGTGTGTAGGGAGTCGCTATTCAGGGGAGTTGTATGCTCATGCTGATAGCATCCGGAGAAGCTTTTGGGAAATTGAGGCTGGGTGCAGCTCACCCAGCTGCAGAGTGAGAAGGAACCTCCCTCCACCCCAATCCCAGCCAGTTTCCAGTTAATAGGAAGAGAACACTGGATCCTGCAGTTGACATCCTGTCATTGTGGATCTTAAATACACACATGCTTAGTGGGAAAAAGTAGGAAATAAAAAAAGAACTATAAAATAATAAAGAGTATCATTTGCATAAAGAGTAGAGCTGGTACAAGTGAAATGGAGTGAAACGATGAACAAAAGCACAAAAGAGGATATTTCACAGAATCATAATGATAAAGTGGCAGCAACTGACCAGTAAGTAGTCAACTGAACTCTTTCTACTGGAGATTCAATAACAGCAAACAATTTTTTTAAATAAATAAATAAAAGACTTACATGGCTGCAATTTCAGAACAGCTGTGGATCTCAGGCTGAGAAAATGGTCTCAAAGCTATATGTGAAAACTTGTCACTAATCAGTTGTACAGACATTAAATACTTATTCTGAACAAGAAATGAACAGTATTTTACAGTAGAGTTGAATGACCTTTAAATAACAGCCTCTTTTTGCCACCAGGTTATTTTTAATGTCATGATAGACTGCTAAGAAATAAGATTAACTCTTCTTTTCTTTGAAGGTGGTAGTGACGGTGAGATCAAATATTCTCTTGATCTCAAAAATCACAAAAATAACAACTCAGCAATGTCCTACTTGATATCTGCAAAAACATATTTATTTCAGTGTTTATCACCTTTTCGAATCAACTTGAAATGAGTCTAAGGTGCACAAATGTTGAAGAGTGTCTGACTAATGTGGAACAAGACAAATTTCCTATGTCAGAGGACAATTACACACCCACTTATATTTCCAGCTTTTGCCTTGTGGCAACAGACCAGCATTGCCAGAGGGAAGGTGTCAGGGGACAAAATGTTGACTAAAGCCAAGCTGGGGTTAGAGGAGCAGTTGTAAACAGGAAGGAAATTTAACTTTGGGTGGTGAACACACGATGCAATATACATATGACATATTATTAAATTGTGCATTTGAAACCTATTAATTTTATTAACTAATGTTATTCTAATCATTTTTTTTAATTTTAATTAGTTTCAAGTATACAATACATTGGTTAGACATCTATATAGTTAGTAAACGACCCCCCCCCAATTATTTCTTCCCTCCTCTGACCCTCCACCTAGCCGATGTAGTAATGCTAATTGCATTCCCTCTGCCGTGCTCCCCATTCCTGTGACTATCCTTCAGCTACTAATTTGTACTTCTTTAACCCTTCACCCCATTCTCTCAGCCCCCAAATCCTCCTCCCTTCTGTCCATCATCAAATTGTTCACTATATTTGTGAGTCTGTTTTTGATTGGTTTGTTCTTTTTATTTCTTAAATTCTGCATGTAAATGAAATCATATAATGTTTATCTTTCTCTGTCTAACTTAAATACCTTCTAGGTTCATCAGAGCAATATCTTTCTCCACTCCCTTCCTTTTCATATGCAGAGGTCTTGTTTTCTTATCCTTTCATCCACTCTATCTTTTGGTTGGAACACTTAATTCTTTTCCATCTAAGGTACTCATTGATAGGAATGAAGTTGTTATTATTCTTTATTCCTGTTTTTGATACATGTTTTTTCTTCTTAAAGAAGTCTCTCCAACATTTCCTGTAATTCTGGTTTAGTGGTGATAAATTCCTTTAGTTTATTTTTGTCTGGAAAGCTCTTTATCTGTCCTTCAACTCTAAATGATAGCTTTGCTAGATAATTTATTCTTGTTGTACATTCTGGGTCTTCACCTTGTTGAATATTTTTTGCCAAGCCCTTTTGTCCTGCATAGTTTCTTTTGAGAGATCAACTACCAGTAGTATGGGTGTTCTCTTATATGTAATTATTCATTTTTCTCTTGCTGCTTTTAATATTCTTTCTTTGTATTTAAACTTTGGCATTTTAATTATGATGTGTCTTGGTATGGGCCTCTTTGGATCCCTGATTTTTGGAATTCTCTGAGCTTCTTAGGGTTTTATGTCCATTTCCTTCACCAGGTTAGGGAAGTTTTCCATCACTATTTCTTCAAACAGCTGTTTGACATTTTGATTTTCTTCCGTTACATCGATTAGATGAAATTTGGATGAAATTAGATGAAATATGGGACACTTAATAGTGTCCCATATCTTCCTTAAATTATTTTTATAGTCTTGGCATCTTTTTTCTTGCCATTCTGATTGAGTGTCCTGATTTGCTTTCCTGTCCTCTAGATAGGACATGTGATCCCATTCTTTATTCACTTTGTTTATTCCTTTGTTTATTCCATTTACTATACTTCTCATTTCAGATAATGTATTCTTCATTTCAGACTGGTTCTCTTTTGTAATTTTTACTTCCATTTTTATGTTTTTATCTCTTTGCTGAAGTTCTCACTAAATTTACCTACACTTCCCAAAAGTTCATTGAGCATCTTTATAACCAGTGCTTTGAACTCTGCATTTGTTAGATTACTGACTCCACTATATCTGGATCTCTGTTTTATTCTCTCATATGGTTTCTGCTTCTTTGTCTTCCCATTTTGGCTGCCTTTCTATGTCTGTTTCTATGTAGTAAGCAAAGCTCCTAAGTGTCCTGGTCTTATTAGTGTGGATTTATGAAGTAGGTGTCCAGTGGCACAGTCCTGAGACGGGTTCAGCTGCAGGTCAAATTTAGCCCAAGTCTCTACCCTCCAGGGCCACTTGTCAAGATTCAGCAAGCAATCCACAGATGCTGTGCTTATAGTTGCCTCAAAAGGCAACACCAGAAACCACAAGTTGGGGGAGGCGAGGTTTCAGGTAATCTTCTGGGTGGAATGACCTCTGTTATCCAGTTTGTTGACTTCACAGCTATGGCAGTGCTGTGTCTGTGCACTCGTAGTGGAGAGGGCTCAACAGGAAAGAATGGATACCACCGGCACTTCTGTACTGACTGAGTCTCTTCTCGGCCCTCACTCCAACAATATCTCCCTGTAAGTTCCTGGTGCCCCCTGTGCGCAGCCGAATGGGTACTGGTGCTCAGAGTGAGCAAGTCCGTCACCAGGAAAATCCACTTGTGGACGCAGCCACTTTAAGAGGTGTCTGCCGCTGCCGCTGACACAGCCTCCGTCTCATTCAGCCCCTTGGGACTGGGCAGCCCCATGTCCTCACCCTGTCTTACATTCTGCCTTTGCAGGGTGCTTTCTTGGATTTCTCTGTAGTTGTATGGCTTGTTCATCTAGATTCCAGGCGATTTTTCCTTGTCACTGCTTCTTGTTTCCACCATGACTTGATTTGGTCACCAGAGAGATGAACAGAGCCTCTATCATCTATGTAATTTTTTCACTCCCCCAATAATTTTTTTTAAAAGAAGAAAAAAGGAAAATAGGACTGCTCTGTTCCCTGGAACTTCTTGGGCTCCCAGAGGACACAGATGATTGGTCCTGCAGGAGAGAGGCCCCCTGGCCATCAACAGGCAAGCAGAGGGTCACTAGTTTAATGATGTACACAATATCATGGTGACACTTTGCTTGGGGCTCAACTTCACAATTTATAGTTTCATTGTTAAGTGACTTCTGGGAGCTTGTTGAGAACTATTAGTTCTCATTAGGAGACTTTTTAGCTCCAAGTTTTTATAAGCCATCTCCAGAATTCTCACAAAGGGCACTATGTTTACAAAACATCTTGACATCCAAGAACTTGGCTGAACCAAGGTAACTCCGGGAAGTAGGTAACATCTGTTTTAATATTCCAAATCTATCAGCCCTCTGTCCAGTGTTACTCTATATTAAACCCTTCCATCCCCCAATAGATAGCCAGTCACGCACCCTGCCTCTTTGTTCCCTAAGCATTTTAACTTCTCCCCTCCACTCCCCTACTTGGATTTTTGCTAGGAGACTGCTGATAATAGGATGAATTCACAATGTGCAAGAGTCAGTAGGTGCCAGTGTCTTAATACCCAGATTCTCAAAGTTAGGGGTATATCAATGAATATAGCTGGTATTAAGTAGCACCTGTTCTGATAGCTCAGTGTCCATGCCACATTAGTTGTCAATGTCACATCACCCTGCATGTGGAGCTTATTCAAGCTACATATACCATTCCTTCTTTTCCCTTCATTTCTCTGTTCCCTTACACCAACTCAAGATTCTATCTCGTGAATAAGTGACCAAAGTGAGTCACTGTGACCGATGAAGGTATGTAGTAATCTGTAGGAATTTTGATTCAGAAAAACAATCCAAGGACCAGAGTTTAAATTGTTATTAAAATGATTTTCAAGCCTAGTAGCAGGTTAGAAAATAATATGGGACAGTTTATTCTTTAAATACTGATGCCAAGTTCTACCCTATGCCAATTCAATTATATTTCCTTGTAGATGTTGGATGTAATTAATATTTTTTAAAGACTTTTCAAGTAATTCTAATTTGCAGTCAAGATTGATAACCACTGGTTTTGCCATTTTTAGATAGAATATTATATCTGTGCTTCAAGATCTACAATGCTTTAACTGAAAGGAAATATTTACAGAGAAATTTCAGTTACTCTAGCTGAGTGGAAAAAAATATTTTTGATCAGTTTGGATACCACATGATGTAATCAGTTTTTTTCTTCCATCTAGGTTTGGGATGACAGTATTGTGTCTTATATTCTCGTCTTATTTAACCAACAGGGAAATCAGACTGGCTGAAGATGCTGGTGAGAGGTTCTCTGGTACCCACTGGAGTACGTCTGATAAAAGTCTTCTCTTGGCAGTTATATTCATGCATGGAAAAGCAAACTCCATGGTACTGTGCTATTGAACATTGAAATTAAAAAGGAAAAAAAAAAGTAAAACTTATACCCTTAAGATACTCTACTTTTGCTTGATTTACTCTACTTAAGTATACTTCATGCTGGCATTTCTATATTAAATTATTTTTCCTGCTGTCTTGTATTTTAAACTCCTTTGAGAAGTCTGACATTAAATTGGCCACACAATAGAAAAATTGGGAGAAGCCAACTTCCTCCCACTCTCTTTTGTTAGCATGATTGTTTTTTATTAAGTCAAGTCCAAAATGAAAACCACAGGGGCCTTCTATCACAGACATCCATTATAAGTCATGTTGAAGGCATTCTCAGAATCCTTTTAGAAGCCCCACTCATGTGAGCACAGAGAAACTTGCTTGAAAATTTGATATCTCAAAAACATTTCTGAGGAGTCAATTGAGCTTAGAGGTACAGGCAGGGACTACTAAACTAAATCACTCAGGATTAGAGAAATATTCCCTAAATGGTATTTTTTTTATATTAGAGTTTTCTCAAATTGATATCACCACAAAATCCAAATGATTGTTTACTTTTTTATGGGTTCGACATTTCTTCTCCTCTCAGTTGCTTTTGATTGTAATTATTTTCTATCTTAATTCTGATGCCTCCATACCAAACATCAAGGGATCTTTATCTGACACAGAAACTACCATATATTTTTCTAACCACTGACAATAAAAATAATAAATACAGCAATCACTCTTTCTGCTTAGTACAGATGCTTACTGGCAGTTACTGTTAAAAGGTTTAGCTTATGGGGTCTAGCTCTGACTTTGTCATACAACTATCACTTATTAAGTCCTACTATGGGTTACGCATTGTGTTCTCATTTTAAAACCAGTTAATTGTTTAATCCTGACCATGTATATTATTCTCCTCACTTTACAAATAAAGAAACTAACTTCAGAGTAGTTAAGTTATTTGCTCAAGGCCACACAACCAGTACTTGGCAGATCCAAAGGATGGAACTCCAGTTCATCTCACTCCAAAGCCTATTAACTACCATTAATAACTGTATAGTCCATCAAGTGACAGAGACTATTAAATAAAATCTGAAAGCAAAAGCAAATGTGGGCATATCTTCTGGCCTGAATCCTCCCTGTGTCACCATGAAGGACACTGGGTGGGGAAGGTGGGGAGGTCATTCTTGTAGAGCAAGGTTTCTGCACTTCTCGCTATAGACATTGTGAGTCAGATAATTTTTTGTTGTGGTGGACTGTCCTGTGCTTTGTAGTATGTTTAGCATCCCTGACCTCTACCCACTAAATACCAGGAGCAACCCCTCACAGTTATGACAACTTAAATGACTTGAGACATTGTAAAAATGTCTTCTGAGGTCAAAATCATCCCTAGTTGCAGACCAGTGACATAGACTAAAATGAGCATGGAGAGCGCTGGCATTGTTCAAACGCAGCAGTTCTGCTTCATTCCATCCATTACCAAAAAGCTCCAAATTAATATTGGGATCCAAATAGAGTGATTCAAATCAAAAGTGAATGGATACTGCTAGAACAGAAGGTTTCAAAATTCTTTTAAAGCATTTATGCACCATCGCATTGACTAGATTGCAGTCTGCACCACTACCCAAGTCAGTGAATCATTATTTTACAGATGCCCCTGTTCACATTCTTCCAGGATCAATCACCTTGCAACGTCTGGTTTATGTCAACCCTGAGAGATCTAATGCCTGCTCTGCACTGTGGTCTACATTTCCCATCTTTCAAAAACAGAACAGAAAATGGGGGCAGTAATGAAGTTGGCAGAGTTGAAGTCCTGAGGTCAACGTGTAAAGTCTTGCTATTAGTCTGGTTTCCTTCACAACGTAAAGACTATTCCTGTTCTACAAAATGTCCTTGAATCATATATTCCAAGGACTTTTGACCTAACATTATGCCAATTGCTGACATTGCCCCTCTACTCCCATGCCTGCCAAGGAAACTAGGCAAAATAAGCCACAGTTCTTTAAATCTTGAGGTATTAAGACTTACATAAGAATTAAGACCTTGAGAGACTCTGTGAAATGAATTTTAACCTGAGCACCAGGCCGAGTTTGCAAAATAGGGTAATGTAGCACAGACTTAATTTATTTGTTGGTCTTGGTATAATGATCTTCTTATCTTCCCAACTGTTGGTCCTGGTAGAATTGCAGACACTTTCAAATCCAGCTCAAGGCAATTCCTAGGATAAATGTGAGCCATTTCATTAACAGTTGATAACAAGAGGGAGGGGGAACAGGAATGTTCTAAGATTCCAAAGGCATTTTCCCCAGAGCAACTCTCTCATAAGTCTATAATTCATTTTCTGTTTCAAACAGGCTTAAGAACGTGTGCAGATTTACATGCAACATTGAAAAGCTTTTATAGCTTGGTCTTTTGAGGTCTTTTTGCCTTCTGCCATCAATGAATGTCATAGGAGGTGTGGTCCCCTCATTGTTATCGTAACAGGATGTTACTAAGTTGGCTGAGAACCACTGGGACCTGAAAATAATATTCATGCCACAAGAACACTTCTCTGTTGGCACCTTGGGTCAGATGGAACCAGTGGCATTGTGTCCCTACTAAGAAAAACTTCAGGTGTTCTCTCAAGTGAACTGGAGCCCAGACACAAGCTTGGCCTTGCAAGCTCTTCTTGCCACTGAACTGAGCCTAAAGATTGAGTTCTTTCAGGCAGAAGAGCCCCCTTTGAGCTCAAGGCCTCTCTGTCCCTGCCAGACAACTCAGAGGATAAATCTAATTTTTCGTCCTTCTTGCTAATCTTCCTTCTGATGTTCAGGCCATATGCATGTCTCACAAACATTTTTACAAGTAGGAGAGCAAGGAAAGGAAAAACAAAGCAGCTCATTCTCTCACACACACCCCTGCCTTCATTTTGTTTTCTGGTAAATAAGCCTCAGGGAACTAAATAAATCATTGGCTAAAAGAGGTCCATCTGAAAACTTGTGATTTTTCTCTATTCAGGATTATTCCATCCTTTGGTTTTATCAATACTAGTGTGTTGACAAGTTCTTACTCTGGTGCTTAGCATTGAGGATGGTAAATTGGGAGCACTTGATGCACACAGAAACTAAATGAATCCTGTGGCCTGACATGGACAGTCTTGTCAGAGTTTAGAGCATGGCAGTCAGTGGAACACAGTCCAGAAATTAAAAGGGAATTCAAATACATGAACTCTTTACACAATCACCCAAAGAAATAACAAATGAGGAGCCGCCTAACTGATCCCTTTGGTTCCTCGCTTAATCTCCTGCAGTCAATTTTTCGTAAAGCAACTGGAATGATCAAATAGAAATGTTACCCCTCTGGTTACAACTGTAAAATCTAAAGTTTTATCATGGCCTCCATTATCCGGCCCATGATCAGCTATCTCTGATCTCGTCTCCTACCTTTGCTCTCTTAATGACTCTAGTCCATTCTTCTGGCTTTCTTTCTTTTCTTTTGTGAGCAAAAAGAAAAAAGGGGTGGGGAGGGAAGTGCTATGCAATAAACCTGACAAGCTCAGTGGGCCACATGGCAGGCTTGACAAGCTCAGTGACCAAAAGTAACCACATAGGATGGTCTGATCACAAATTCCTGACTGGCCAGGTCATAGGGGGTAGTCAGGTCCCAGGCCTGTTGCTTCTTTAGCAAAGGTCGATCTTTACCTTAGTGAGCCCTGTCCATTGTTCTTATGATCTAGGATAACATACTTTTGAAATGTCAGAGTAATTTTCTTTTCCAGAATGCTCAAAGACGCAACTGTAGACACAAGAGCACAAAACCAACAGAGCACAAGACCACAGACCCCTCATTGTTACCCTGTTACCCACATACCATCTGTATCTACTGTAAATGTTAAATGTTAACTATTCTGTTCTCACCAATGTAAAGAAGTATGTTTCTCCATTTTGCTTTTTATCCAATCCAAAAGACTTCCCCACTTTGCTTTCATCTTCTTTCTTAATCTACCACTAACAAATTTCATACATCTTCCTTACATCTTCTCCTTTGATTCAAATGTATAAAATAAGCTGTGAAACTGCTATTCTCTGAAGCATTTGAGACCTTGCTCCGTGGCATATGTCATCAGTTCCACTCATATAAACTCATAAAAATTCTCTACAGGTTTGGACATTTCTAGGGTGATACTTTGAAAGCAAGCTCCTGTCCTTGTTTGGGTCAAATGTTCACTGATCAGCAAAGGGAGGCCATTGCTAACTGCTGAATATAGCCCTGTCCCAATCTCTCACTCAGATTATTTTCTCTCTCCTTTACCCTTACTTGGTTTCTTATATTAAACATTAATATTTAATCGATTTATTTGTCATCCCCTCCCTAAAGGTCAGCTCTATGAGAACAGAGACTTCGTCAGTAGGGTGATCAAGGAAGGCTTTTCTGAGGAAGTAACATTTGAGCAGAGATCTCAGTGATCCCTGAATAACCAGAGAGATCAAGCTTGGGGAAGAGAGCTCCTGTCAGGACATAAACACAGGGACTCTGAGACAGGACTGGGATTAGCAATTTTGAGAAACAACAAGGAAAAACATTTTCAATAATTTCTCTTTATTTTCCCAATTGAAATTTATCTTTATTTGACTCCATAAATCAAGCTTTTTTCTCTATGATGACTTTGATAATACATAACTATATAATCATTTGACTTTTTAGATGTAACATTAAAGATACTGCCACATACAAAAAGACACATACGCATATATAAATATACACACATATATATTTCATTATATAACTGAATATATATGTATACCAGTGTGTATATACTACATATGCAATGTATACCTAAAGGCATACATATACTTATAAAGATAAAGATATGTGTACAGATAAATGTGTATATATACAAGTACCTGTACAAATATGAAATAAACATGACTATAAATTAAAAGGGTTGCATTTCAAGTATACAGTACATTGATTAAACATCTATATAATTCATAAAGCAATCCCCCAATTGCTCCCTCCCTCCCCTTGCCCTCCACCTAGCCATCATATTAATGCTGACTGCATTCCCTCTGCCGTGCTCCCCATCCCCGTGACCAACTATCAACTGCTAATTTGTACTTCTTTAACCCTTCACCCCATTCTCCCAGTCCCCCACCCCTCTTCTCTCTGTCCATCACCAAATTGTCCACTATATTTGTGAGTCTGTTTTTGATTAGTTTGTGCTTTTTGTTCTTTAGATTCTGCATATAAGTGAAATCATATGGTACTTATCTTTCTCTGATTTATTTCACTCAACATAACAACTCCATGTTGTTGCAAAAGGTAGGATTTCATTTTTTTAATGGCTGAGTAATATTTCATTGTATCTATGAACCATAATTTCTTTATCTAATCGTCTGTTGATGGGCATTTAGATTGCTTCCATACCTTGGCTGTTGTAAATTGTGCTGCTGTGGATAATGGAGTGTATAGATCTTTATGAATTATTGTTTTGGTTTTCTTTGGGTAAATGCCTAGAAGTGCAATTGCTGAGTCAAAAGGTATATCCATTTTTAATTTTTTGAGAAACCTCCATACTGTTTTCCATAGCGGCTGTACCAGTTTACAATCCCACCAACAGTGTGTGAGAGTTCCCTTTTCTCTGCATCCTCCCCATCACTTGTTTTTTGATTTACTGACCAATTTGCAATCTCACTAACAGAGCATGAGGGTTCCCTTTCGTCTACATCCTCACCAACACTTGTTGTTTTTTGATTTATTGATGCTAGCCATTCTGACAGGTGTGAGGTGACATCTCATGTGAGTTTAATTTGCATTTCTCTGATGATTAGTGATGTTGAACATCTTTTCATAGGTCTATTGGCCATCAGTATGTGCTCTTTGGAGAAATGCTCATTCAGATCTTCTGTCTATTTTTAATCAGATTGTTTATCTTTTTGGTGTTGAGTAGAATAAGTTTTTTTTATAAATTCTAGATATTAATGCCTTATCAGATATATCATTGGCAAATATCTTCTCCCATTCTTTTCATTTAGTTGATGATTTCTTTTGTTGTGTAAAAATTTTTTAGCTTGATGTAGTCCATTTATTTTTTTCTTTTGTTTCTCTTGCCCAGAAAGATATATTAGAAAAAAATATTACTAAGAGCACTGTCAGAGAGTTTGCTGCCTATGTTTTCTTCTAGGATTTTATGGTTTTGGGTGTCACATTTAAGTCTTTAACCAATTTTGACTGTATATGGTGTAAGAAGGTGAATCAGTTTCTTTCTTTTCTTTTTTTGTATATATCTATCCAGTTTTCCCAACACCATTTACTGAAGACTGTCTTTACCCATTATATATTCTTGCCTCCTTTGTCATCGATTAAATGAGCATATAGGCATGGATTTATTTCTGAGCTCTCAATTCCGTTTCATTGATTTTTGTGTCTGTTTATATATCAATACTATGTTATTTTGATTACTATATAGCCTTGTAGAATAGTTTGATATCAGATAGTGCGATACCTCCAATTTTGTTTTTTCTCAAGATTGCCATGGCTATTCAGGATCTTTTATGGTTCCATGTATTTTTGAAATATTCATTCTAGTTCTGCAAAAAATGCTATTGGTATTTTGATAGAGATTGCATTGAATCTATAGATTGCTTTGGATAGTATGGCCATTTTAACAATGCTGATTCTTCCTATTCCTATGAACATGGTATATGTTTCCATTTATTTGTATCTTCTTCAATTTCTTTTTTCAAGACATAATTTTCTGAAAACAGGTCTTTTACCTTCTTGGTTAATTTGATTCCCAGATATTTTATAGTTTTCAATGCAATTGTAAATGGGATTGTTTTCTTAAATTCTCTTTCTAAAAGTTCATCGTTGGCATATAAAAATGCCACTGACCTCCAAATATTTATTTTGTAATCTGCTGCTTTACTGAATTCATTGATTAATTCTAACCATTTTTTGGTGGAATCTTTGGAGTTTTCTATATATAGTATCATGGCATCAGCAAATAACAAGAGTTTTACTTCTTCCTCTCTAATTCAGATGCCTCTTATTTCTCTTTCTTGTCTTTTTGCTGTTGAATGTTGAAGAGGAATGGTGAAAGTTGGCATCCTTTTCTTGTTCCTGATCTTAAGAAAAATGCTTTTAGCCTTTCCCCATTGAGTATGATATTAGCTGTAGGTTTGTCATATATGGCCTTTATTATGTTGAGGTATGTTCCCTCCATTCCCACTTTGCTGAGAGTTTTTATCATAAATGGATGCTGAATTTTGTCGAATGCTTTTTCTGCATCTATTGATATGATTATATAGTTTTTATCTTTCAATTTGTTAATGTGGTGTATCACATTAATTGATTTGTGGATATCGTACCAACCTTGCATCCCAGGAATAAATCCAACTTGATCATGGTGTATGATATTTTTAATGTATTGCTGAATTTGGTTTGCTAATTTATATTGAGGATGTTTGCATCAATGTTCATAAGAGATACAGGCCTATAGGTTTCTTTTTTGGTAACATCTTTGTCTGGTTTTGGAATCAAGGTAATGGTGGCCTCATAAAAGGAGTTAGGGAGCCTTCCCTATTCCTGAATTTTTTGGAATAGTTTCAGAAGAATAAGTGATAATCCTTCTTTGAATGTTTAGTACAATTTGCCTATGAAGCCATCTGATCCAAGACTTTTGTTTTGGGGAGGCTTTTGATTACTGATTGTATTTCATTGGTAGTGATCAGTCGGGTCAGATTTCTATTTCTTCTCGACTCAGTCTTGGGAGATTGTATGTTTCTAGGAATGTGTCCATTTCTTCCAGATTGCCCAAATTGTTGGTATATAATCGCTTGTAGTATTTTCTAATGATCCATTATATTTCTGTGGAGTCCATGGTTATTCCTCCTCTTTCATTTCTGATTTTATTTATTTGAGTTCTTTCTCTTTTTTCTTTGATGAGTCTGGCTAAGGGTCTGTCAATTTTGTTTATCCTTTCAAAGAACCAGCTCTTGATTTCATTAACCTTTTGTATTGTTTTTCTAGACTATTTCATTTATTTCTGCTCTGATCTTTATTATTTCCTTCCTACTATTCACTTTGAGCTTTGCTTGCTGTTCTTTTTCTAGTTCTTTTAATTGTAAGGTTAGATTGTTTATTTGAGCTTTTTCTCGTTTCTTGGGGTAGGCCTGTATTGCTATGAATTTCCCTCTTAGGACTGCTTTCACTGTAACTCATAAATTTTGAGTCATTGTGTTTTCATTTTCATTTGTTTCTAGGTATCTTCATTTTTTCCTTGATCTCGGTAATAACCCGTTCATTGTTTAGTAGCATATTATTTAGACTTCATGTATTTGTGTATTTTCCAGTTTTTTTCTTGTAGTTGATACCTAGTTTCATACCATTGTGATCAGAAAAAATGGTTGATATAATTTCAATCTTCTTAAGTTTATTGAGACTTGTCTACAGCACTGCTACCCTGAATAAGCCTGATCCCAGGAGTGGCAATGGTGCTCAGAAACAGTCAGAGGGGTATCTGAACTCCACAATTCTCACCACCCCAATTCATTGGCGTGACCTCCTGGTTGGTTCAGTCCTCAGAACCATCCTTCCCTCCCCACCTCCTTTTGGAGATGCACTGGCAGGGAGTCAAGCCCGTGTTGTTATAGGGTGTCATTAAATTCATGTTTTATCGTCTCCTGCTCTCATAGCTGATTACACCCCCTCCACGACCAAATGATATCTTGAAATCTATCTTGCTTTTTTCCTCTTCCTGTATTTTATCTCCTCTTCCTGTATCTTACCAGTAGAAGAAGAGGGGATCATAAAATCATCTCTTCCTGTATCATATCAGCATGTGAGTGGAAGCATGTGGCCATGACACCGAGGCAGTGGGAAATTATTGAAAGGCTGAGCATATTTATTTTAAGATTTATGGGGATTAAGCATCTGTAAAAAATTTGGTGATATACATGTATGGGAGGATTTTTGTTTTGTGTGTGTGAAGCTGAGCAGACTTTAAGGTTTATGGTTTTTAGACAGGAGCTCCTGAACAGATGGAACTCCATGCCCAGTGTAGCCCAACGAAGAATCTAAGGCACATAGAGACAATGTGATTTGCCCAGTCATAATCCAAATTTGTTGCAAATAGAGTTGACAAAACCAACCATCAAAGTTTTTCTCAGGCAGGAAAGAATGGCTGCTTCACTTGTTTTTGCTAATAAACATTTTAAACTGTTTATTTATATACACATACACACACACACACACAATCGTAAATTTAGAAACCTTTAGGGAATATATGACAAATAAGGCATGAAAGGAGATGAGACAAATTTAGAGAGCAAAATGCCATTCTACCATGTAGCATATTGTTCCTCAATAAAAATAATTATTTACATAAGAAAATGAACCCTTACAGATATTCAGGATCCTCTACATACACAGGAAATAAAATAATTTATAACTGAGCAAGTGTACTGTCCTCCTTTCACCGGAACACTGTTTGGTGCATATATAAATTCTCAGTATGAAATTACATGTTTCTTTGAGATTTGGAGAACTGATTAAGAAAATACATGTAATTTTTTTCTAGAAATTACAAATGCAGCCCTTGTATTTAGTGACTTTAACACCTTCCTCTGTCAAACACACACAGATCTCAGTCATATCTTGACCTCATCTAGAAATAATTCTCAATTAAGTGCTGGCTCAGAAAGACAAAAAAGATTTTTTAAAATTCCATGTAATGGTTTAAAAATGTATCTGCAAATTCTCTGATGCTGCGCTCACCAAGAGCGTACTCCCATTCTATTCCCCTTTCTTCCTTAAAAGGGAAGAAAGGCAGCAAAAGTGACACTGTGTGAATTTTGAGGCTAGAATGATAAAAGGCACCTAACTCTCTCTCCAATAGACCTCTGGAGCCCTGAGACATGGTGTAAGAAGTCCAACTACCTTATAACTGCTGCGCTAGGGAGACCAAATAGAGAGAGAGAGAGTTGAAAAAGGAATTCCAGCTATTTGAGTCTTCCCAGACTAGGAACCAAATCTGGGAGTGATGATGCCTTTCAGATAACTCCAGGTTAGCCACCATCTGACTGCAACTGCTTTAACAACCCCAAATGGGAACATCTAGCTGAACCCTGTCAACTCACAGGACTGTAAGAGGTGATAATAATAAATGATTATTATTGTTTTATGTCATGAAGTTGGAATGATTTGTTAGACAGTCACATACTGCATAACAAAAGTTTTAGTCAACGACAGACTACATATACAACAGTGGACCTATAAGATAATAATGAATCTGAATTTTCTGTAAGAAATGGAAAAATATGTGGTTCAGGAGGAATTCTTTTTTCTTTGACAGGAACAATATCTGTGGGGTTTGGCAATAGATTCTCTCTCACTCACACCACCTCAATTTTGAATTCATGGATTATATCCAAGTCAGCCACTGACCTGTTTTAGCACAGAGGCGCCTGATCCCTCTTCTCCCGCCCCCCTACCCTTGCCCAGATCTAGCTTGATGGTCTGCAGAATACATTGTTGTAAATTTATTGTTGAGGATTGAAAATCCTGTACAAGGACATAGGTCCACAGGAGCTACCCTAACAAATATTAAGTGCCACTGCCACTTTAGTAAAAGCTTTCTGTGGTAGTATGGAGCTAGCCTGTCCTTGTACTTTGGAAATATTCTCATGTCGTAATGATGGATAGCACAGACAAGTTTTATTCCTTCCATCAATTCAATGCCAGAGAGAGTTTTTTGTTTAGATGGGGTCAGTGGAACCAAAAAATAAATTTCTAAAGTCAAAATATTTAGTCTTCAGTTCTACATCCTCTCCATGTTAAACACCTTCTTTTTAAAAAATTAATACCGCAAAATTTCTTAATCTGACCATTGCTCTAACATCCAGTAGCCAAAACCACATTGCCATGTTAGTCTCCTATATTCTTTTATCTCTCCATCTTGATTTCTTATTTTTATTGATCCTCAGGCCACCTTTCACTCTTTCCTGACAATGACTATTGTGGTGATCTATGCCTCACTCAACCTGTTTCTCCTCAATATTTCCGATCATGCCAGCCCACATCCCACAGCATTGACGGTTTTGAAGTTTTATTTCTGACCCTGTAGGAAGGAAATAAGGGTAAGTTTTATGGAATACTGTTTATAAAGTCTAAGTAGTGCATAATAACGTTCTCGGCCTTCGCGCTCACTTACCCCTCACTCACTGACTCACCCAGAACAACTTTCAGTCCTACAAGCTCCATTCATGCTAAGTACCCTATACAGGTGTACTATTTTTTATCTTTTATTTTATATTTTTGTTGTACTTTTTCTAAGTTTAAATATGCTTAGATACATAAATACTAACTATTGTGTTACAGTTGTCTACAGTATTCAGCACAGTAACCTGCGCTATAGGTTTGTAGCCTAAGAGCATTTGACTATACCATATAGCCTAGGTGTGCAGTAGACAATACCATCTAGGTTTGTGTAAGTGCACTCTATAATGTTCGCATGATGACAAAAATTGCCCAATGATACATTTCTCAGAATGTATCCCCTATGTTAAACAATGCATGACTTTATAGCAATAAATAACTATAACATTCTAAGAAATAATTTTTTGTCTTTCTACTTAGTGGACCTCTGGTATTTTTTAGCTGCCTGGAATTTTTTCCCCTTTAGG